>NC_060129.1:78979519-79579519 GCF_021461395.2 Schistocerca americana | reverse complement strand
AAATGTGGGAGGCAGCAGTAGCGCGCGGAAACAAAAGGGACCGCAACCAAAGCGCGCGGAGAAAGAGGAACAGGGAAGCGTGGTGCCGGCCAAACTGAACGTGCGTTTCCACGCGCCGTACGTTATGGCCGTGTGTGGTTCGGCAGTAATGTTACTGGCAACATGTTGCTGCAATACGTGGCAATATTGGGGCGCGACTGAGCAATATTCCTGATTGGAAATGCTGTTGCAGGTACACTACTGGCCATTAAAATTGCTACACCAAAAAGAAATGCAAGTTATAAACGGGTATTCATTGGACAAATATATTATACTGGAACTGACATGTGATTACATTTTCACGCAATTTGGGTGCATAGATCCTGAGAAATCAGTACCCAGAACAATCACCTCTGGCCCTAATATCGGCCGTGAAACGCCTGGGCATTGGGTCAAACAGAGCTCGGATGGCGTGTACAGGTACACCTGCCCGTGCAGCTTCAACACGATACCAGAGTTCATCGAGAGTAGTGACTGCCGTATTGTGACGAGCCAGTTGCTCGGCCACCGTTGACCAGACGTTTTCAGTTGGTGAGAGATCTGGAGAATGTGCTGGCCAGGGCAGCAGTCGAACATTTTCTGTATCCAGAAAGGCCCGGACAGGACCTGCAACATGCGGTCGTGCATTATCCTGCTGAAATGTAGGGTTTCGCAGGGATCGAATGAAGGGTAGAGCCACGGGTCGTAACACATCTGAAATGTAACGTACACTGTTCAAAGTGCCGTCAATGCGAACAAGAGGTGACCGAGACGCGTAACCGATGGCACCCCATACCATCACGCCGGGTAATACGCCAGTATGGCGATTACGAATACACGCTTCTAATGTGCGTTCACCGCGATGTCGCCAAACACGGATGCGACTATCACGATGCTGTAAACAGAACCTGGACTCATCCGAAAAAATGACGTTTTGCCATTCGTGCACCCAGGTTCGTCGTTGAGTACACCATCGCAGACGCTCCTGTGTGATGCAGCGTCAGGGGTAACCGCAGCCACGGTCTCCGAGCTGATAGTCCGTGCTGCTGCAGACGCCGTCGAACTGTTCGTGCAGATGGTTGTTGTCTTGCAAACGTCCCCATCTGTTGACTCAGGGATCGAGACGTGGCTGCACGATCCGTTACAGCCGTGCGGATAAGATGCCTGTCATCTCGACTGCTAGTGATACGAGGCCGTTGGGATCCAAAACGGCGTTCCGTATTACCCTCCTGAACCCACCGATTCCATATTCTGCTAACAGTCATTGGATCTCGACCAACGCGAGCGGCAATGTCGCGATACGATAAACCGCAATCGCGATAGGCTACAATCCGACCTTTATCAAAGTCGAAAACGTGATGGTACGCATTTCTCCTCCTCACACGAGGCATCACAACAACGTTTCACCAGGCAACGCCGGTCAACTGCTGTTTGTGTATGAGAAATCGGTTGGAAACTTTGCTCATGTCGGCTCGTTGTAGGTGTCGCCACCGGCGCCAACCTTGTGTGAATGCTCTGAAAAGCTAATCATTTGCATATGACAGCATCTTCTTCCTGTCGGTTAAATTTCGCGTCTCTAGCATATCATCTTCGTAGTGTAGCAATTTTAATGGCCAGTAGTGTACTTTACTCATCAGTTAAACACTACCACTGCTTACTACATTTTAACTACAAAATTCATGTTCCAAGTTTCACCATAAGTACGTCTATTACTAATGATAAGAAAACCTAGAGACAAGCTACGAAACCACCAACGTTTGAAGTAAGTAGGGCTATTAAATTTTAATGTGTTGGAACAATGAATATACATAGGCTATTTCCTGTCATATTGTAACATCATCCAGTGACGTATTCACAGTTATTTTCTGTGCATTATGAATGCCTTCTTGTACTCTGTGTTTTAAATAAACACTGGAATTACGTTTTAATGGCTTCTCGTTCTGCCCGGCTTGCTGCTAGCTTGCTAGACGTTGCGAAGTAGCGCTGCCTGTTTGGGAACTGCCGAATGACTTGTCATTCCACTTAGGCTAGTAAACGCCGGGTGACGTGAGTAGAAACAAATCAAACGCCAGCTTTTAAAACCGTATCTACGCTGTAGAAACTCTAGTCCGCCATGCGAAAGAAATGGTCTTACTGCGCTTGCTCCCAGCAAGCACGGAATTCCGAGCCGCTATTGATTGCATTATACTGGTGGCTACGACGTTCAAACGCAAAATATTTGAAAACGTTTGCGAGGGTACGTGATCAGATCGGTTTAGAATCAGTTTGGACGAATTATTTTCGAATTTTTTGGGTCGGCTCATCTTCAGAGCCTTACGGACGCCTCGCCATTGGTCGCTTATATACAGAGTGTCCCACTCAAACCTCCCTGATTTCAGTGACCCAGGAGAGAAAAACCGCAGTAGATGCGACAATGAAAAATGCACCACATTGTAGAGCATCTCAGAGAATTTATATTCCCGCGTCATAAGTGCCAAGTATCGTCGCCAGAGTGCAGCGTGGTCGCATGAAGTGAAAATGGCGACTCCACAGCAGAGTGCGCAAGCAGTAGTGTGGTTTGCAGAAACAAAATCGGCGATTAATGTGCAAACAACTTATGGTCATGTTTATGAATGTGATCTACCAGATGTGAAAACATTAGGAAGTTTCTGGCAACAGGAAGTGTTTTGAAACATTCTGGTGGTGCATGTTACGGAGTTTCAGAAGAGACAGTGGAGGACATCAGACAAACGTTTCTCAGAAGCCCACGTAAGTCAATTCGTCGAGCATCTAGGCAACTTGGTGTACCTCTATCGACATTGCGTCGTGTAGCGCCTTCGTATATGTGCTTACAAAGTGCCAACAAGTGCTACGCCAATAATAATTTCCTGGGGACATGCTGCAGCATATTCATATGGATGCCAGCTTCCTGGAAAGATGTTTATTCTCAGATGAGGCAACCTTTCATCTATCAGTAAGGGTTAATAGGCATACTGTTCAGATTCGGGGTTCGCAGAATCCGCATGTTGTCACTGAACATGTTCGTGCCAGCCCTAAACTAAACGTCTGGTGCGGGCAAATGCACGACAGGATTGTTGGACCGTTCTTCTTTGCAGAACAAACAGTGAATGGGTCAGTGTATCTTTACATGTTGGAGCAGTTTGTGTACCCTCAGATACAAGACTTGCAACCCAACGTCATTTTTCCAACAAGGTGGAGGTCCGCCGCATTGGACGACAACTGTTCGCAAGTTCCTGGATAGGAAATTGCCCAATCGTTGGATTGGAGGACGCATTGTCTGGCCACCACGTTCACCCGAATTTCGCTCCTTAATTTCTTCATGTGGGGATTCGTGAATGACGATGTGTATGCGGCCTAAGTGGACCATGTTCCTATGCGACATTTTATCACTAATGCGATTGCGCCGGCCGCGGTGGTCGAGTGATTCTAGGCGCTCAGTCCGGAACCGCGTTGCTGCTACAGTCGCAGGTTCCAATCCTGCCTCGGACATGGATGTGTGTGATGTCCTTAGGTTAGTTAGGTTTAAGTAGTTCTAAGTCTAGGGGACTGATGACCTTAGAAGTTAAGTCCCATAGTGCTCAGAGCCATTTGAACCATGTAACTGCTCGTTCGTCCTTAGCGCTACTTTTTGCTACGAACAAGGTAATAGTATTATGTTTTTGCTGTTTTACACACGAGGAACGAGCCGCGAACAAAGTTCCCTCGCCATTTCGCGTATAGGGTTGCCAGATTTCAGTGAGCAAAATTAGGAACACATTAATCGACACTGAAATTTTTTTAAAATAATTACATTTACTGCACATTTTCTTCATAATACACTCAATGGAGATAAATAATACACACAATGAAGGGGAGAACTTTTCAGTTGAGCGTACAATTTTTTTTCTCAAACTGAACGACACATTTGTAGTCTTCTGTTCCGGTGTGTGCTGCTTTGAATATCTAATTTTCTAATCGTGGGATTTGTCACAGGCCTATCCATTTTGAATACACTTCTTCCACAAAGTAATGAGTTCTAAAACGTAAAATATACGATGGCTTACGATAGAGTGTTGAACCTGTTCCCGAAACGAACGAAACAATGTTTTGTTGCATGCAGTAGAAGTACACCTTGTTCACATTGTTGTTGTTGTGGTCTTCAGTCGTGAGACTGGTTTGCTGCAGCTCTCCATGCTACTCTATCCTATGCAAGCTTCTTCATCTCCCAGTACCTACTGCAACCTACATCCTTCTGAATCTGCTTAGTGTATTCATCTCTTCGTCTCCCTCTACGATTTTTACCCTCCACGCTGCCCTCCAGTGCTAAATTTGTGATCCCTTGATGCCTCAGAACAAGTCCTACCAATCGATCCCTTCTTCTAGTCAAGTTGTGCCACAAACTTCTCTTCTCCCCAATCCTATTCAATACCTCCTCATTAGTTATGTGATCTACCCATCTAATCTTCAGCATTATTCTGTAGCACCACATTTCGAAAGTTTCTATTCTTGTCCAAACTATTTATCGTCCATGTTCACTTCCATACATGTCTACACTCCATACAAATACTTTCAGAAACGACTTCCTGACACTTAAATCTATACTCGATGTTAACAAATTTCTCTTCTTCAGAAACGTTTTCCTTGCCATTGCCAGTCTACATTTTATATCCTCTCTACTTCGATCATCATCAGTTATTTTGCTCCCCAAATAGCAAAACTCATTTATTACTTTAAGTGTCTCGTTTCCTAATCTAATTCCCTCAGCATCACCCGACTTAATTCGACTGCATTCCATTATCCTCGTTTTGCTTTTGTTGATGTTCATCTTATATCCTCCTTTCAAGACACTATCCATTCCATTCAACTGCTCTTCCAAGTCCTTTGCTGTCTCTTACAGAATTACAATGTCATCGGCGAACCTCAAAGTTTTTATTTCTTCTCCGTGGATTTTAATACCCTCTCCGAATTTTGTTTCCTTCACTGCTTGCTCAATATACAGATTGAATGACATCGGGGAGAGGCTACAACCCTGTCTCACTCCCTTCCCAACCACTGCTTCCCTTTCATGCCCCTCGACTCTTATAACTGCCATTTGGTTTCTATACAAATTGTAAATAGCCTTTTGCTCCCTATATATTACCCCTGCCACCTTCAGAATTTGAAAGAGAATATTCCAGTCAACATTGTCAAAAGCTTTCTCTAAGTCTACAAATGCTAGAAACGTGGGTTTGCCTTTCCTTAATCTAGCTTCTAAGATAAGTCGTAGGGTCAGTATTGCCTCACGTGTTCCAATATTTCTACGGAATCCAAACTGATCTTCCCCTAGGTCGGCTTCTACTAGTTTTTCCATTCGTCTCTAAAGAATTCGCGTTAGTATTTTGCAGCCGTGACTTATTAAACTGATAGTTCGATAATTTTCACATCTGTCAACACCTGCTTTCTTTGGGATTGGAATTATTATATTCTTCTTGAAGTCTGAGGGTATTTCGCTTGTCTCGTACATCTTGCTCACCAGATGGTAGAGTTTTGTCAGGACTGGCTCTCCCAAGGCTGTCAGTAGTTCTAATGGAATGTTGTCTACTCCCGGGGTCACAAAAGGAAGAAAAATTCTGAGGAGGTGCGGTGTTGGGAGAACAAGCCGGACTTCGTCACGCAGTGCTAGTACGACACTCGCACTTACATACAGGTATCAATTTATGCCTAAGCAAGCCTCCAATCGCAATTGATAGTTTCATGTTGATTGTGCTTTTTCGCTCCCATTCCGTATCATACACAATTCGAAATTGGAAAGAGCTGATAATGAAACCTATATTGTGGCAATAAAAAAAAAACCAACGATCATTTCGCAATGGCTGCAACTCTAGGTCCTGTGTCGGCTCGCAGAGCTTGGCAACGATCGACACGAGACAGGAACAGGCCGAAGTCGACCAACGAGCCAGAACTAGCCGGCCCTTGCTGATCTCTTTGTTAAGGGGGGTAGGGCGTCAAACGGGCCGACTTGGAGCACGAGAGGCAACACACGACACTTTTACAAATAAGTTCATAAAACTTTGTCAGCATCACCAGGAAGGATTCAGGATTCACACTCATTGCAGCGAAAGTTCGAAAACACAACAAAATAATTTTCTTTTTTACGTGCGAAATTTCATTATTTTTTCACTTACTAATGGCTGCGTTTGTTGCTATAGGTACACTTTTCTTCATAAGTTAGAGAGATTCTTCGGTCAATTTTGCACAGCACTTACAGGTGTATGCAACTCTAGAATTTATTTAATTTATGAAAAAATGAATGAGCTGTTATATTTTAAACTTCATGTTTAATTACCCCAATTTTTACGACAGTTTTTAACAGATGTGGAAAAGTCTAGAGTTTCATACACCTTTAAGTATGGTTTGTATGCTGTGAAAAATTCATCGAAGAATCTCTCTTACTTATGAAGAAAAGTGTACCTATGGCAACAAATGCTGCCATTAGTAAGTGTAAAAAATGATGAAATTTCACTTGTAAAAACAAATCGTTATGTTTTCGAACTTCCTCTGCTATCAGTGTGAATCTTGAATCCTTCGTGGTGATACTGACAAAGTTTTATGAATTTATTTGTAAGAGTATAGACAGTGGGAATTAAAATGTCGTGTGGAGCCTCTCCTGCTCCAAGTCGGCCCGTTTGACGCCCTGCCCCTCTTAATAGACGGCAGACAGCGCAGTTCTGCTTCGGACGTCACATCCGTCTCACCCTGAGAGTTTCAAGTCCCATCCCATGCGCACCCTAGCATGAAGAACGTAATCTGCGTCGTAAAATTTGGTACTTGAAGGTTAAAAACTCTGTCACCATGCCTCAGTGTGCGATTTGCAGGGGGGTAAGGGGGGGGGGATTTCCCCCCCTCTGCATCAGACCATCCCCTCCTCTGGCTTTAGTTTATGCATCCCAACCTGGGATGTTTATTTCCCACGCACTGGAGTAAAACTTTACATATAATTTAAATTTGTGAAGCCGAACACTGAAAGTTTTTAATACAGTCTTACTGTTAATATGTTTGCTTATTAATTTTGAAAAAGTGTTATGTAATAGTTAAGCATTTCAAAACATCGTTCTCATGTTGTCATTGTTGCTTTCGCCTAAGGTGCGTCATCCGTTTACTTTCGAGCTTGCGAGGGAAGTAGTGTGTCAGTCATACCGCAGCAGCCGTACCGCAGAGTTGGGTGATCTGGGTGGGGGCTGAAGTTCCCACCCCGGGCCCTGACACAGGGTGGCGACCGTCCCGGTACCTGTGCGAACATTCACCGTTAGGCCGCCTTTTGGCAACGGTATGGCGCGGACTAACGCACCTAGGACGAGAGAACACATTACTAAATAACGCACCATCGTCTGCTTCTAGTTCCTGGGATACTATTTCGTGGACCTTCTTTAAATACTCTTCTCTTCCACCATCGTTTTCTTTTTCTTTGGTTTTCATTTCCGTTGTTAGCTGCATGTGCAAGCACCAAGTAGGCCGCCGCTGCGATACTTTATCATCCTTTATACTGCAAGACCGACACAGTTGTGGCACAAATTCTGTTGCTTTGGTATGAATTAACCTGCCGCATGCAACGTACGCCGCAAGATGTTGCCTGTTGTAGCATGCTCCAAGACGACGCCCCAGCGTAAACGAGGCTTTAGAGCCAGGTCTGTATTGTATGGTGGATGCGATGTGTTGCGTACGAAACTAAAACCTGCAATCAGATCCAAACGTCGTGGAAAACTGTGAAGAGGTGTCATCCTGCAGCAAGATAACGCTCGCCCACATTCTGCCAAACGGACAGCCGACGCAATAAAGGAGTCGAGATTCGAGGTGCTGGAGCGTCCACCATACAGTCCAGACCTGGCTCCAAGTGATTTTCACATGTTTGGAACCTGAACGGAAGCACTAAAGGGAAGAAGATTTGAAAGTGATGAGCACGTCATTGTTGCGGTGCAAAATTGGTTACAGATGCGACCGAAAAACGTATTTTCTGATGAAATAAAAAAAAAAAAACTCGTAAAACGTCGCGGAAACTGCATTGAAGTCCAGGGAGGTTACGTAGAAAAATAACGCATGTTTCAGTTTTCTATCATCAGAATAAGTGCAGCTTTTCACAAATATGCCTTTTACTTTTTGAATTCCCGTCGTATACCTATATGTAGATGATTTTGTAAATAAGCTTTACCTATAATGTACTTTTAAAGATATAACAAGGGATGGCTTTTCTGATAGTGCATACGCGTGAATAGTGAGTTTCGGCATTAACATCTATTTATAAATAACTGTTTAAGCATGGGTAACGCCACGGTCCAAGCTAGTAACATATGTAATTATACTAACCCCCTATGACATCCCCCCCACTGGTAAAAGCACAAATCGCACACTGCTATGCCTCATGTTCAAAATCGGTACATTTGTCATGCGGTTAAATGTTTGCACCGTACCCGTAACAAAACGGGGAAATTCCGTATCGTTCCGGCTACAACCCATCGTGTACCGTAGTAAGTGGAAGAGAGCGCTACCTGTAAGCGACGGTGTTGTTCGCAGCGGTGCCGCATGATGGCGGCGCGGCGCCACCTCCGCCTCGGCTGCCCCGCGCTGCTGACAGGATTCTGCAAAGAAAGAAAAAAGAATAACTCACACGATAACTTCAAGGTTTCTTTCCCTAGTGACACTGCAGGAACTGTGTCGAGAGCTTAACGAGACGTAAGTGTGGTTCCTGCGACGGTAAAAACGAAACGTTCGTATGCCATTGTCGGGCTGAATGTCCCATTCGGGTATGGCCGCCAAGTGCAAGTCTTATTTGATTCGCCGCAACATTCGGCGATTTGCGGCCGATGTTAAAGATGATGACAACTCAATACGCAGTCCACGAGTGGAGGAAATCTCCGATGCGCTCGGGAAATCGAACCCAGGTCCAGTGCATGGGAGGCGAGCACGTTACCACTCATGATAAATACGAGGGCTATCCACAAAGTACATTACGTTTTGGAATTAAAATTAAATAAAGTACTGGAAATTTTTGTAATTACATACAGATGAAAGCCACACTTAAATACTACTTTTCTACATAGTTGCCATTTAAATTAAGGCACTTATCGTAGCGATGGACGAGCTTGGAAATTCCTTCGTCGTAAAATTCGGCCGCCTGCGCCTTCAACCACGTGGTTACCTCTTCTTGAAGCTGTGCGTTGTCATCAAAACGCTGCACAGCCAACCACTTCTTCATTGCTGGGAATAAGTGGAAGTCGCTCGGTGCCAGGTCGGGACTGCACGGCGGATGAGGAAACAACTCCCACTTAAAAGATTCGAGAACTTCACGAGTAGCATTTGCCGTGTGAGCGCAGGCGTTGTCGTGAATCTGCAAGGTCTTTGAGCCCAACTTTCCCCTGCGCTTGTTTTGTATTGCTCTTCTGAGGTTGTGCAGAGTTTGGCAATACCTTTGAGAGTTTATTGTAGTGCCTCTTTCCAGGAAATCCACAAAAATCACACCTTTTCTGTCCCAAAAGAAGAGGTAACCACGTGGTTGAAGGCGCAGGCGGCCGAATTTTACGACGAAGGAATTTCTAAGCTCGTCCATCGCCACGATAAGTGCCTTAATTTAAAAGTAGTATTTAAGTGTGCCTTTCATCTGTATATAATAAAAAAACTTCCAATACTTTATTTATTTTTAATTCCAAAACGTAATGTACTTTATGGATAGCCCTCGTATATAACAGTTCCAGACGTCGCCGACAGTGCCTGTCCATCGCAGCTGGGGAGAAGTCTGACAAAGTTGGTCTGCCAAATATACAGAGTTATTTTGAATGATGGACCCATTTTCAAAACTTCGTATTTATTGAAGTACAAATCCAAAATGAATGAGCTTTATGTTAATGAAAAGAGGAACTTTCAAAGTTTTTTTCACATTGTTTGATATTAATTTAATAATTTGTAATTAATTAGTTTTTAATAATTATTTAATAATTAGAAATGTGATAAATGCTATACATGTTCAATGTGGGCACCCTTGGCTGCATGGCAAACACCGGATGCGGATATGGAGGGGCTTGTGGTCACCACATCGCTCTCCCGGCCGTATGTCTGTTTCCGAGACCGGAGCCGCTACTTCTCAGTCAAGTAGCTCCCCACTTTGCCTCACAAGGGCTGAGTGCACCCCGCTTGCCAAAAGCGCTCAGTAGACCGGACGGTCACCCATCCAAGTGCTAGCCCAACCCCACATCGCTTAAGTTCGGTGATCTGACGGGAACCGGTGTTACCACTGCGGCAAGGCCGTTAGTTGCGCTAAAGTAACTGTCACGAAATATTTGATGACGTAAATGTTGGGCCACGTCCGAGATACTAGCCAAACAAATGAGGTCAACATTTGATCAAATTTTTTCGTGGAGGAAATTTGATAGTATAGTACTGCCCTTAACGAGTTTCTGTGGACTCTGGCCCCTTGCACTAGCAAGGGGAGGCGACGGCGTTGGGATGACGGATTTACTTCAAACTTTGTACACTTCTAGTAGGCCATTAAAACAACACGATTTGCAAATACACTCCTGGAAATGGAAAAAAGAACACATTGACACCGGTGTGTCAGACCCACCATACTTGCTCCGGACACTGCGAGAGGGCTGTACAAGCAATGATCACACGCACGGCACAGCGGACACACCAGGAACCGCGGTGTTGGCCGTCGAATGGCGCTAGCTGCGCAGCATTTGTGCACCGCCGCCGTCAGTGTGAGCCAGTTTGCCGTGGCATACGGAGCTCCATCGCAGTCTTTAACACTGGTAGCATGCCGCGACAGCGTGGACGTGAACCGTATGTGCAGTTGACGGACTTTGAGCGAGGGCGTATAGTGGGCATGCGGGAGGCCGGGTGGACGTACCGCCGAATTGCTCAACACGTGGGGCGTGAGGTCTCCACAGTACATCGATGTTGTCGCCAGTGGTCGGCGGAAGGTGGACGTGCCCGTCGACCTGGGACCGGACCGCAGCGACGCACGGATGCACGCCAAGACCGTAGGATCCTACGCAGTGCCGTAGGGGACCGCACCGCCACTTCCTAGCAAATTAGGGACACTGTTGCTCCTGGGGTATCGGCGAGGACCATTCGCAACCGTCTCCATGAAGCTGGGCTACGGTCCCGCACACCGTTAGGCCGTCTTCCGCTCACGCCCCAACATCGTGCAGCCCGCCTCCAGTGGTGTCGCGACAGGCGTGAATGGAGGGACGAATGGAGACGTGTCGTCTTCAGCGATGAGAGTCGCTTCTGCCTTGGTGCCAATGATGGTCGTATGCGTGTTTGGCGCCGTGCAGGTGAGCGCCACAATCAGGACTGCATACGACCGAGGCACACAGGGCCAACACCCGGCATCATGGTGTGGGGAGCGATCTCCTACACTGGCCGTACACCACTGGTGATCGTCGAGGGGACACTGAATAGTGCACGGTACATCCAAACCGTCATCGAACCCATCGTTCTACCATTCCTAGACCGGCAAGGGAACTTGCTGTTCCAACAGGACAATGCACGTCCGCATGTATCCCGTGCCACCCAACGTGCTCTAGAACTACCCTGGCCAGCAAGATCTCCGGATCTGTCCCCCATTGAGCATGTTTGGGACTGGATGAAGCGTCTTCTCACGCGATCTGCACGTCCAGCACGAACGCTGGTCCAACTGAGGCGCCAGGTGGAAATGGCATGGCAAGCCGTTCCACAGGACTTCATCCAGCATCTCTACGATCGTCTCCATGGGAGAATAGCAGCCTGCATTGCTGCGAAAGGTGGATATACACTGTACTAGTGCCGACATTGTGCATGCTCTGTTGCCTGTGTCTATGTGCCTGTGGTTCTGTCAGTGTGATCATGTGATGTATCTGACCCCAGGTATGTGTCAATAAAGTTTCCCCTCCCTGGGACAATGAATTCTCGGTGTTCTTATTTCAATTTCCAGGAGTGTAGTTAGGCGCACTATTCTGGCAATTTCGAGAAATTGGGACGAGAAGTTTTACACGTCTGTTCTGTGGTTTATGTGTCTGTGCGAACGTGCTGATCGTAAGCAGTCGTTGCGATCAAGTGCTCGCTGGCAAGATAGCTCAGCGTGTTCGGTCAGAGCGTTCGCTTCCCCATGTAACAAAAAAAATGACTGAATAGAGCAAAGACGAACTTTTAACGGGTGTCATGGGGCGTCCGCCCTGAACAAATGCAACGAACAACAACGAACAATATGGGATTTCTTTTTTTAAAAAAAAAGTGGTTAGTGTTCGCGCTCGTGCGCCGACTATAACACCACGTTCAAACTCACTTACATCTTGATAACCTGCCATTGTAGCACCAGTAAGCGATCTAACAGCTGCGCCAGCCACTTGTCGTCTTATATGGGCGTTGCCGACCGCAGCGCCGTATTGTACCTGTTTACATATTAGTTGAATACGACCATTTGACGAGTGCGCCGTGAATATCGGGAATCCGGCGAAACATCAAATGTCCGGCATCGCTGCGGCCGGAGAAACATCCGACGACTACTGGACAGAATCGTTCAACGTGACAGAAGTGCAACCCTTCCGCAAACTGCTGCAGATTTCAATGCTGCGACATCACCAAGTGTCACCGTGCGAACCGTTCAACGAAACATCATCGATATGGGCTTTCGGAACGGACGGCCCACTCGTGCGCCCTTGATGACTGGACGACACAAAGCTTTATGCCTCGCCTGGGCCCGTCAACACCGACATTGTACAGGGCTATTACAAATGATTGAAGCGATTTCATAAATTCACTGTATCTCCACTCATTGACATATGGTCACGACACACTACAGATACGTATAAAACTCATAAAGTTTTGTTCGGCTGAAGCCGCACTTTAGGTTTCTGCCACCAGAGTGCTCGAGAGCGCAGTGAGACAAAATGGCGACAGGGGCCGAGAAAGCGTATGTCGTGCTTGAAATGCACTCACATCGGACAGTCATAATAGTGCAACGACACTTCAGGACGAAGTTCAACAAAGATCCACCAACTGCTAACTCCATTCGGCGATGGTATGCGCAGTTTAAAGCTTCTGGATGCCTCTGTAAGGGGAAATCGACGGGTCGGCCTGCAGTGAGCGAAGAAACGGTTGAACGCGTGCGGCCAAGTTTCACGCGTAGCCCGCGGAAGTCGACGAATAAAGCAAGCAGGGAACTAAACGTACCACAGCCGACGGTTTGCAAAATTTTACGGAAAAGGCTAAAGCAGAAGCCTTACCGTCTACAATTGCTACAAGCCCTGACACCCGATGACAAAGCCAAACGCTTTGAATTTTCGGCGCGGTTGCAACAGCTCATGGAAGAGGATGCGTTCAGTGCGAAACTTGTTTTCAGTGATGAAGCAACATTTTTCCTTGATGGTGAAGTGAACAGACACTATGTGCGAATCTGGGCGGTAGAGAATCCTCACGCATTCGTGCAGCAAATTCGCAATTCACCAAAAGTTAACGTGTTTTGTGCAATTTCACGGTTTAAAGTTTACGGCCCCTTTTTCTTCTGTGAAAAAAACGTTACAGGACACGTGTATCTGGACATGCTGGAAAATTGGCTCATGCCACAACTGGAGACCGACAGCGCCGACTTCATCTTTCAACAGGATGGTGCTCCACCGCACTTCCATCACGATGTTCGGCATTTCTTAAACAGGAGATTGGAAAACCGATGGATCGGTCGTGGTGGAGATCATGATCAGCAATTCATGTCATGGCCTCCACACTCTTTCTCTGGGGTTATGTGAAAGATTCAGTGTTTAAACCTCCTCTACCAAGAAACGTGCCAGAACTGCGAGCTCGCATCAACGATTCTTTCGAACTCATTGATGGGGACATGCTGCGCCGGGTGTGGGAGGAACTTCATTATCGGCTCGATGTCTGCCGAATCACTAAAGGGGCACATATCGAACATTTGTGAATGCCTAAAAAAACTTTTTGAGTTTTTGTATGTGTGTGCAAAACATTGTGAAAATATCTCAAATAATAAAGTTATTGTAGAGCTGTGAAATCGCTTCAATCATTTGTAATAACCCTGTACTTTTGATAACTTTTACCACATTACTGAAATGTAGACTTTCACGGCCCGAAATGTCATGTCCATTATAATTATCCGTGCTGTCATGCCGTGCTCGGTTGATGAATTCTGTGTCGATTCCTAACGTTTCGTCTCCGATTGCGGGAGACATCTTCAAGGGGGTCTGTAGCTCGAGAGAAGGTCCAACACACCCACTGGCTCGCTACCGACTGTCAGATGACCTCCGCAGACTGGGACGAAACGTTGGGAATTGACACAAAATTCATCAACCGACCACGGCTTAACAGCCCGGATAATTATAATGGACATTTTAACATGTTGCCTCGTCAGACTCGTCTCGTTTCAAATTGTATCGAGTGGGTGCACGTGTACGGGTATGGAGTCAATCTCATGAATCCGTGGACCCTGCATGCCTATAGCCGACTGCTCAAGCTGGTAAGGGTCTGTAATATTGTGAGGCGCGTGCAGTTGGAGTGACGTGGAACCTCTGGTACGTCTAGATACGATTCTCACACGTGACACATACGTAAGCATCCTCTCCGATTACCTGCGTCCATTCGTGACGATTGTGCATTTCGACTTGCGAAATTCCAGCAGGACAATGCGACACTCCACACGTCAAAAATTGCCCCGACCTTAAACAATCCCGATGGCCAGCAAACTCCCCACAGATGAACATATTGAGCAATGCAACGTGCTGTTCAGAAGACATCTCCACCCCCTCGTGCTCTTACGGATTCACGGACAGCCCTGCAGGATTCATGGTCTCACTCCCCTCCAGCACTATTTCAGACATTAGTCGAGTCCATGCCACACCGTGTTGAGGGACTTCTGCGTGCTCGAGCGGGCCCTACACGATATTAGGCAGGTGTACCATTACCTTTGGCTTCCCAGTTTAGTTTACTTTTAAGCAGTACAAAATCGTTTGAATAACTGCGAAATTCAGAGCTACGTTTCTGGCCACTGCCGGCCGGCGTGGCCGAGCGGTTCTAGGCGCTTCGGTTCAGAACCGCGGGACCGCTACGGTCGCAGATTCGAATCCTGCCTCGGGCATGGATGTGTGTGATGTCCTGAGGTTAGTTAGGTTGAAGTACTTCTAGGGGACTGATGACCTCAGAAGTTAAGTCCCATAGTGCTCAGAGCCATGTGAACCGTTTTTTATGGCCACCTGGACGGACATTTCTGAGCAGCTCCAATACCAGCCGTATGCTACGAGAGAGTCGGAATCCCGTTTGGTGGCACAGGCTGCACACGGCAAAGTAAACCACGCGCGGCTGCCGACGCGGGGTTCGAACTGGGACCGGTGGCCCAGTTGCCGTGCCTCGCCGTGCTGAAGGCTTGCGCCCGCTTTGCCGACGTGAGGCTGCGCCGACCCTTGCGGGCAACGAACTCCACAGCAAGGAGAGCGCCACCTGTTAGGCGGTACACACAGACAGAGAGAGAGAGAGAGAGAGAGAGTGGGATGCCAGCGCAGCGGGCCCGGTGCAAGTCAGAGGCGGAGAGAGCTTCTGACGGCGTCCTGGGACTTTCGTACGATCTAACAGGGGGAGGTCCCTAGCGGCGGGATCGACTTTTTGAAACTATCTATAAGGTGAGGTGCATTATGATCCCACTATCATATACTGCACACATTCACCCAGGTAGGCCCATGTTTGCGAGTAATTGGAAAAAAAACGTAAATTCGGAATTTTCTGTCATACTCAGTAGCGGTAAAAAAAAGTTGCGTCCTATAGCCTAGTAGTTGCGTGGTACGGCCGGCCGCTGTGGCCGAGCGGTTCTAGGAGCTTCAGTCCAGAACCGCGCTGCTGCTACGGTCGCAGGTTGGAATCCTGCCTCGGGCATGGATGTGCGTGATGTCTTTAGGTTAGTTAGGTTTAAGTAATTCTAAGTTCTAGAGGACTGATGACCTCAGAAGTTAAGGCCAATAGTGCTCAGAGCCATCTGAACATTTTTTTTTTTTTGAAAATTTAAATGAAAGACGGGTTTATGAGTAAAACGAAATTCAAGCAAAATGAGAAATAGGCATAATAAACACAATAACAAGGACGAAAAAACAGGGCGATAAAACAAGAAATTAAATCGAAATTAATACATAAAATTAATTAAAAACACATAAATCTAGACTTCAGGTGGAGAAAGAACGATAGGAAGAAAAATAAGAGCAACTGCAGAAGTTGATATTATGATTAAAATTATGTGACAGAGGAATGCAATTAAAAATTACATTTAAATCAATTAACTGAACAAAAATGATGATCAGAGTCATTTCGATAAGGATTTAGAAATAAAAGATTGTTACTATATTTGACGAGATCCGAAACCATAACCTTCTGCATATGAAGCCGTTTTCCTAGATATTATACCACGCAACCTAATTGGATAAGGTAACCACACTGAAGACACCAAGAAACCGGTACACCTGCCTAATATCGTGTAGGACCCCGCGAGAACGCAGAAGTGCCGCAACACGACGTGGCAGGGACTCGACTAACGTCTGAAGTAGTGCTGGAGGGAACTTACACCGTGAATCCTCCAAAGCTGTCCACAAATCCGTACGAGTACGAAGGCGTCGAGATCTCTTCTAAACAGCACACTGAAAGGCATCCCAGATATGCTCAATAACATTCATGTCTGGGGAGTCTGGTAGACAGGGGAAGGGTTTAAACTCAGAAGAGTGTTCCTGGAGCCACTGTGTAGCAATTCTGGATGTGTGGGGCGTCGCATTGTCCTGCTGGAATTGTCCACGACAGTCGGAATGCACAATGGACATCAGAGGATGCAGGTGATGAGACAGGGTCCTTACGTAGGCGTCGCCTGTCAGAGACTTATCTAGACGTATCAGAAGTCCCATATCACTGCAACTGCAAACGCGCCACACCATTACACAGCCTCCACCAGCTTGAACATTCCCCTGCTGACATCCACGGATTCACGAGGTTGTCTCCATACCCGTACACGCCCATCCGCTCGATAGTTTGAAACGAGACTCGTCAGACGAGGCAACATGTTTCCAGTCATCAACAGTCCAATGTCGCTGTTGATGGGCCCTGGCGAGGCGTAAAGCTTTGTGTCGTGCAGTCATCGAGGGTACACGAGTGCGCCTTCGGCTCCGAAAGCCTATGTCCATGATGTTTCGCTGAATGGATCGCACATTGACTCTTGTTGATGGTCCAGCATTGAAATCTCCAGCAATTTGCCAAACGGGTGCACTTCTGACACGTTCAACGATTCTCTTGAGTCGTAATTTGTCCCGTTCCCGCAGGATCTTTTTCCGGTCGCAGCGATGTCGGAGATTTGATATTTGACTGGATTCCTGATATGCACGGTACACTCGTGAAACGATCGTACTTGAAAATCCCGACTTCGTCGCTACCTCGTAGATGCTGTGTCCATCTTAATAACCTGCCATTGTAGCAGCAGTAACCGATCTGACAACTGCGCCAGACACCTGTTGTCTTATACAGGGTGTTACAAAAAGGTACGGCCAAACTTTCAGGAAACATTCCTCACCCATAAAGAAAGAAAATATGTTATGTGGACATGTGTCCGGAAACGCTTATTTTGCATGTTAGAGCTCATTTTATTACTTCTCTTCATATCACATTAATCGTGGAACGGAAACACACATCAACAGAACGTACCAGCGTGACTTCAAACACTCAGTTACAGGAAATGTTCAAAATGTCCTCCGTTAGCGAGGATACGCGCATCCACCCTCCGTCGCACGGAATCCCTGATGCGCTGATGCAGCCCTGGAGAATGGCGTATTGTATCACAGCCGCCCACAATACGAGCACGAAGAGTCTCTACATTTGGTACCGGGGTTGCCTAGACGAGAGCTTTCAAATGCCCCCATAAATGAAAGTCGAGAGGCTTGAGGTCAGGAGAGCGTGGAGGCCACGGAATTGGTCCGCCCCTACCAATCCACCGGTCACCGAATCTGTTGTTGAGAAGCGTACGAACACTTCGACTGAAATGTGCAGGAGCTCCATCGTACTTGTAAAGGCACATGTTGTAGCAGCACAGGTAGAGTATCCCGTATGAAATCATGATAACGTGCTCCATTGAGCGTAGGTGGAACAACGTGGGGCCGAATCGAGACATCACCGACAATGCCTGCCCAAACGTTCACAGAAAATCTGTGTTGACGTGATTACACAATTGCGTGCGGATTCTCGTCAGCCCATACGTGTCGATTGTGAAAATGTACAATTTGATCGCGTTGGAATGAAGCCTCATCCGTAAAGAGAACATTTTCACTGAAATGAGGATTGACACATTGTCGGATGAACCACTCGCAGAAGTGTACCCGTGGAGGCCAATCAGCTGCTGACAGTGCCTGCACACGCTGTACATGGTACGGAAACAACTGGTTCTCCCGTAGCACTCTCCATACAGTGACGTGGTCAACGTTACCTTGTACAGCAGCAACTTCTCTGACGCTGGCATTAGGGTTATCGTCAACTGCACGAAGAACTGCCTCGTCCACTGCAGGTGTCCTCGTCGTTCTAGGTCTTCCCCAGTCGCGAGTCGTAGGCTGGAATGTTCCGTGCTCCCTAAGACGCCGATCAATTGCTTCGAACGTCTTCCTGTCGGGACACCTTCGTCCTGGAAATCTGTCTAGATACAAACGTACCGCGCCACGGCTATTGCCCCGTGCTAATCCGTACATCAAATGGGCATCTGCCAACTCCGCATTTGTAAACATTGCACTGACTGCAAAACCACGTTCGTGATGAACACTAACCTGTTGATGCTACGTACTGATGTGTAGCTGCTGTAGAGCAATGAGTCGCATGTCATCATAAGCACCGAAATCAACATTACCTTCCTTCAATTGGGCCAACTGGCGGTGGATCGAGGAAGTACAGTACATACTGACGAAACTAAAATGAGCTCTAACATGGAAATTAAGCGTTTCCGGACACATGCCCACATAACATATTTTCTTTATTTCTGTGTGAGGAATGGTTCCTGAAAGTTTGGCCGTACCTTTTTGTAACACCCTGTATAGGCGTCGCAGACCGTAGCGCTGTATTCTGTCTGTTTACATATCTCTGTATTTGAATACGGATGCCCATACCAATTTTTTTGGCGCTTCAGTGTATTTACTCCCTTTGCCAAAAAAGTGACAGGACAGGTTATTTTTTGTTTGCAGTATTAAGAAGGAAGAATTGTTGTTTTTGTGCTACCTGGTATGTGTGCGTTTTTGAAATCACCTCGGGAATGTTTCCGCACAGACTCGCTAGGTGGTATGACTGTGCTTTGGACCACACTGTTTGGCTTCTCGGCGAATTAGAGACGTTGACACAGTGGATGCTGAGTGTGAGCAAGGAGTGAACTGTAAGGTCTGCGTCAAGCTCGCGAGAACCTCGAGTGAAACGTGGACAATGATAAAGCAAGTTCACACATGCGACGGGCTTTCGAGAAGTCACGTTTTCGAGTGACATAAAATGTCTCGCGAAGGCAGAGATTCAGTGCAAGGCGATCCCGGAGCTCGTCGGCCGTCTGCAGCACACAGCGACTCAGACGTGGAGCGCGTGAGGCAGCTTTTGCAAGAAGGCCGCCACGTAGCTGTGCGTGCGGTGTCAGAAGAACCTGACTCGAATCGTGATGTGCGTCTTAAGATTTTAGGCGAAGATTTAGGGAAACGCAAAGTTAATGCGAAACACGTTCCTCACACTCTAACAGACTGTGGGGCGGCGGGTTAATAAGAATAAATAGGAAATATTGACCGCCGTCTTCTACGAGCTCCTGAAATCTGTACGTTTCTTTATAAATAAATCTTCTGCTATGAGTCACGATTTTCTTTATTTGCTTTTCACACGACGCGTTTCCCGAAATGCTTCCCATTTTCATGTGCATTTTTTGTGTGTAGTATGCCTTTCTAAGTGGTGGTGTCGATGTGTGCTTCATTTCGTTGACTTTATTAGAATATGCAGGGTGGTCCATTGATCGTGACCGGGCCAAACATCGCACGAAATGAGCGTCAAACGAAAAAACTACAAACAGGCAAACTTGTCTAGCTTGTAGGGGGAAACCAGATGGCGCAATGGTTGACCCGCTAGATATCGCTGCCATAGGTGAAACGGATATCAACTACGTTTTTTTAAATAGGTACCCCCATTTTTATTGCATATTCGTGTAGTACGTGAAGAAATATGAATGTTTTAGTTGGACCACTTTTTCCGTTTTGTGACAGATGGCGCTGTAATAATCACAAACATATGGCTCACAATTTTAGACGAACGGTTAGTAACAGATAGGTTTTTTAAATTAAAATACAGAACGCAGGTACGTGTGAACATTTTATTTCGGTTCTTCCAATGTGACACATGTACCGTTGTGAGCTTATCATTTCTGAGAACGCATGCTGTTACAGCGTGACTACCTGTAAATACCACATTAATGCAATAAATGCTCAAAATGATGTCCGTCGACCTCAGTGTATTTGGCAATACGTGTAACGATATTACTCTCAACAGCGAGTAGTTCGCCTTCCGCAATGTTCGCACATGCATTGACAATGCGCTGACGCATGTTGTCAGGCGTTGTCGGTGGATCACGATAGCAAATATCCTTCAACTTTCCCCACAGAAAGAAATCCGAGGACGTCAGACCCGGTCAACGTGCAGGCCATGTTATGGTGCTTCGACGACCAATCCACCTGTCATGAAATATGCTATTCAATACCGCATCAACCGCACGTGAGCTATGTGCCGGACATCTATCATGTTGGAAGTACATCGCCATTCTGTCATGCAGTGAAACATCTTGTAGTAACATCGGTAGAACATTACGTAGGAAATCAGCATACATTGCATCATTTTGATTGTCATCGATAAAATGGGGGCCAATTAGTCTTCCTCCCATAATGCCGCACCATACATAACCCCCCAAGGCCGCTGATGTTCCACTTGTCGCAGCCATCGTGGATTTTCCGTTGCCCAATAGTACATATTATGCCCCTAATAGTACATATTATGCCGGTTTACGTTACCGCTGTTGGTGAATGACGCCTCATCGCTAAGTAGAACGCGAGCAAAAAATCTGTCATCGTCCCGTAATTTCTCTCGTGCCCAGTGGCAGAACTGTACATGACATTCAAAGTCGTCGCCATACAGTTCCTGGTGTATAGAAATATGGTACGGGTGCAAGCGATGTTGATGTAGCATTCTCAACACCGACGTTTTTGAGATTCCCGATTCTCGGGCAATTTGTCTCCTACTGATGTGCCGACTGCATCTACACCTACATCTTACATCCATACTCCGCAAGCCACCTCACGGTGTGTGGCGGAGGGCACCTTGAGTACCTCTATCAGTTCTCCTCTCTATTCCAGTCTCGTATTGTTCGTGGAAAGAAGGATTGTCAGTATGCTTCCGTGTGGGCTCTAATCTCTCTGATTTTATCCTCGCGGTGTCTTCGCGAGATATACGTAGGAGGGAGCAATATACTGCTTGACTCTTCGGTGAAGGTATGTTCTCGAAACTTCAACAACGGCCCGTACCGAGCTACTGAGCGTCTCTCCTGCAGAGTCTTCCACTGGAGTTTATCTATCATCTCCGTAACGCTTTCGTGATTACTAAATGATCCTGTAACGAAGCGCACTGCTCTCCGTTGGATCTTCTCTCTCTTCTATCAACCCTATCTGGTACGGATCCCACACTGCTGAGCAGTATTCAAGCAGTGGGCGAACAAGCGTACTGTAACCTACTTCCTTTGTTTTCGGACTGCATTTGCTTAGGATTCTTCCAATGAATCTCAGTCCGGCATCTGCTTTATCAACGATCAACATTATATGATCATTCCATTTTAAATCACTCCTAATGCCTACTCCCAGATAATTTATGGAATTAACTGCTTCCAGTTGCTGACCTGCTATATTGTAGCTAAATGATAAAGGATCTATCTTTCTATGTATTCGCAGCACATTACACTTGTCTACATTGAGATTCAATTGCCATTCCCTGCACCGTGCGTCAATTCGCTGCAGATCCTCCTGCATTTCACTACAATTTTCCATTGTTACAACCTCTCGATACGCCACATCATCATCTGCAAAAAGCCTCAGTGAACTTCCGATGTCATCCACAAGGCCATTTATGTATATTGTGAATAGCAACGGTCCTATGACACTCCCCTGCGGCACACCTGAAATCACTCTTACTTCGGAAGACTTCTCTCCATTGAGAATGACATGCAGCGTTCTGTTATCTAGGAACTCTTCAATCCAATCACACAATTGGTCTGATAGTCCATATGTTCGTTAAACGACTGTGGGGAACTGTATGGAACTGTATGGAACGCCTTGCGGAAGTCAAGAAACACGGCATCTACCTGTGAACCCGTGTCTATGGCCCTCTGAGTCTCGTGGACGAATAGCGCGAGCTGGGTTTCACACGACCGTCTTTTTCGTAACCCATGCTGATTCCTACAGAGTAGATTTCTAGTCTCCAAGAAAGTCATTATACTCGAACATAATACGTGTTCCAAAGTTCTACAACTGATCGACGTCAGAGATATAGGTCTATAGTTCTGCACATCTGTTCGACGTCCCTTCTTGAAAACGGGGATGACCTGTGCCCTTTTCCAATCCTTTGGAACGCTACGCTCTTCTAGAGACCTACGGTACACCGCTGCAAGAAGGGGGCAAGTTCTTTCGCGTACTCTGTGTAAAATCGAACTGGTATCCCATCAGGTCCAGCGGCCTTTCCTCTTTTGAGCGATTTTAATTGTTTCTCTATCCCTCTGTCGTCTATTTCGATATCTACCATTTTGTCATTGTGGGACAATCTAGAGAAGGAACTACAGTGCAGTCTTCCTCTGTGAAACAACTTTGGAAAAAGACATTTAGTATTTCGGCGTTTAGTCTGTCATCCTCTGTTTCAGTATCTGGACATCTTCTTTTGATCCACCTACCGCTTTGACATAAGACCAAAATTTCTTAGGACAGCGGCTAAAATACTTACTTGGGCATCATCATTTGTTGCAGGTCGTGGTTGATGTTTCACACGTGGCTGAACACTTCCTGTTTCCTTAAACAAAGTAACTATCCGGCGAAAGGTCCGGACACTTGGATGATGTCTTCCAGGATACCGAGCAGCACACATAGCACACGTTCGTTGGGCATTTTGATCACAATAGCCATACATCAACACGATATCGACCTTTTCCGCAATTGATAAACGGTCCATTTTAACACGGCTAATGTATCACGAAGCAAATACCGCCTGCACTGGCGGAATGTTACGTGATACCATGTACTTATACGTTTGTGACTATTACAGCACCATCTATCACAAAGCGAAAAATGAGGTCCAACTATTTATTTACGTACTACACGAATACGTAATAAAAATGCGGGTTCCTATTTTAAAAAATGTAGTTGATATCCGTTTGACTCATGGAAGCGCCATCTAGCGGGCCAACCATAGCGCCATCTGGTTCCCCCTTCAAGCTAGACGAGTTTCGTTCTTTTTAGTTTTTTCGTTTGATGCTTATTTTGTGAAATATTGGCCCGATCACTATCAATGGACCACCCTGTATAATAAAGACGCGATTTTTAGTTTGTTATCGATCTCTTTGTGAAGTTAATAGCGAAATTTAGAAGAATTTGTACTTAGGTTTCTACTGGTCCATTTTTGCAGAGTCACACACACACTAAACATCAAACACAACTTGGTGTACACTTTAAACAATGCTAATATCTGACATAAGCAAAACAGTTACAAAGATGTTCTTACGAGTAGTCCACATAGATAATATCTTAGGTCTCCGACACATAAAAGATGAACTGATAAATGGGAATCATTTCCGGAAACGCGTCGTGCGAAAAGTAAACAAAGAAAATCGTGTATGGTAGGAGAAGATTCATTTATAAACAAACGCATTGTTTCCACAGGCTTCCAAAACCATTTATAATGAATCAAATCAGATTTCTAAAAACTTTTTGTGGTCAGCCAGAGAGCGATGGTGAAGTTACTGACAATAGTTTCCAGTCTGTGTGTCCACATTATTCTTTTGTTCACTGAAAGCAATGTTTCTGCTCTCTATTTACTCGACAGGATCAGGAACTATGATTATAAATGAAAGCTTTGAGGTCTAACTGTTCGATATATTTGATTAACATTCACTCCAACAACATAGTAATATTCCCAATAATAATAATAATAATAATAATAATAAACATAGTAATGAAAAATTGGAAAACCACACTTAATATCCAAACAAATTCAAATAATATCACATCACAGCCGATACAGATTAAGCGTGGAATATACCAAGGAGACTCATTAAATCCTTTCTGGTTCTGCCTTGCTCTGAACCCACTATCCTACATGCTAAATAATACAAATTATGGATACAATATTACTGGAACATACCCACACAAAATCACACATCTGCTATACATGGATGATCTAAAACTACTGGCAGCAACAAATCAACAACTCAACCAATTACTAAAGATAACAGAAGTATTCAGCAATGATATAAATATGGCTTTTGGAATAGACAAATGTAAGAAAAATAGCATAGTCAAGGGAAAACACACTAAACAAAAAGATTACATATTGGATAACCACAGCGACTGCATAGAAGCGATGGAAAAAACAGATGCCTATAAATATCTAGGATACAGACAAAAAATAGGAATAGATAATACAAATATTAAAGAAGAACTAAAAGAAAAATATAGACAAAGACTAACAAAAATACTGAAAACAGAATTGACAGCAAGAAACAAGACAAAAGCTATAAATACTTATGCTATACCAATATTGACCTACTCATTTGGAGTAGTGAAATGGAGTAACACAGACCTAGAAGCGCTCTATACACTTACACGATCACAATGCCACAAATATAGAATACATCACATACATTCAGCAACAGAAAGATTCACATTAAGCAGAAAGTAAGGAGGAAGGGGATTTATCGACATAAGAAACCTGCATTATGGACAGGTAGACAATTTAAGAAAATTGTTTATAGAACGAGCAGAAACTAGCAAAATACACAAAGCAATCACTCATATAAATACATCGACTACACCATTGCAATTTCATAACCACTTCTACAACCCCTTAGATCACATAACATCAACAGACACGAAGAAAATAAATTGGAAAAAGAAAACACTACATGGCAAGCACCCGTATCATCTAACACAGCCACACATCGATCAAGATGCATCGAACACATGGCTAAGAAAAGGCAATATATACAGTGAGACGGAAGGATTCATGATTGCAATACAGGATCAAACAATAAACACCAGATATTACAGCAAGCATATTATTGAAGATCCCAATACCACAACAGATAAATGCAGACTTTGCAAACAACAAATAGAAACAGTAGATCACATCACAAGTGGATGTACAATACTAGCAAACACAAAATACCCCAGAAGACATGACAATG
The DNA here is from genome assembly GCF_021461395.2 of Schistocerca americana. Classification (NCBI taxonomy): domain Eukaryota; kingdom Metazoa; phylum Arthropoda; class Insecta; order Orthoptera; family Acrididae; genus Schistocerca; species Schistocerca americana. The sequence goes on along the minus strand of NC_060129.1, from coordinate 79,554,051 downwards.
TAGCAAAAATAATACATCAACAGCTTGCCTTACAACATAAACTTATAAAACAACACGTTCCCACATACAAGTATGCACCACAAAATGTACTGGAGAACGATGAATACAAATTATACTGGAACAGAACCATTATAACAGATAAAACACCACCACATAACAAACCTGACATCATACTCACCAATAAAAAGAAGAAATTAACACAACTAATCGAAATGTCCATACCCATTATAACAAATACACAGAAGAAAACAGGAGAAAAAATTGAAAACTACATCCAACTGGCTGAGGAAGTCAAGGAGATGTGGCATCAGGAAAAAGTTGACATTATACCAATTATACTATCAACTACAGGAGTCATACCACACAATATCCACCAGTACATCAACGCAATATAGCTACATCGAAACGTATATAGACAACTACAGAAATCTGTAATTATTGATACATGTTCAATTACCCGAAAGTTCCTAAATGCAATGTAACATATACCGTACAGTTAAAAGGAAGTCACGCTTGATCAAGGTCCGCATCACTTTCCATTTTTAACCAGACATAACGTCTGAGAAAGGAAAGAAATAATAATAATAATCTCTTTATCATAAACAGAACTATGAGTAGTTCAGACCCGACCTCTACGCATTTGTTCGTCAGGATAGAGGTCAGGTGCGGAGGGCGTTGTAAAATGAAAATTAATTGAAGTGGAATGGACCCAGTTTATTCTTGTAATGATGGTACAGTGGTGCCTACGTAGGGCCGAGCAGCCCCAAGAGGGGTTGCCGTCTGCTCATCAGAGAGGCAGAGGCTAGAGGGGCGACTACTCGGGGCCGAGGTCAGAAGCTAAGAGAGCGCGGAGCTGTTTCCAAGACGCCCTCGCTGCTCCCGGCCGCGTCCCCACGTGATCACACGATTAGTCTCTGATTGGAGGATTGATTCCGCCAACGCGCCTTGCTAGTAGCGTACCCCCGTCAGCGCAACCGACCCGTGGGACTTGAGTCTGACCGAGGAGCACGTGGCAGGAATGTGCCGACCATGGTCTTCCGGCCAGCACCTTCCACCACAGTATGCCCAAGCCGGCTACGGCCGAACATTATGCATGGAAAATTCTATTTAATAAAATTTTTGAAAGGAGAGCATTGGTCGTATATTTTTGTTTCTTATCGCAAAATCGATTTTCGGTCACTTAGTGACCATCTTCAGTGCTGTAATATATAACTTAAATTAGTAAGCACTGGTGTCAATAAGCTTACGGCGATCACATAGCTCAGTCTATGTGATCGCCGTAAGCTTATTGACACCAGTGCTTACTAATTTAAGTTATATATTACAGCACTGAAGATGGTCACTAAGTGACCGAAAATCGATTTTGCGATAAGAAACAAAAATATACGACCGATGCTGTCTCTCCTTTCAAGTATACCCATTGTCTGGTCGTAGTGCACAGGACACTATGGAGTCGCCAATCAATAATAAAATTTTGTCGGCAATGATACCTCTTGGGGGGTCTCCTCCCTGCACGCATTAAATGGTCTTTCGCCGTGACTTCTGATAATCAAAGTTAATTGCTCGCCACAAAAGTGGCCACGTAGTTTGGTTAACATTACAGACGGTACAGTAACAGTTACTCCCGTGAAATCTAAGCGATCCAGGACGGTGTACGGTTCTCGCGAGTTCACTTCCTATTTGCACCGAAAACATGCGTTTAATTGCAGTTTGGCTGTGACGTCACCGGAGGCGGGGCGTAAGCCGGCGTTTGACTGACGCGGACCTTGTGATAGCTGGGCGCGAAGCAAAGAAGTCACTGCCCCTCAGGCCGTTTGTTTATATACCGGAGCAGCGGACATCTGAAGCGAACACCTGCTGTCATCCGCTCTGTGTCCCGGCAGTAGTCTCTAGATGGCCGCTGTCTCGGACACACAATATTTTATAACACTGTTGTGTATTAATGTAGAATCTTCGGAAATGAATTGAGCGTACGGCATCGTTGGCCGGGAGGCCCCATCCGGGGAAGTTGGGCCGGCAAGTGCAAGTCTTATTTCAGTAGACGCCATATTGGGCGACTTGCGCGCCGGTGATGACGAAGAAATGATGATGAGGACAACTCAACAACCAGTCCACGAGCGGAGAAAAATCTCCGACCCGGCCGGGAATCGAACCCGGGCCCGGTTGCATGGGAGGCAAACATGTTACCACCCGGCTAAGCAGGCGGACAGAATCTTCAGAATTTCTCTATGAATGGAGTTAAGTAGGTTTTAATCACAGAAAAAGTTATAGCTCGACTGCATTTAAACTTTGTCGGCTAGAATTTTTAGAACGGAACCGACAGTAGAACATGACCTCTGAACTACATATTTAAGAGGTCTTGTATTGTTTGTTATTTACGACAAAGTCTTGAAATCTTTTATATCTTCATAATTTAATAGATGTAATCAAGTGCTGCAATTAGAACCGTCTGTCACTAATATAACTGATACTCGTATACTGCAAATAAGGACGTTTTTCTTCAAACTTAAGTTTTCAGTAAATTACTCGAAAGCGATTAGAGGTAGCTGTATGGGGTCACATAGTTACTGTTTTTATACCGAACTCAAGCTTCATACAAATTTTCATATTTCAAATGGTTCAAATGGCTCTGAGCACTATGGAACTCAACTGCTGAGGTCATTAGTCCCCTAGAACTTAGAACTAGTTAAACCTAACTAACCTAAGGACATCACAAACACCCATGCCCGAGGCAGGATTCGAACCTGCGACCGTAGCGGTCTTGCGGTTGCAGACTGCAGCGCCTTTAACCACACGGCCACTTCGGCCGGCTTTTTCATATTCCTAAGTCTAATTTTTGGCGCCATTAATTTTTTTTGTAAAAACACCGATTTTGAGCAAAATATTGCTCTGTCGAAGACGAAACTTGTAACAGTTGATTTTGACATACATTTGCAGACTCTGACCAATTTTTGGCTTTCTAGCTTTATTATTTAGCGCCGGCCGAGTAGTTCTAAGTTCTAGGGGACTAATGACCTCAGAAGTTAAGTCCTATAGTGCTTAGAGCTATTTGAACCATTTTATTATTATTTAGCGCCACTTGTTTTTTTACTGAAACCGATGGATTTAGGGAATGAGATTCAGATGATCACTCTCAAATTTGACAATTTCAACATTAATATACTAAAGCATAGTTTAAAAAAGTTTCCGTAATTATTTATTTCGTTCTTAAATTATGGCGCAGACTTGTAAGTTACGCAGAGATGCGTTATGATGACGTGTGCTAGTAACAGTGAACCGGGGTAAGTCCAAGCACATTCGCTCGCCTCTGTATCTCTGACAGTGATACAGCGCTTGTTTCTCCACAAGACGAACAGAAAGCGGAAAGACGAAGAATTTCTGACGAACTACTGGATAGAGCCAGACGTGAACGCAGATTTCTGTCAAAAATGATTGCTGAGGATGAAAGTTGGTGCTAACAGTCGCTCACACGAAGCGTCAAAGTGCCGAAAGGCGGGAGTCCTGGATCACCAGCCTCGAGAAACATCAAACGACAACCTTCGACAACAAAGACAGTGCTGATCGCATTCTCTGATAGTAAAGGATTAGCCCATCACGAGTAAGTTACTCCAGCTCAAACTGTGAACGTTTGCGACAAGGTATTCCACGCCGCCGCCCTCATTGGTGACATTCTCAGGGCTGTTTCTTACTGCTTTATCTGTTACCGAGTCTCTGGCCAGGTATTCTCTTGTTGCCATGCCACATCCGCCGTATTCGCCAGACCTAGCTATTTTTTCTAGTTACCGCCACTGAACTGGTAAACTGGAAGGAAAGCCTCGTCAAGATATCGCAGACACCGAGCTGAGTGCTTGCAAGCACCGCAATTCAAAATTTCCCTGCTTGCTTCCAACACCTCCACAAACGCTCCCAACAGCCAAGGTCACTACTTAGGTAGGAGCTAACATTATTACTTTTTAAGAGCAATTTTCTATTTTTTTTTTAAATCCTGGGAAAATACAGGGTGACAATTACTGAACTATGTGAAACAAAATCGTCATAACTTGCGAACGGTTTGTGTTAGGACGTTGAAATTGGACGCCCGGCCGCGGGGCATGATGGGAATTAGTATATGCATGCACGGTTTGGTTTGGTGATGAAGCCCACTTTGATTCGGATGGGTTCGTGACTAAAACTGGCGCATTTGCGGGGGACTGACAGTCCGCATTTCGCGATCAAGAAGTCTCTTCACGTTCGAAGGGTGCCTGTGTGGTGCGCAGTGTCCAGTCACGGAATAATCGATGCGATATTCCTTGACGGCTCGGTCGCTACCGAACGGTACATCAACGTTTCGGAAGATGATTTCATCCTCGTTATCCAAAGTGACCGTGATATCGACAGTATATGGTTAGTGCAAGACGCATCTCGACCTCATCGAAGCGGAAGAGTGTTTGATGTCCTGGAGGACCACTCTGGGGACCGCATCCTGGCTCTGGGCTACCCAGAGGCCACTGGCATGGACCTCGATTGGCCGCCATATTCTCTGGATCTGAACACGCGCGACTCCTTGTTGTGGGGCTATATTAAAGACACGGTGTACTATGTAAGAGGTATGTGCTATGTCCTGCCTGCGATATGTAAGCTATAAGAGAATCTGTGACCAAAGAGCAGTGTTGACTGCAGTACGAACTGTGTAGCAGTAGCAGTAAGTAGTTGCTAGCGAGCAGTCTGGTGTATCGTGTTGGCTGGGCCGGTCGTGGTGCAGCGATGCCGGAGCCTGAGTATTATTGTATAAGGTAAAAAAGCAGCCTCGCGCATATCTAGTAATGTTATGTAAAGTGCCATGTAAATCTTTTAAAAATGTCCTAATAATAAAGTAATTTAAAAAAAAGTATTCATTTCAAGTTAAAGAATTTACTAATTTCTTCAAACCATGATCATACCTATTGTTGCAAAAGAAAAATCAGTTGCTTCCTTTCATAAATGGCAAATGTATCGGCCAGCATTGCGCTGAGCTGTCCCGGAAAATTTTTATATAAGAGCAGATATATTCGCCGTTTTTATTGAGGTAAGAATTTTTCCTTTTTTTTATTCAGAATGATCTTACAGGGCCATGACGCAGCGCTGCTGTCGTCCAAATTCTATCAGGTTACTGAATTTATTTTTTATTACGAGGTTTAGGAATTTTTCTGTTTCGAGCTTACATTAAATGGGAAACAAAATTTGTGTGGAGGTTAAATGTGAATGAATTTCTGTAGGGAGGTTACAAATGTGAAAGGAATGAATTTTGTGGCGACGTTACACTTAAATTAGAATCATTAACCAAATAATATTTATATTTTTTGTGGGGACCTTACACAAAAATTATAATCACTATCCATAATATATATATATATATATATAATTGTGGGGAGGTTACACTAGGCTCAGAATCACTAACCCAATAATATTCATTTTTATTATTTTGTGGGGAGGTTAAACAGCAACAACCACAAAACCACTGCTGAGCCGAAGACAGCCATTCAGGAGGTCATCGACAGCATCGGTGTTCACACACTTCAGCGGGTCATCCAGAATTTCTGTATTCGTCGGCGCCTCATCACCACCAATGATGGCAGGCATATCGAACCTGTCATAACCTAAATCCTCATATCTGTAGTGACGTTTACATGTTGGATAAAGCGTGTGCGCGCCGTAGCTTGTAACTATGTAAGGTGTCAGGCAAATCCAACACCTTCCATGAAAACCCTGACATGATAAGCAAATCCAGTAGTATGTCACATAGCTCCGAATAAATCGTGACATTAAATTAACCAAAGTAATACGAGAAACGAGTGAGCAAATGGAATACCACAGACTAACACAAGAATGCCTAAATGCATGTCATACCTTCCCACCGTGGGACAGACACAGTTCCGAGGGGAGAAACGAGAACAGAAGCCGAGAGCGGAACCGTGTTAAGCGAGAAGGCCCTACGATAAGGGACGGACACCCACGTCGCCAGCTAACCGCTATGACCACACCACCCGCAAGTTTTTAGCGTGAGACTTTTTCGCATCTCTGTTAGGACCACCCACCAGCCCATGTTAAAAGCTAGAGCCCTCCAGAAGAACAGTATAGATCTTACGATAACGCTAAAAGGACCACACCAGCTGCAGTTTTAGCGTGAGACTTTTTCGCGTCTGTTACGTTGCAAACTTTAAAAACATTGCCCCAGCACGAAAAGTATAACGTTTCTCATTGGATAGACAGAATTTTTGTAGGCAGAGCTTAAGGTTAACATTGAGACCCTGATTGGTCAGATGAAAACACAGCCAGATAGTTTTTTTAAACCAACTTCAGTAAATTGTAGTAAGGAGAAGTTAGGAGGGAGTTGCTTCCAAGAGGGCGAGCTGGACGGAGCTGCGCCGGCCGCCGCCCCCTGTCGAACACCGACAAGGTAATGAACGCACGCGATGCCGCATAACAGCGCATAAGGCTTCACTCAGAACTGCAGAAGTCTCATCTGCTACACCCCCTTGTTGCGTAATACTAGTGTCGATCGTCAATTGAAGCTCATGGTGGTCACATTTGCCACTTGAAGTAAAAATCTGAAACGCGATGATTTTTCTGTTATATAGTTATTGAGAAGCCACATCAGCCACTGTAATTTACGACAAGTTAGATAAGTAATTAAAGATAATTGAGGGTCACTGTAGACCATTTTGATAGTTTTCTCTTTTGTGAAACTTAATTTAAATCTAGATTATAGATGTGATATGGCATAGGTCATCCTTCGATCCATTGTAGAACTTGGAAACCCACTCAAGGAATATTCGTTCACATTTTTGTTGAACGCAGTTGGTTTTTATCATCCTGTATTAAAACATTTCCTTTTATCAATAGTGCAATTTATAAACAAAGTTTTGTGAGTAGAATAAAATTTCCAATGGTGAACTTAACTTCTTTTTCGACGTTATTTTACCAGCTAACTGAAAATAGGAAAGCCTTGAACCCCTTCCACTAAATTTAGTTAGTATTAAGATTCTTTTACAGGGAGTGCAGTGGAGCTGACGCTGAAACCATTAAGTATTTGGTTATACCATCGCTAGTCTCACTGAACTCTTTCGAACTCTACATGTCACGTGTGGTCTGGCGTCTCCTTACCAGCAACAGGTCCCAGGTTCAAACTAGTCAATTCCCTAAAAGAGACGCTCAGAGCGTCGTTGCGCGAAAGTGGTAGGGAGACACGATATAGAACAGACAGACACCACGCAGAATGTTTAAAAGTAATTTACGTTATTTTTCATATAGTTCAGTAATTGTCAACCTGTATGTAGCTCTCATTTTTGGCATTAAAAACAGCACCTTCGGACGTACTTGAAAAGAGCCCGATCTAATTACTGATCGATTGATCGTCGACGTCCTTAAGTCCTTATTAACAACTAGAGCGCGCGACCGCTACGGTCGCAGGTTCGAATCCTGCCTCGGGCATGGATGTGTGTGATGTTCTTAGGTTAGTTAGGTTTAACTAGTTCTAAGTTGTAGGGGACTGACGACCTCAGAAGTTAAGTCGCATAGTGCTCAGAGGCATTTTTGAACAACTAGAGCGGGGTCTCAACAACTGAAGCGATTAATGATGGTGCTGATCCTACACCACTACCACTTGCTTTGGCAACATAAAACGTGGCGCATTGTTGTTCACTTTGGTCAACTGATGTCCTCAGCGGAGATACCGCGACCAGAGTGAAGCAAACTGAACAGGCCTACGCCACATTTTCGGTAGTCAAAACAAACGGGCGTGCTATGTGACCTTGCGTAAGAAAACTACAAAATGGCTACTAGCGGAGCATCTACGAGTAAAATATACAGTCTGTAAAATTTAGTTTCGGATGCACCTCCGTCTGGTTTAGGACAGGCTTTTCTACAGAAAACGTTCGAAGAATAAGAACCACTTCAGAGGCGAACATACTACAGAGAGATTGCGTTAATTTCGATTATACGTACCTCATCCATTTCACATTCACAGGAAAAACAGTGTTGCACTGAGGAAGGAGACGCCTGAAAGGTCTGTGTTGGATTCCTTTCATGTTAATTTCTTAAATCTGTTGTCATTTACGGCATAAATTCCTCTTCTAAATTTACTGTGGTGTTTCTGACTATCTGGGAGGAGACTGAGTAGTGGAACGTGTTACTTTTACACATAAACAAGAACGATCTGTCACATTACTACACTTTAAAACATAGTTTATATGTAATTCATATCACACAGCCTCATACGGAACCTACATCCGCTTTCTTTTATATACTGTATATGATAAGATACTGTCATCCCCCTTCCCTTCTGTGTGAGAGGATGAATGAGCAAATGTATTTCTAGTTGCATGCTTGAGGGTAGCAGACAAGCCTGTCTGCTAGAGAACAGTAGGACCAACGTCGGGACAGGTAGCTACGCTTTCTAAAAGCAAAGAGGTTTCTATCCTTAGTATGGTCCTGTCCGTCCCTTGTCATGTTGATATAGGAAGCTGCCTCTCTGGCCACTTCCGTTTGTATTGGTGAGCCACCCTCAGGAAGGGACCACGGCAGTCTGTCCGTGGCGAAAGTCTGAAGTGGTAAGATCTCTGGCTAAGCGCGTGTCTGCTGTCCGTAGGACAATGGATTTCTTACGTTCAGCCTAACTGAAAATTTAATCACCTTTATTTCAGGTTTAGCTCTAAAATATCTAATGTTATCTTAAATTGCAACGCAGTGTAATTCGAGTGTGAAGTTCAGAATATCTTCCGGTAGTTGCTTTGTCACTACTTTGTGAGTAAAGTGGAACCACGTGTTGATCACTAACTCTAACTAAGGTCATCAATCTTGAATGCGAATGTTCGTGAGATTATAACGTCTCGTCTTCACAATATTTTTCAATATAGCAACTTTTCTTTATGTTCAACCCACGTGGGGTGTACTTAGTGAGACGAGTACCACGTGCTTATACAACTGTTTGACCCATCAGGTTAATAGTAAGACGATAGTAACCAGTTCGAGGTTTTTCTTTTGTAAATTGCTTTTCGATCTAATTTATTTTAATTATGAAAATTATTGTGGAGTTACACTCTTTGTGTAAACCAAGTTGACCACGTGAAGCATGTGGTGTAATCATCAAAGTAGCCCTCAGCTATTCTTTTCGGGAAGGTTTCACAGAGAGTTGGTATGAATTTAGTATACCAGTGTGTGGTAATTTCGTGACGGACAGGATTCCGCTATGAACGTAACTTCTTTGGGTGAAAATTGAATCGGTTGGTTGTGGTTAATTTCCTCTTGCCTATGTTTCAACGTTCTTCGTGTGTTATTTTATGAATGCAGTGTTGTAAGCAGTCTCCCAATCTTGGCTGCCCATTTGATGTGTTCCATAAGATTACAAACTAGCATTTTCACAATCCTAAATAAGGCACCAGTTTAGTTATGAATCAAGTTTAATATGCTGAAATTTCAATGATCAATGTTAAAATAAATTTCCAAATATAAACTGATTTATTTCTTCTTATTTAAATTCTCTTTTTTATATATATATCACCGGTTGTTGTATGACTATGAAAAGATTATAATTAATGTTAGTCTGGTTGGGAATTTGGTAAGCTAGACTGGATACTTGGTGAAACAGTTGCGCAGTAATGCTCACATAGCTCACAGCTTTTAAGCCACTTTTATGGTCTTGAATATCAGCACCGCTTACACCTCAAATTAATGCAACAACATTACACGCCGCTCCACGCAACTGATATTCAGGGCGTATCAAAAAGAATCATCCGATTTCTCACGTCTATGTATCTTTCGCCGTAGGGCTAGGTTCTGGCCCGTCCGACCGGTTAGCCTGCTAGTTTGAGATAAATAACGGAAAACGATATCTCCAATGCTGAGATGACAATTAATACAGGACGTCTTTTAGACGCAGTGTACGTCAAGGCGAGACTCGAGGGGAAATGAGTAAGTGACTTATTGCCTGGTTACTCAAGGACTAAGTATAAAAAAGATTATGAAACTTCCTGGCAGATTAAAACTGTGTGCCGGACCGAGACTCGAACTCGGGACCTTTGCCTTTCGCGGGCAAGGGCTCTACCATCTGAGCAACCCGACTCACGCCCCCTCCTGACAGCTTTATTTCTATAAAAAAGGTTCTTAATAATTAACATGGAGAAAACAAGAACATGGAAAAAACTATGTACTAAGAATAAACAGGACGGTGTAGCGGACATAACACAGTGCCCCTGGCGGCCGCCGCGAAACTAATTTATCCGCGCAAAATAAAATACTTGCGGTGTGACACAAGGGTGATGCAGTCGTGAACCAAACTGCACTGCATTGTTATTGGTGGTCGCTACATATCTGAAACCAATAAGCATATACAATGAATTTTGTTTTTTGATGAACAGGGCAAACTCAAAACTTTTTTCCATACCTTTTCACAGGTGTTCAATAGACATATGCACGACATATGTCAATGCGGTACTCAAATGTTTGCCACACTGCAGAGAGCGTGTCCTCAGTTAAGGCTTCCACAGCTGCTGTTATGCGACGTCTCAGTTCATTCATTGTTGTTGATAACGGAGTAAGATATACAGAGACTATTTTACAAACCCCCCACAAGAAAAAATCACATACAATCAGGTCCGGCGGCCTTGGAGGCCAGTAATGTAAGGCTGAATCATTTGGTCCAGTGCGAACGATCAATCGTTCAGTAATCCTCTGATTTAAAAATTCCCGCACTTCCAGATGCCAGTGTGGCGGTACCCCATGCTGTTGGTAAATGGTCGTTCGAATCAGTCTCCAACTGTGGGAAAAGAAAGTTCTCAAGCATATCGAGATACGTCCTTCGTCTGACAGCGTTCTCGGCAAAGAAAAATGGACGATATACAGGGTTATTACAAATGATTGAAGCTATTTCACAGCTCTACAATATATTATTTGAGATATTTTCACGATGCTTTGCACACACATACAAAACTCAAAAAGTTTTTTTAGGCATTCACAAATGTTCGATATGTGCCCCTTTAGTGATTCGGCAGACATCAAGCCGATAGTCAAGTTCCTCCCACACTCGGCGCAGCATGTCCCCATCAATGAGTTCGAAAGCATCGTTGATGCGAGCTCGCAGTTCTGGCACGTTTCTTGGTAGAGGAGGTTTAAACACTGAATCTTTCACATAACCCCACAGAAAGAAATCGCATGGGGTTAAGTCGGGAGAGCGTGGAGGCCATGACATGAATTGCTGATCATGATCTCCACCACGACCGATCCATCGGTTTTCCAATCTCCTGTTTAAGAAATGCCGAACATCATGATGGAAGTGCGGTGGAGCACCATCCTGTTGAAAGATGAAGTCGGCGCTGTCGGTCTCCAGTTGTGGCATGAGCCAATTTTCCAGCATGTCCAGATACACGTGTCCTGTAACGTTTTTTTCGCAGAAGAAAAAGGGGCCGTAAACTTTAAACCGTGAGATTGCACAAAACACGTTAACTTTTGGTGAATTGCGAATTTGCTGCACGAATGCGTGAGGATTCTCTACCGCCCAGATTCGCACATTGTGTCTGTTCACTTCACCATTAAGAAAAAATGTTGCTTCATCACTGAAAACAAGTTTCGCACTGAACGCATCCTCTTCCGTGATCTGTTGCAACCGCGCCGAAAATTCAAAGCGTTTGACTTTGTCATCGGGTGTCAGGGGTTGTAGCAATTGTAAACGGTAAGGCTTCTGCTTTAGCCTTTTCCGTAAGATTTTCCAAACCGTCGGCTGTGGTACGTTTAGCTCCCTGCTTGCTTTATTCGTCGACTTCCGCGGGCTACGCGTGAAACTTGCCCGCACGCGTTCAACCGTTTCTTCGCTCACTGGAGGCCGACCCGTCGGTTTCCCCTTACAGAGGCATCCAGAAGCTTTAAACAGCGCATACCATCGCCGAATGGAGTTGGCAGTTGGTGGATCTTTTTTGAACTGCTTCCTGAAGTGTCGTTGCACTGTTATGACTGACTGATGTGAGTGCATTTCAAGCACGACATACGATTTCTCGGCTCCCCTGTCGCCATTTTGTCTCACTGCGCTCTCGAGCGCTCTGGCGGCAGAAACCTGAAGTGCGGCTTCAGCCGAACAAAACTTTATGAGTTTTTCTACGTATCAGTAGTGTGTCGTGACCATATGTCAATGAATGGAGCTACAGTGAATTTATGAAATCGTTTCAATCATTTGTAATAGCCCTGTACGTTTTCCCATAAAACTGCACAAAGCACATTAAGTTTTGGAGAGTTCCTCTCATGTTGTACAACTTCATGTGGTTGTTCCGTACACCAAATTCTCACATTATGACGTTTGACCTTTCCATTTAAATGGAATGTTGCCTCGTCACTAAACACTAAACAACCGTTATTCTCCATCTTGCCAAGAACGAAATTGCCGAACTCCACACGTTGTTGTCTGTTACCTTCACGAAGAGCTTGCAGAGGATGAATTTCGTACGTAAACGTGTACGCAACACGCCAGACGGACATCGGGGCCATGTTGAGCTGTCGAGCTGCACGGCCAACGGATTTCTGCGGACTCCTTGTGAAACTATGGCGGAAGCGTTCGACGTATGTGTCAGACACTCGGGGACGGCCCGGTGATTTGCCTTGACGCAAACAACCTGTTTCTAGGAATTGTTCGTACCATCATATAATGTTCTGTGCTGTAGGAGAATCATGACTATACCTAGAGCCAAAGTCACGCTGAACACTTATTACTGACCGGCACTGCGCAAAACACAGAACACAAAACGCTTTCTGTGGTGTCGCCGCCAGACACCACACTTGCTAGGTGGTAGCCTTTACATCGGCCGCGGTCCGTTGGTATACGTCGGACCCGCGTGTGGCCACTGTCAGTGATTGCAGACCGAGCGCCGCCACACGGCAGGTCTAGAGAGACTTCCCAGCACTCGCCCCAGTTGTACAACCGACGTTGCTAGCGATGGTTCACTGACAAAATACGCTCTCATTTGCCGAGACGATAGTTAGCATAGCCTTCAGCTACGTCATTTGCTACGACCTAGCAAGGCGCCATTGCCAGTTACTATTGAAATTATGAAACATGTACCGTCAAGAGCGATGTTCTCCAATTGGGGACGTTCTTTTCTTTATAGGATAATTACTTTACCTTGTTCCAGACCTCACGCCAATCTGCGTGAGCTTAACGCGAGCATTTCGGCTTCCTCTAGCAACACGGTGTTGGCTCTTCTGCCAACACTTCACTTTCTGTTCCGACACCATTTTTACTAGAACTGAAATGGACGCAGACTGCGACACTTCCTACGTGCTGTTCAGAAGAGATATCTACCCCTTCGTACGGACTTACGGACATCCCTACAGTATTCACGGTGTCAGTTCTCTCCAGCACTACTTCAGACATTAGTCGAGTCCCTGCCACGTCGTGTTGCGGCACTTCTGCGTGTTCGCGTGGACCCTACACGATATTAGGCAGGTGTACCAGTGTCTTTGGCTCTCTCCTGTATTTTGCCTTTGTTTCACAGTTCTCTACACCTCCTTCCTGTTTTCGTGCTGAATCTGTGTTGAGTTTCTCATAGGCTGTCCACTGAGCCCTGTTACCATTAAACCTGAGGGGCTGCGATAGGGGGTTTCACTTGTTACAACAACTTGGACGAAACGAGCTTTGTTACACAGGGAACTAAATACATCACTGCACACGAAAGGAAGCGCAATTAGAGAACACGATATGTAAAAGCATTTACACCAGTCTGGAATCTTATCTCCAGACATGTGCGAACATTTATACTCTGGTCACATGGCATGCGCATTTCCGAAAAGAAATTCAGCAACTGCGTAGCAGACAAAAGCGTAGACGAACCCTCAAACGTACAAAACAACCTTCCCGATTCAATTGGCTCTGAGCACTATGGCACTTAACATCGGAGGTCATCAGTCCCCAAGAGTTAGAACTACGGAAACCTAACTAACCGAAGGACATCACACAAATCCATGCCGGAGGGAGGATTCGAACCTGCGACCGTAGATCGCAGACTGATTAGCAATTAGGTTCCTTTTGGACTATGCTGATGCATTAGCCTCATACTGGGCAATCATATACAACTGTTCGCTCGACGAAAGATCCGTACCCAAAGACTGGAAAGTTGCACACGTCACAGCAATATTCAAGAAAGCTAGTAGGAGTAATCCACTAAATTACAGGCCCATATCGTTAACGTCGATATGCACCAGGATTTTAGAACATATATTGTGTTCGAACATTATGACTTACCTCGAAGAAAACGGTCTGTTGACACACAGTCAACATGGGTTTAGAAAACATCGTTCTTGTGAAACACAACTAGCTCTTTATTCGCATGAAGTGTTGGGTGCTATTGACAAGGGATTTCAGATCGATTCCCCAAGGTAGTGTTCTAGGCCCTTTGCTGTTCCTTATCTATATAAACGATTTGGGAGACAATCTGAGCAGCCGTCTTCGGTTGTTTGCAGATGACGCTGTCGTTTATCGACTAATAAAGCCATCAGAAGATCAAAACAAACTGCAAAACGATTTAGAAGAAATAACGGAATGGTGCGAAAAGTGGCAGTTGACCCTGAATAACGAAAAGTGTCAGGTCATCCACATGAGTGCTAAAAGGAACGCGTTAAACTACGGTTACAGGATAAATCAGTCAAGCCGTAAATTCAACTAAATACCTAGGTATTACAATTACGAACAACTTATATTGGAACGTACACACAGAAAATGTTGTGTGTATGGCTAACCAAAGACTGCGTTTTATTGGCAGGACACTTAGAAAATGTTACAGACCTACTAAGGAGACTGCCTACACTACGCTTGTCCGTCCTCTTTCAGAATACTACTGCGCGGTGTGGGATCGTTACCAGGCAGGACTGACGGAGTACATCGAGACGTTCAAAGAAAGGCAGCACGTTTTGTATTATCGTGAAATATAGGAGAGAGTGTCACAGAAATGATACAGGATTTGGGCTGGAAATCATAAAGCAAAGCCGTTTTTCGTTGCGACGGAATCTTCTCACGAAATTACAATCACCAACTTTTTCCGCCGAATGCGAAAATATTTTGTTGACAGCGATCCACATGGAACGATCACCACGATAAAATAAGGGAAATCAGAGCTCGTACGGAAAGATGTAGGTGTTCGTTCATTCCGCGCGCATTACGAGATTGGAGTAATACAGAATTGTGAAGGTGGTTCGATGAACCCCCTGCCAGGCACTAAAATGTGACTCTTCAACTGCATATGTGGCATAACAGCAAACCAGTGCTTAACGGTATTGTTTAAAAATATTGTTGGTTGCAATTTTATTTTTTTATTTTTCAACGAAGCGTTTCGCCTCATTTAGGCATCTTCAGGTTATCTACATAGAAAACAGAGAAGAAATACATCTGTTTAAGAATCGCGATCGCGTTGTGCAGACTTGGATAAGCTATAAGCATGTATAAACAGATCACCTATGGGAAATATAAAGAGATCACCGACTGAAAGAGCAAACACCTTAATTTGGTATTTCTTAAGAATCCTTAAGTCAGTGTAGGCAAATTAAGGTATTTGCTCTTTCAGTAGGTGATCTGTTTATATTTTCAAAATGGTTCTGAGCACTATGGGAGTTCACTTCTGAGGTTATCAGTCCCCTAGAATTTAGAACTACTTAAACCTAAG
This sequence comes from Schistocerca americana, assembly GCF_021461395.2. Classification (NCBI taxonomy): domain Eukaryota; kingdom Metazoa; phylum Arthropoda; class Insecta; order Orthoptera; family Acrididae; genus Schistocerca; species Schistocerca americana. The sequence goes on along the minus strand of NC_060129.1, from coordinate 79,538,398 downwards.
TAACCTAAGGACATCACACGCATCCATGCCCGAGGCAGGATTCGAACCTGCGACCGTAGCAGTCTCGCGGTTCCAGACTGTAGCGCCTAGAACCGCTGGGCCACTCCGGCCGGCTTATATTTTCAATAGGTGATCTGGTTATACATGCGTATAGGTTATCCAAATCTGCACAACGCGATCGCGATTCTTAAATAGATGTATTTATTCTCTGTTTTCTGTGTAGATAACCTGAAGATGCGTGAATAAGGCGAAACGCGTCGTTGAAAAATAAAAACTAAAATTGGAACCAAGACTGTTTTTAACCAATACTTAAATGTGATTTGCAGAGTGTAGATGTAGATGTAGCGGTCGCAGGGTTCCGGACTGAAGCGCCTAGAACCGCTCGGACACAACGGGCGGTGACCTTCCCGAACATGGCAACTAAAGTGCGCGTCATTTATGTTGGCGGCCGAGTTTAGGTTCGTTCTGCGCATCTGACGTCACAAAACACTGTCAGCCAATGAACAGAGAACGACGTTGCCAGATCTCGACTGCAGTGCATGGCATGGACGAGTGTCTTCAGTTTTAGAAATGTTCAGTCATAAATAATGTAATTGAACAAAAGCAATGTCTTGATAGCAGACTTTCTTTTGTAGAAAGTTTGGAAAAAGCATTCTTTATACCAACTGCTTCATATTCTATTAATTAAACCAAACAAGCAATAAGACTCCTAATTGAGGCGATAGCAAGGAAAGGTGTTTGTATCAATCTCACAAACCGCTTTTTCGCAATAAAGAACAGTGGTAATTGTTTATTTCCTACTGTACTTCGACGAAAAATGAGTAATTCATAGTCATACCAACAGTGTTTGTCGGTATTTTGCGTGATATTTTAGAGTCCTCCAGGAGTACTATTGAATGACGAGGTGCGTTAGTGTAATGGTTAAGGTGTTGGGCTTCTACGTGAAAGGTTATGAGTTCAAACCTTGTGCGCCACTTAATATCTTCATTATTTAAAAACAATATCGAAGTGCCTTACTTCACGAATTATATTCGTTTGAATGCAATTTTTTTGAAATTTCTAGTGCTTTGTCTCTTCATTAACCCTTTCGCTGGTGCAGACACGTGCTCCCCGCATTTTGTCATCACTGCACTGCTCGCCTGTGCAGACACATGGTGTTTAAACTGCTTCGACACGCTTACCATTCGATTTCACAAAAACTATTTGGCCCAATATTTTGATTTTTACACATCTTCTTGACTGATACCTTCACCCCATAAATGACTTAATTTTGTTTCAATACTCACCGCAGTAGTTGTGCAGCATCAAAATATGGTAAACCATTGCACGAAATTTTGAAGAGTTTGCAGAGTTAAAAGTCCATACTTTCCGTATGGTCGATTTTAGTTGCCACAATGTTGAGAATGAAATGTGGACAAGATACCTAAATTTCATATAAAATTTACTGTATAACAATATCTCATTTAATTTAAGTACCAGATAGGTGTCGTATGTAATATTGAGAAATATTCCGTCTTTCGCGACTGTAATAAAAGTTTTATTTACACCGGGCGCGTTTGGCTTTATTTTAAAGCACTTCAATCCGTCAAAGGAAGTGGGGGGGAAGGTATCGGTCAAGAAGATGTGTAAAAATCTAATTTTTTGGTCAAATAGTTTTTGTGAAATCGAGTGATAAGTGTGCCAAAGCAGTGGGAACACCATGTGTCAGCACAGGCGAGCAGTGCAGTGGTGACAAAATCGCGCACAGGGCGGAATGCGGGGAGCACGTCTCTGTAGCAGCGAAAGGCTTAATGCGGCCGTGGTGGCTTTACTTCATAAACTGCGCGTTCCCCCCTAAACGTAAGTTTGCGAACTATACTATACTATGGCGCTGCTTCTCTTGGCGCGTACAACTGGCGACGGAGCAATCTCCCGCGTCTGGGCGGGCATGCGCGAGCCGCCAAGATAAAAGAACTGAACTATAGCAGTAGTGTGTGGCAGAGCCGGGGCCGCCGAACAACGTACCACACGCCTGCCCGTGTGCTGCCTGTCCCGTCGGTAGAGAGGGAAGGTATCGACCGCCGTCGGCAGGGGCGGCTTCACGTGTCGGCGCCACGTGCGCCAGCCACGTGCGGCCCGTCCACCGAGTCAGCGGCGAGTCAGCAGCGGTGGGGGGAGGGGTGGGGCCGAGTCTGGCCGGCACGGGCTACAGCGTCGAGCACAGATGTTCCTAAACCCGTCTCATCTAAGGACATTCGCTAACGACCAAGTTCCTTCACTAGCGAACATGCCGTAGAACTATACATCTACATCTACATCTACATGACTACTCTGCAATTCACATTCAAGTGCTTGGCAGAGTGTTCATCGAACCACAATCATACCATCTCTCTACCATTCCACTCCCGAACAGCGCGCGGGAAAAACGAACACCTAAACCCTTCTGTTCCAGCTCAGATATCTCTTATTTTATTTTGATGATCATTCCTACCTATGTAGGTTGGGCTCAACAAAATATTTTCGCATTCGGAAGAGAAAGTTGGTGACTGAAATTTCGTAAATAGATGTCGCCGCGACGGCACGGGCTACAGCGTCGAGCACAGATGTTCCTAAACCCGTCTCATCTAAGGACATTCGCTAACGACCAAGTTCCTTCACTAGCGAACATGCCGTAGAACTATACATCTACATCTACATCTACATGACTACTCTGCAATTCACATTCAAGTGCTTGGCAGAGTGTTCATCGAACCACAATCATACCATCTCTCTACCATTCCACTCCCGAACAGCGCGCGGGAAAAACGAACACCTAAACCCTTCTGTTCCAGCTCAGATTTCTCTTATTTTATTTTGATGATCATTCCTACCTATGTAGGTTGGGCTCAACAAAATATTTTCGCATTCGGAAGAGAAAGTTGGTGACTGAAATTTCGTAAATAGATCTCGCCGCGACGAAAAACGTCTTCGCTTTAATGACTTCCATCCCAACTCGCGTTTCATATCTGCCACACTCTCTCCCCTATTACGCGATAATACAAAACGAGCTGCCTTTTTTGCACCCTTTCGATGTCCTCCGTCAATCCCCCTTGGTAAGCAATATTCTAACAGAGGACCAACGAGTGTAGTGTAAGCTGTCTCTTTAGTGGACTTGTTGCATCTTCTAAGTGTCCTGCCAATGAAACGGAACCTTTGGCTCGCCTTCCCCACAATATTATCTATGTGGTCTTTCCAACTGAAGTTGTTCGTAATTTTAACACCCAGGTACTTAGTTGAATCGACAGCCTCGAGAATTGTACTATTCATCGAGTCATCGAATTCCGACGGATTTATTTTGGAACTCGTGTGGATCACCTCACACTTTTCGTTATTTAGCGTCAACTGTCATCTGCCACACCATACAGCAAACTTTTCTACATCGCTTTGCAACTGATACTGGTCTTCGGATGACCTTACTAGACGGTAAATTACAGCATCATCTGCCAACAACCTAAGAGAACTGCTCAGATTGTCACCCAGGTCATTTATATAGATCAGGAACAGCAGAGGTCCCAGGACGCTTCCCTGGGGAACACCTGATATCACTTCAGTTTTACTCGATGATTTGCCGTCTATTACTACGAACTGCGACCTTCCTGACAGGAAATCACGAATCCAGTCGCACAACTGAGACGATACCCCATAGGCCCGCAGCTTGATTAGAAGTCGCTTGTGAGGAACGGTGTCAAAAGCTTTCCGGAAATCTAGAAATACGGAATCAACTTCAGATCCCCTGTCGATAGCGGCCATTACTTCGTGCGAATAAAAGAGCTAGGTGCGTTGCACAAGAACGATGTTTTCTGAAACCACGCTGATTACGTATCAATAGATCGTTCCCTTCGAGGTGATTCATAATGTTTGAGTACAGTATATGCTCCAAAACCCTACTGTAAACCGACGTCAATGATATAGGTCTGTAGTTCGATGGATTACTCCTACTACCCTTCTTAAACACTGGTGCGACATGCGCAATTTTCCAATCTGCAGGTACAGATCTATCGGTGAGCGAGCGGTTGTATGTGACTGCTAAGTAGGGAGCTATTGTATCAGCGTAATCTGAAAGGAACCTAATCGGTATATAATCTGGACCTGAAGACTTGCCCGTATCAAGCGATTTGAGTTGCTTCGCAACCCCTAAGGTATCTATACTGTGTGATCAAAAGTATCCAAACACACCCAAAAACATACCTCTTTCATATTAGGAGCATTGTGCTGCCGCCTACTGCCAGGTACTCCATATCAGCGACCTCAGTACTCATCAGACATCGTGAGAGAGCAGAATCGGGCGCTACGCGGAACTCACGGTCTCTGAACGTGGTCAGGTGATTGGGTGTCACTTGTGTCATACGTCTGTACGCGACATTTCCACACTCCTAAACATCCCTAGGTCCACTGTTTCCGACGTGATAGTGAAGTGGAAACGTTGAGAGGCACCCACATGCCTTGCTCATACTGTGGCATCAAGCAGTCAGGCCTGCAAGATGAGTGGTCTGCCAAGCGAGTGGATTCATTCTTATTTATCGAGTAACATGAACTCTAGTACTCACAATTAAGTCACTAATCAACCTCCTGTATGAATAATACGCAACGGAATCGCACATTTGACTATCAGTAATTTACAGAACTCTGACTGTTCACTACGCACTGGCAATACCACATTTTCTTTTTGTCTATTATTTAACGGCTTTTATCAATACGTGGCCACTGCACTGAATATGAATGGCGCACACATTATAAATTCGGGACATCATGACAACATACAATTCGAAGGAAAAGTCCACCAACCTTTTTCTTTTCACTATCTTATTTATTCCGATAAATTCTATAACCTAAACACACAAATTCTATAACCTACAACAATAACACATGAGAAATTCCGCCCAGTGGGCATGGCTTTACATTGGTGATTCTCTACCTTATGGTCTCGTAATTATTTAACGCTACAGTGCACTTTCTGGATAGGATAGTGGATCTTTTTGGTATATCTCACACTTCGACTCTCACAATCATCATCACGAAACTTTCCTCCAGACCGAGCGGTACAGAAGGAACAAGCATAACTCACTACCTCTGAAACTACCTTGCTACTCTCCTATGCAAACCACACATACCCAAATTACATGACATACGCCACACTACAACATGAAATACTACACAGGTAATAGTCACAACATTATCACTTTCAGCTTTCCCACTTCAATTAATATTTATCCCAGTTTCACACGACACTGCTCCACTTCGTAACTCTACTTTCCTACTATGAACTCTAGAGATATATGCACGGCTTCCTGTGCAATGCAAGCCAAGTGGCGTTGCTGGATAGACGGCCGACTCACCTTGCTTCTCTCTCAGAGTGTTATAGTTTGAATCAAGCATCACACGGAATCATATCACGCAAAGTAATATTAAGAACATATTCATCACACACGCGAGTCCTCAACTGATACCATGGACGAGTACTTCTCTTTATTCTTTGTCTCATACACAGATTGAGACTCACACAGTACTCACCACGTGGAAGTACTCGTCTCTAATTTCAAGTCCTGCACACGCCATTTCTTAAATATTTCAACTTATGGTACCCACGCTATTTCTTACATATTTCAACTTATTGTACACACACTAGTAGTTCAGCTTAACTTAAGCACACGGAAGTATTTCAACTTATTGCTACACGTGGTTTCATTGTGACCGTTGGTCACTTCCGAAGATTACTACAATCCCATTAATATTACCTGCCTGACATTTAATTCTCCCCACAAAAGTTCCTGAAATAGAGAAATTATTATTTCAAACTACTCTTAAATATTCCACATGCATACCATGTCTCCATTCTTTCGTCATTACGGAGCACAACTAAAACAGGTCTTACCAACACTAGATCCAGCAGCAGAGTGCTGAAACATGGCCGTTCTTCAGGTCATCTCGCACCTCTGTCGAGGTGGGGGAAGACCATGCTACCGTATTGGTCAGCCACATTTCAGGCGCTCAAAGCTCAGGTAAATTTCATCTCTTTGGTTCCACCAAAGGTGGCCAAAGGATCGTCTCAAAGATGATCATATATTCACATTCACTATCTGCGGTTAGCAGACAACCATACATTCATTCATTTCACAGATCTCACCAAACTGGATGTAGGGATTTATTTTGAGGGAGTGCACATGTGATCAATTAAATAAATAAATTGTCATTCTTTCCCACACTGGTATCCGGCTTCGCTGTATTAATTGAAATTGAGTTATTATTTGAAAAAATATGTTGTTCAGACAAGAATAATGAAGTATGTTGTACCTATTTTCAATGTCGGGCGGTACTGTACCCTTTCAACATGAAGGGACACGTACAGCACAAAAGCGTACAGGCCGACCTCGTCTGCTGACTGACAGAGACCACCGACAGTTGAAGAGGGTCGTAATGTGTAATAGGCAGACATCTATCCAGACCATCACACAGGAATTCTAAACTGCATCAGAATGCACTGCAGGTACTATCACAGTTACGCCGGAGATGAGAAAAGTTGGATTTCACGGTCGAGCGGCTGCTCATAAGCCGCACATCACGCCGGTAAATGCCAAACGACGCCTCGCTTGGCGTAAAGAGCGTAAACATTGGACGATTGAACAGTGGGAAAACGTATTTTGGAGTGACGAATCACGGTACGCAATCTACCGATCCGATGGCTGGGTGTGGATATGGCGAATGCCCGGTGAACGTCATCTGTCAGCGTGTGTAGTGCCAGCAGTAAAATTTGCATGCGGTGGTGTTACGGTGTGGTCGTGTTTTTCATGGAGGGGGTTTGCACCCCTTGTTGTTTTGCGTGGCACTATCACAGCACAGGCCTACATTAATGATTTAAGCACTTTCTTGCTTCCGACAGTTGAAGAACAATTCGGGGATGGCGACTGCATCTTTCAACACGATCGAGCACCTGTCCATAATGCACGGGCTGTGACGGAGTGCTTACACGACAATAACATTCCTGTAATGGACTGGCCTGCAGAAAGTCCTGACCTGAATCCTTTAGAACACCTTTGGGGTGTTTTGGAACAGCGACTTCGTGCCAGGGCTGACCGACCGACATCGATACCTCTCCTCCGTGCAGCACTCCCTGAAGAATGGCCTACCATTCCCCAAGAAACCTTCCAGCACCTGATTGGACGTAGCCTGCGAGACTGGAAGCTGCCATCAAGGCTAAGGGTGGACCAGCACCATATTGCATTCCAATATTACCTATGGAGAGCGGCTCGAACTTTTAAATTATTTTCAGCTAGGTGTCCGGGTACTTTCGATCACATAGTGTAGGTAAGCGTCCTGTCTGATCACCTGGATCCATTCATGTCTACTCTGCTTTGCGATGGACTTAGGCAATTCCAGCAGGACAATGCGACACCCCATCCAGATTTGCTACACAGTGTGTGCGGGAACACTCTTCTGTGTTTCAATACTTTGGCTGGCCACCATTACCCCAGACGTGAACATTATTGAGCACATCTGGGATGCCTTGCAACCTGCAGATCTCCACCCCCTGGTATTGTTACGGATTTATGGACAGCCGTGCAGGATTCATGGTGTCAATTCGCTCGACACTGCTTCAGACATTAGTCCATGCCACGTCGTGTAGCGGCTCTTCTGCGTGCTCGCGGGGGCTCTACACGATATTAGGCAAGTGTAGCAGCTTCTTCGGCCGTTCAGTGTAAAAGATTTCCGTGTGGCCTCCTCGTGAGAGCCCTGATCTTACCAGGGCAGGTAAACAAATGAGACGGGAAGAGCAGTCGGCTGCAGGGACTGTGTAATGGGTGAGGGGCGCGGGTTCCAGTCGCAGCGGCGGAGGAGGCGGCAGGTACCGTGGTGCCGGTGCGCAGCCGCGGGGGCCGCGCCGCTCCAGTGACCGCCGCGCCAGCCTGGAGGCTCCAGACTCCAGCTACGGCTACGGCCCCGGTCCCAGACGGGTTCCCCTGCCCCTGAGGGCGGACCCGCCCACCAGTTGCGAGATTGCCTGCCGCCGCTCCGGTAAGGACGGGCCGGCGCCACCAGAACTGCTGGCGGCGTGTGTAGTGCCGACAGTAAAATTCGGAGGCGGTGGTGTTACGGTGTGGTCGTGTCTTTCATGGAGGGGACTTGCAACCCTTGTTGTTTTACCTGGCACTACCACAGCACAGGCCTACACTGATGTTTTAAGCACTCTGTACCTTGCAATTGTCGAAGACCGATTCGGGGATGGCAATTGCAACTTTCAACACGATCGAGCACCTGTTCTGTGATGAAGTACATGAGCATAATCTCTTAATTCACTAGCAAAATGGTTCAAATGGCTCTGACCACCATAGGACTTAACTTCTGAGGTCATCAGTCCCCTAGAACTTAGAACTACTTAAACCTAACTAACCTAACACACATTCATGCCGAGGCAGGATTCGAACCTGGGACCGTAGCGGTCGCGCTGTTGCAGACTGTACCGCCTAGAACTGCTCGGCCAACCCGGCCGGCTTGCGAAATGAGATGCCAAATGACAGACCATTGTAAATTATCATGGGGGCCAACGTAAGGTCACCAAGAGAATTCGATAAAGGCCTGCCACAAGGATCAGTACTTGCACCACTCGCGTTCAGCCTACACTGTGTCATCAAAAGTATCCGGACATCCCCAAAAAGATACATTAGGTCCATTGTGCTGCCATGTACTGCCAAGTACTCCATATCAGCGACCTCAGCAGTCATTAGACATCGTGAGGGAGCAGAATGGGGCGCTCCGCAGAACTCACGGACTTGGAATGTGGTCAGGTGACTGGGTGTCACTTGTGGCATACCTCTGTACGCGAGATTTCCACACTCCTAAACATTCCTAGGTTCACTGTTTCCGACGTGATAGTGAAGTGGAAACGTGAAGGGACACCTACAGCGCAAAAGAGTACAGGCCGACCTCACAGACCGCCGACAGTTGAAGAGGGTCGTAGTGTGTAATAGGCAGACATCTATCCAGACCATCACACAGGAGTTCCAAACTGCATCGGGATCCACTGCAAGTACTGTGACAGGTGGGTGGCGAGAAAACTTGGATTTCATGGTCGAGCGGCTGCTCATAACCCACACATCGCGCCGGTAAATGCCAAATGACGCCTCGCTCGGTGTAAAGACCGTAAACAATGTGGCGATCCCATGGTAGGGTATGGCGAATGCCAGGGTCTGTAGTGCCAACAGTAAAATTCGGAGGCGGTGGTGTTATGGTGTGGTCGTGTTTTTCGTGGAGGGGGTTTGCACCCCTTGTTATTTTGCGTGGCACTATCAAAAAATGGTTCAAATGGCTCTGAGCACTATGGGACTTAACATCTATGGTCATCAGTCCCCTAGAACTTAGAACTACTTAAACCTAACTAACCTAAGGACATCACACAACACCCAGTCATCACGAGGCAGAGAAAATCCCTGACCCCGCCGGGAATCGAACCCGGGAACCCGGGCGCGGGAAGGTGGCACTATCACAGCGGCCCTATTCTGTATCGATCGGTGCAGTAGGTTTGGCTCGGTACTGACGTAATTTTCGGTTCTTTATCGAAATATCCTGGTCAGTAAGTTTCTGAGACCTGTTACTGAACGCTCGTCCCACCGATTTTACGATAATTGTACCGAGAGTATCTGGATTTCGGTGGAGCCCTGTCGACCCGTTAGCTGTGGCTTACGTACACCTATAATTTGTTATTTTAAACATATTTACCGGTTTCAGCTTTGAATGTAGTGATTGTGTTACTAAAGTATCACCAGAGGACGCATTCGGTTGGAAAGTGAGTTCATAATAGACTATTTTCCTTTGTTAGGAATATGGTTAGGTTAGGTTATTACTGTCAATGTCGGTCGGAGTGGCCGAGCGGTTCTAGGCGCTACAGTCTGGAACCGCGCGGCCGCTACGGTCGCAGGTTCGAATCCTGCCTCGGGCATGGATGTGTGTGATGTCCTTAGGTTAGTTAGGTTTAAGTAGTTCTAAGTTCTAGGGGACTTATGACCTCAGAAGTTAAGTCCCATAGTGCTCAGAGCCATTTGGACCTAAGTCACTGTACCCATTTCAACGAAAACTTGGTACACGTATCATTTACTGTCTGGAAACAATCGGTGTCGGGGTAAGAACCACCTACCTGTCACTGGACGGTGAGAAATATCAGGATGGAGGATTTTAAAATTGACGTATGTTTATTACATGTAGAAGCATGAGAACCAAATTTTTGAACCTCATTTTCTCTGTTTTACATTTTTTACGCTACTAGAAGCCTTTCTCAAAATATGTATGCGCTAATGCTATGTAATTTTCGGTAACTATTCGCAACGTATTGCCGTATCCCTGGAAGTAAAAAATACGACAGCCTCCAATTAGAATCTGATTTTTAGATGACTGTATGTAGAAAAAAAAGTTGATTTTGTATGTGAAAAATTAGAAACTCTGTTAATGATCCAATTTGTACTATAAATTAATAACTATACTTCAGTGGTCTTATAACCTTCTCAAGACACTACAATACAATTTTCAGATTAATTGCATCATTAGAATTTTAGTTACGGCTTTTTATAAAACAGACAATAAAAGTAATTAAAATTTCTAATTTCTGTCAAAATATTAACCCTGCATATTTCATTATATTTTTTCCGTTATAAAACACAGCTATTTTTCTTTAGACATGCAAAATTTTAGATTTGTACATTAATAAATATGGCTGTAATGATATTTTTAAATAAAAGTCTCCATTTTCAGTTACATCCTCCCTTAAGCCCCGTTCACACCGCAGCGAATACAAGCGAAGGGGCATCGATGGTCGACAACTCTCTCTCTCTCTGGCGTAAACGGTAGGGGACTGGGAGAGAACTGCGTTCGGCTGCCATTCGCTGGTGTTCGCTCGTGGCGCGCTGGTCGACGGTCTTTTAGGATAATGTCGCCTCCGTTTCGGCGCTAGGAATAATCGAAGATTTCGCCTGCTTTCGTGTCTGCTTGCGTTGTTGACTTCGCTAGCGTGAGTGGTGGAATGGTTGAAATGGCTCTAAGCACTATGGGACTTAACATCTGAGATCGTCAGTCCCCTAGATGTAGAATTACTTAAACCTAACTAACCTAAGGACATCACACACACCCATGCCCGAGGCAGGATTCGAACCTGCGAACGTAGCAGCAGCGCAGTTCCGGACTGAAGCGCCTTGAACCGCTCGGCCACAACGGCCGGCGGTGGAATGGCCCGAAGAGAATGTAATATTGCAGACTCAAGGATATACAGGGTGTTACAAAAAGGTGCGGCCAAACTTTCAGGAAACATTCCTCACACACAAATAAAGAAACTATGTTATGCGGACATGTGTCCGGAAACGCTTACTTTCCATGTTAGAGCTCATTTTATTACTTCTCTTCAAATCACATTAATCGTTGAATGGAAACACACAGCAACAGAACGTACCAGCGTGACTTCAAGCACTCTGTTACAGGAAATGTTCAAAATGTCCTCCGTTAGCGAGGATACGTGCATCCACCCTCCGTCGCACGGAATCCCTGATGCGCTGATACAGCCCTGGAGAATGCCGTATTGTGTCACAGCCGTCCACAATACGAGCACGAAGAGTCTCTACATTTGGTACCGGGGTTGCGTAGACGAGAGCTTTCAAATGCCCCCATAAATGAAAGTCGAGAGGGTTGAGGTCAGGAGTGCGTGGAGTCCACGGAATTGGTCCGCCTCTACCAATCCGTCGGTCACGGAACTTGTTGTCGAGAAGCGTACGAACACTTCGACTGAAATGTGCAGGAGCTCCATCGTGCATTAACCACATGTTGTGTCGTACTTGTAAAGGTACATGTTCTAGCAGCACAGGTAGAGTATCCCGTATGAAATCATGATAACGTGCTCCATTGAGCGTAGGTGGAAGACATACTGACGACACTAAAATGAGCTATAACATGGAAAGTAAGCGTTTCCGGACACATGTCCACATAACATATTTTCTTTATTTGTGTGTGAGGAATGTTTCCTGAAAGTTTGGCCGTACCTTTTTGTAACACGCTGTATATGTCATACGTGCTCCTGGGATACAATAAACCTGCAGTACGCATTCCGAAGGGAAACATATAAGGCAAGTGTGTGGCGCAGTTGTTAGATCGCTTACTGCTGCTAAACTGGCAGGTTATCAAGACTTAAGTGAGTTTGAACGTGGTGTTATAGTCGGCGCACGAGCGATGGCACACGGCATCTCCGAGGTAGCGACGAAGTGGGGATTTTCTCGTACGACCATTTCACGAGTGTTTCGTGAATATCAGGAACCCGGTAAAACATCGAATCTCCGACATCGCTGCGGCCAGAAAAAGATACTGCGAGAACGGGTCCAACGACGACTGAAGAGAATTGTTCAACGTGACAGAAGTGAAACCTTTGCGCACATTTCAGTGCTGGACCATGAACAAGTGTCACCGAAACATCATCGATTTGGGCTTTGGGAGCCGAAGGCCCAATCCTTGATGACTACACGACACAAAGCGTTACGCCTCCTCTGGGCCCCTCAACACCGACATTGGACTGCTGGTGACTGGAAACATGTTGGCTGGTGGGACGAGTGTGGTTTCAAATTGTGTCGAGTGAAAGGACGTGTTCGAGTACGAAGACAGCCTCATGAATGCATGGGAATTTCATGTCAGCAGGGCACCGTTCAAGCTGGTGGAGGCTGTGTAATGGTGTGGGGCGTGTGCAGTTGGAGTGGTATGTGACCCATGATACGTCTAGATAGGACTCTGACACGTGACACGTACGTAAGCACCCTGTCTGATCACCTGCATCCACTCATGTCCACTGTGCATTCAGACGGACTTGGGCTATTCCAGCAGCACAATGCGACACCCCACACGTTCAGCAGGGCTACAGAGTGACTCCAGGAACACTCTTCTAAAACACATCTGCTGACCATCAGATTCCCCAGACATGGACATTCTTGAGCATATCTGGGATGCCTTGCAGCGTGCTGTCCAGAAGAGATCTCCACCCTCTCGTTCTCTTACGGATTTACGGACAGACCTGCAGGATTCACGGTGTCAGTTCCGTCCAGCACTACTTCAGACATTAGTCGAGTCCATGTTACGTCGTGTTGCGGCACTTCTGCGTGCTCGCGGGGACCCTACACGATATTAGGCAGGTGTACCAGTTTCTTTGGCTCTTCAGTGTATACTACCACTTAAAAGACAGTACAAATGAAACTGTTATTTGGGTCATTAGTTCCCCCTTTTCTTTTTAATTACCTCTGTTATTAAATAAAACTAACGTGGGAAGAACTCTTATTACTGTTTAGTAAACATACTTGCTGTACTTGACTATACTTAAAAAGAATTTCCTCCATTAACTTCTACGTGGACTGAATAAAATAATTACCCACATGCGACCACAGCTATCCGATGATTCACATAGAAGTTACTATTGAGAGCTTTTATAAACATTTGTATCGATTACTACAGTAATGGACATATACCATTCCCTCCCCCCCTCAGCTAGAATTTAGTACGTTGAAAATTAACATCATTATGAAGTTGCAACATCGGAACGTTATTTCTTTCGAGATCGTAATTAAAACTTTATGTCCACTCTTGTACGTCTCCGTGGTACAATACGTCATCCGCTTCGTCTCTGCGCGCAACATACCACAACAAGCGGCTCAGTTCCGGCCACAAACGCCCGGGTCGCACGGAGGAAGAAGGTACGGTAATTTTTGACATCATTTCCGTGGCAAAAAACAACGGTCTGGCTGAAATACTATAAAAATGGATTAAAAATACGAGGGTGATCCCAAAAGTAAGGCCTCCTACTTTTTTGATAAATATATAGGCCTGCTTATTTCTACAGTGGTTTAGATCAGTTTACAGCTTGAACATTTAGCTATTTTTCGACATAATCACCATTTGTGTCGATGCACTTTTGTAGACTCCGTGGCAGTTTTTGTATGCCCATGTCGTACCATCTCGTCGCCATGCTGTCCAGAAAGTTATGAACCTCTTCTTTCACCTCGTCGTCGGAGCTGAATCGCTGCGACCACAATTAACGCTGACAGGCACTGTGGGACTCTGAAAAAACTCAAACGGGCAATTCACAACCGGAGAAGAGGAATGTTGAGCAAGGGCGCACACATTCTCCGTGACAACGCTCGCCCACACATCGCTCGGCAAACCGTTGCTCTCCTGCAACAGTTTCAGTGGAACATGATCACCCTAGTCCTGACTTGGCGCCCAGTGACTATCACCTGATCCCTAGGTTAAAAGAACATTTGGCGGCGAGCTGGTATGTCGAAAAATAGCTAAATGTTCAAACTGTAAACTGATGTAAACCATTGTAGAAATCAACAGGTCCCTGTACTTATAAAAAAATAGCAGACCTTACTTTTGGGATTACCCTCGTAGCAGGTGAGGTTCGTGGAGTCACAACACCTGCTCCGTTCACAGCCAACACCTACCATCATCGTAATAAATGATGCGAAGGTGGTCTTATTCTATCCAAAACATTTTTTTCCTCTCCATCAGTGTTCTGGCTCGTTTGATGTGGCCCGCCACGAATTCCTTTCCTGTGCCACCCTCTTCATCTCAGAGTAGCACTTGCAACCTACGTCCTCAGTTATTTGCTGAATGTGTCCTAATATCTGTCTTCCTCTACAGTTTTTGCCCTCTACAGCTCCCTCTATTACCACGGAAGTCATTCCCTCATGTCTTAACAGATGTCCTTTCATTCTGTCCCTTCTCCTTGTCAGAGATTACCACATATTCCTTTCCGATTCTGCGCAGAACCTCCTCAACCCTTACCTTATCAGTCCACCTAATTTTCAACATTCGTCTGTAGCACCACATCTCAAATCCAATTTTCTTCTGTTCCGGTTTTCCCACTCTCCGTCTGTCGCTACCATGCAATGGTGTATTCCAAACGTACATTCTGAGAAATTTCTTCCTCAAACTGAGACCTAAGTTTGATACTAGTAGACTTCTCTTGGCCAGGAATGACCTTTTTGCCAGTGCTACTCTGCTTTTGATGATCTCCTTGCTCCGTCTGCCACTGATGATTTCCCTACCTAGGTAGCAGAATTCCTTAACTTCATCTATTTCTCGAAAATCAATCCCGATGTTAAGTTTCTCGCTGTTCTAATTTTTGATACTTCTCATTACTTTCATCTTTCTTCGATTTACTCTCAATCCATATTCTGTACTTATTAGACTGTTCATTCCATTCAGCAGATCACGTAATTCTTCTTCACTTTCACTGACAATAGCAATGTTTGTGATTGGATTCAGGATTTCCTAGAAGAAAGAACACAACATGTCATTCTTAACGGTTCAAAATCTGCAGATGTAGAGGTAATTTCGGGAGTACCGCAGGGAAGCGTGATAGGACCTTTATTGTTTACAATATACATAAATGACTTAGTTGACAACATCGGTAGCTCCGTGAGGCTATTTGCAGATGACACGGTTGTCTACAAGAAAGTAGCAACATCAGAAGACTCGTACGTACTCCAGGAGGACCTGCAGAGGATTAATGCATGGTGCGACAGCTGGCAGCTTTCCCTAAACGTAGATAAATGTAATATAATGCGCATACATAGGGGCAGAAATCCATTCCAGTACGATTATGCCATAGGTGGTAAATCATTGGAAGCGGTAACGACCGTAAAATACTTAGGAGTTACTATCCGGGGCGATCTGAAGTGGAATGATCACATAAAACAAATAGTGGGAAAAGCACGCGCCAGGTTGAGATTCATAGGAAGAATTCTAAGAAAATGTGACTCATCGACGAAAGAAGTAGCTTACAAAACGCTTGTTCGTCCGATTCTTGAGTATTGCTCATCAGTATGGGACCCTTACCAGGTTGGATTAATAGAAGAGATAGACATGATCCAGCGAAAAGCAGCGCGATTCGTCATGGGGACATTTAGTCAGCGCGAGAGCGTTACGGAGATGCTGAACAAGCTCCAGTGGCGGACACTTCAAGAAAGGCGTTACGCAATACGGAGAGGTTTATTATCGAAATTACGAGAGAGCACATTCCGGGAAGAGATGGGCAACATATTACTACCGCCCACATATATCTCGCGTAATGATCACAACGAAAAGATCCGAGAAATTAGAGCAAATACGGAGACTTACAAGCAGTCGTTCTTCCCACGCACAATTCGTGAATGGAACAGGGAAGGGGGGATCAGATAGTGGTACAATAAGTACCCTCCGCCACACACCGTAAGGTGGCTCGCGGAGTATAGATGGAGATGTAAATGTAGAATGTTATCACAGAGATGCTTTCATCTCGAACTTTAATTCCACTCTTGAACTTTTCTACTATTTCCGTCATTGCTTCTTCGATGTATATATTGAACAGTAGGGTCCAAAGACTACATCCCTGTCTTATTACCTCTCAAATCCGACCACTTCGTTCTTCGTCTTCCACCCTTTTCGTTCCGTCTTTATCTTGTACATGTTGTATATTATCTGTCTTTCCCAATTACCTTACCGCTATTTTCCTCAGAATTACGACATCTTGCACCATTTTACGTTGTCGAACGCTTTCTCGAGGTCGACAAATCCTATGAACCTGTCTCGATTTTTCTTCAGTCTTGCTTCTATTATCAACGTCAGAACTGCCTCTCTGGTTGCCTTTACGTTTCCTAAAGTCAAACTGATCGTCATCTGACACATCTTCTGTGTATTATTCTTATCAGCAACTTGGATCCATGAGCTGTTAAGTTGATTGTGCGATAATTCTTGCAGTTGTTAGCTCTTGCAACCTTCCGATTGTGTACGCGATGTTTTTCAGAAAGTCAGATGGTATAGACCTATTGTCAGACTCATACATTCTATACACCAATCAGAACTGGCGTTTTTTTTTTTTTTTTTTTTTTTGCCTCTCCCCCTCCCCATTGATTTTAGAAATTCTGTTGGCATGTTATCTATCCCTTCTGCCTTTTTCGGTCTTAAGTCGTCCATTTCTGATTCTTGTACTAGATCCTCTATATCTTCTGCATCTCTTCTTTTATCACATCATCACACAATCTTCCCCCCCTGATCGAGGCCTTTATACTTTTTGCATCTGTCTGCTCTCTCCTCCAGCAACGATTGCCAATAAGTATTTTATTGTGGTGTGAGCTGTTTTTAATCCATTTTAAAGAAGGGACGATGTTTTCCGGTGCACCAGCTATTTAGGTCCTTTGCTCTGGTGACGTGGTGTGAGGCAAGGTGTGCTCCCCTAGTTTCGACACGTGCATGACTGGGCTGCCGGAGTGATATCGCACGCGCTGACCTCTGCCGGCCGAGTTGGGAACTGCGGCGTGTCGGGCTCTCCCGTTGTAACAAGCGGCGCAGTGCAGTGCAGTAATTGGCGTGTGCCGCGCTGCAACCACCTGTGGAGTCTGGAGTCAGCCGCTCGGAGCTCATTACGAGAACGAGGCGCGCATTCGCCGAAGTGTCGCGCATGCGCAGAGGGTCCGCGCATGCGCAGAGCACGCGCGTTGCTCCACATCTGGCTTCCTGGCGTTAACGCAACGCGGAACAAGGGTTTTTCTTTTTCACACTGCAAGTGCGTCTCGCAAGTCAGCGTGCGCTGCCTAGAAATGGGATCGTGCAGCAATTGTGATTGCCACATACGGCGGCGCTCAGATTTTTCCCGCGTTCTTGCATTAACGTAGATCTTTTTGACATCCACACTGATTACGACCTTTCTTCCATCTTGGTACATTATTTTTTCTCTGTTCGTTGGACAGAAAACACATGTTTATTTAGTACAACGGTACAATCTAGTTACTGAAAGTCGTGTCCTGAAACAGCTAGATCCTTTTCCCAATTTTCGAGCAACAAATGGATTCAGTTCTTTTGAAGTGACCCAATGGTAGAGCCAGTTTTCGAGATCATTTAAGAGGTGCGAAGCGTTGTTCAGAAAGGCCAGGCTGCATGGGCCGGTGGGGTAAAATATCCCACCGACGCCCATATAGAGTTTGAGTCTCTCGGTTTCCAAAATCTGTTGTGGTATTGCCTAGAAGTAGAATGAGTTCCTTATGTCTCTGAGTATATTGCGGACATTTTGTCTTCAATTGCGGATGTGGATAGCCATCAGCTGTAGCATGGAATGACAACAATGAAAATTTGTGCCGGACCGTTACTTTAACCCGAATTTCCTCCTTATCGCTAGCGATAAAATTCATCGTGGTCATTCTGTTCTGCCTATTATCACGGTATAAGTGTATATGTATGCGTGTGTGTGTGTGTTTGTGGCCACTTTATCACGGGGTAATTACATATTTTTGGTAAATGAAATCCATCACTACTGTCTTTAACTTTGAAATTAATGAAAGATCGAAACTGAGAAGTCTCTCGCATTTAAATTTAATATTATGACATCAAATTTTAATTAAATAACACAGTCAGCGTAATGGCCGACTAAATCCTGCTGGAGCAGAAGACCTCCCTGCACTACGAAACTATGCAAAAAGTTTTGGTAATTATAATTAATGCTTGCGACCACGAGAGGTGACAACTAAGTCAATAATACACACTTTCTAATAACAATTTCTATTATATTTTGCAAAAATACAGATATAACGTTAATTATCAGACAGAACTACAATGGCGGCCTACCTCTAGACAAAACAAAACAGGAGAGTTTTCTACATCTACAGCCATATCTACATGGATACTCTGCAAATCACATTTGAGTGCCTGGCACAAGGTTCATCGAACCACCTTCCCAATTCTCTATTATTCAAATCTCGTACAGCGCGCGGAAAGAACGAACACCTATATCTTTCCGTACGAGCTCTGATTTCCCTTATTTTATCATGGTGGTCGTTCCTCCCTATGTAGGCCGGTGTCAACAAAATGTTTTCGCATTCGGCGGAGAAAGTTGGTGATTGGAATTTCGTGAGAAGATTCCGTCGCAACGAAAAACGCCTTTCTTTAAATGATGTCCAGGCCAAATCCTGTATCATTTCTGTGACACTCTCTCCCATATTTCGCGAT
Organism: Schistocerca americana; assembly: GCF_021461395.2. Lineage (NCBI taxonomy): Eukaryota > Metazoa > Arthropoda > Insecta > Orthoptera > Acrididae > Schistocerca > Schistocerca americana. The sequence continues at coordinate 79,519,390 of NC_060129.1, read as the reverse complement.
AACACAAAACGTGCTGCCTTTCTTTGAACTTTTTCGATGTACTCCGTGAGTCCTATCTGGTAAGGATCCCACACCGCGTAGCAGAACTCTAAAAGAGGACCGACAAGCGTAGTGTAGGCAGTCTCCTTAGTAGGTCTGTTACATTTTCTAAGCGTCCCGCCAATAAAACGCAGTCTTTGGTTAGCCTTCCCCACAGCTCCCGACATTTTCCATGTGATCCTTCCAATTCAAGTTGTTCGCAATTGTAATACCTAGGTATTTAGCTGAATTTACGGCTTTTAGATTAGACTGACTTATCGTGTAACCGAAGTTTAACGCGTTCTTTTTAGCACTCATGTGGATGACTTCACACTTCTCGTTATTTAGGGTCAACTGCCACTTTCCGAACCATTCCGACATTTCTTCTAAATCGTCTTGCCCTTTGTTTTGATCTTCTGATGACTTTATTAGTCGATAAACGACATCTGCAAAAACAACCGGAGACGGCTGCTCAGATAGATAAGGAACAGCAAAGGGCCTATAATACTACCTTGGGGAACACCAGTAATCACTTATGCTTTACTCGGTGACTTTCTGTCACTTACAATTACTACGAACTGTGACCTCTCTGACAGGAAATCACAGATCCAGTCACACGACTGAGACGGTACTCCGTAAGCACGCAATTTCACTACCAGCCGCTTGTGTGGTATAGTCTCAAAAGCCTTTCGGAAATCCAGAAATACGGAATCGATCTGAAATCCCTTGTCAATAGCACTCAGCACTTCATGTGAATTAAGAGCTAGTTCACAGGAACGATATTTTCTAAAACCATGTTGACTGTGTGTCAATAGACCGTTTTCTTCGAGGTAATTCATTACGTTCGAACACAATATATGTTCTAAAATCCTGCTCGCTACGGTCGCAGGTTCGAATCCTGCCTCGGGCATGTGTGTGATGTCCTTAGGTTAGTTAGGTTTAATTAGTTCTAAGTTCTAGGCGACTGATGACCTCAGAAGTTAAGTCGCATAGTGCTCAGAGCTATTTGAACCAAAATCCTGCTGCATATCGACGTTAACGATATGGGCCTGTAACTTAGTGGATTACTCCTACTACCTTTCTTGGATATTGGTGTGACCCGTGCAACTTTCCAATCTTTGGGCACGGATCTTTCGTCGAGCGAACAGTTGTATATGATTGTTAAGTATGGGGCTAATGCATCAGCATACTCCGAAAGGAATCTAATTGGTATACAGTCTGGACCAGAAGACTTGCTTTTATTAAGTGATTGAAGTTCCTTCACTTCTCTGAGGATATTTGCTTCTACGCAGATTTCAATAAAGCAATAGTCTCTGGTCACGTTCGTTTTCATTACACAGATAAAAAGAATGTTCTTTTACTTTTATATCACATCGCTGTTTGTGATTTTTGGTGGTATTATTTAACTTTTTTAATCTTTCTTATACATCGCGCACACATACACAGTCTTGAAATAATTTATAATTCACAAGTCGCACAACAAAAACATCCTCTCCCTTCCTCCGAATGTCCATTTACGTGACGTACCGTCACACTCTAATGTCAGTCATTCGCAATTGCTAATTCATTTGATGTATTTGTGTTTTTAAGTGCTCGATACGGATGAAGTAATTGTGCTTCGTACCTCGAACATGAAGGATTTGATCCGGTTAAAAGCGGTTGCGGCACATCGAAGAGGACCAATTTTGTCTCTCGCTTCCGAATCGTTGTCTCGGAAACGTCGAAGTCAATCTGCGCGCGTTTTTTTCCCGCGGAGCGTGTTCTCCGTACGCTTCGACTAGAAAGCAGATTTATTGAGGTGAGTCGATGGTAGCAGAGAAGTAACGCTTTCGCAGACGCTGTTACGTCGGTGCAAAAGTCGACGTGTTCAACCCGCTAAATCGATACATTCTTTTTAGTCCACTCGACAGTTACACACAGATCTGAAAGCCTTGAGTTTTTGCTGTTAGACAGGTATTTCGTCGCTGTGCGCTATGCTGCACTTGTACGAGAATCACCCCGAAAGAAATGCACACTATATTTTTTTAAATCCATCTTTTATTCTACATGTTTGAAAGTTTTACATTCTGTAGATACGTCCTTTAGGAACAATATTTTCATTTCTCCACATAATTTCCATCCCTCTCAACTGCCTTACGCCATCTTGGAGCCACGGTAAAATTCTGGATCAACCTGTTGGAGCCATCATCTCCAAACCTTGTTCCACGAAGAGAGTCTTTCAGTTTCCCAAAGAGACGATAGTCACACGGAGCCAGGTCAGGACTGTAAGCCCGCGCGGGATTAGCCGAGCGGTCTTAGGCGCTGCAGTCCTGGACTACGCGGCTGGTCCCGGCGGAGGTTCGAGTCCTCCTTCGGGCATGGGTGTGTGTGTGTTTGTCCTTAGGATAATTTAGGTTCAGTAGTGTGTAAGCTTAGGGACTGATGACCTTAGCAGCTAAGTCGCATAAGATTCCACACACATTTGCACTTTTTTTTTTTTTTAAATACACGACCACACCATAACATCACCGCCACCGAATTTTACTGTTGGCACTGCACACACTGCCAGATGACGTTCACCGGGCATTCGCCGTACAAACCCCCTGCCATCCCATCGCGACGTTGTGTACCGTGATTCGTCACTCCAACACAGCGTTTTCCCAATGTTCAATCGTCCAATGTTTGCGCTCCTTACACCAAGCGAGCCGTCGTTTGGCATTTACCAGCGTGATGTGTGGCTTATGAGGTGCTGTTCGACCGGGACATCCACATTTTCTCTCGCCTGACTGTCATGGTACTTGCAGTGGATCCTGATGCAGTTTGCGATTCCTGTGTGACGGTCTGGATAGATGTCTGCCTATTACACATTACGACCCTCTTCAACTGTCGGTGGTCTCTGTCAGTCAACAGACGAGGTCTGCCTGTACCCTTTTGTCCTGTACGTGTCCCTTCACGTTTCCGCTTCACTATCGCATCGGAAACAGTGGACCTAGGCCGGCTGCTGTGGCCGAGCGGTTCTAGGCGCTGCAGTCTGGAACGGCGCGACCGCTGCGGTCGCAGGATCGAATCCTGCCTCGGGCATAGATGTGTGTGATGTCCTTAGGTTAGTAGTTCTAACAAGGGAACCTCCCCATCACACCCCCTCAGATTTAGTTATAAGTTAGCACAGTGGATAGACCATGAAAAACTGAACACAGATCAATCGAGAAAACAGGAAGAAGTTGTGTGGAACTATGAAAAAAATAAGCAAACTATACAAACTGAGTAGTCCATGAGGAAGATAGGCAACATCAAGGATAGTGGGAGCTGAGGGGGGCCGTGGTCCCGTGGTTAGCGTGAGCAGCTGCGGAACGAGAGGTGCTTTGTTAGAGTATTCCCTCGAGTGAAAAGTTTATTTTCTTCATTTTTGCAAAGTTATGATCTGTCCGTTTGTTCATTGACGTCTCTGTTCACTGCAATAAGTTTAGTGTCTGTGTTTTGCGACCGCACCGCAAAACCGTGCGATTAGTAGACGAAAGGACGTGCCTCTCCAATGGGAACCGAAAACATTCGATCGCAAGGTCATAGGTCAACCGATTCCTCCACGGGAAAACACGTCTGATATATTCTATACGACACTGGTGACGGCATGTGCGTCACATGACAGGAATATGTTGTCGACCCACCTAACTTATGCACTTCGCGAATAGGTAAAAAGATTCTTCTACCTTGCCCGATTTAGGTTTTCTTGTGGATGTCAGTTACCTCGCATCGGACAGACGGACGGACAGATAATACTTGTCTGAAAATAAAAAAATTAAACTTTTCACTCGAGGGAAGGCTTGAACTAAGGACCTCTCATTCCGCAGCTGCTCATGCTAACCACGGGAGCACGGCGCTCCTGAGTTCAGATTATCCTTGTTCAAACTTCCTGGCAGATTAAAACCGTGCGCCCGACCGAGATTCGAACTCGGGACCTTTGCCTTTCGCGGGCAAGCTCAGATGGTAGAGCTCTTGCCCGCGAAAGGCAAAGGTCCCGAGTTCGAATCTCGGTCGATTTAATCTGCCAGGAAGCTTCATATCAGCGCACACTCCGCTGCAGAGTGAAAACCTCATTCTGGAAATTATCCTCGTTGTTGCCTATGTTGCGCATGGACTACTCAGTTTGTATATTTTGCTTATTTTTTCGTAGTTCCACACAACTTCTTCCTGTTTTCTCGATTGATCTGTGTTCAGTTTTTCAAGGCCTATCCACTGTGCCAACTAAATCTGAGAGGGGTGCGATGGGGAGATTCCCTTGTCAGTTCTATGGGACTGATGACCTCAGACGTTGTCTCATTAAGTAGTTCTAAGTTCTAGGGGACTGATGACCTCAGATGTGCCGTAGAGCTTAGAGCCATTTGACGTAGGGATGTTTAGGAGTGTGGAAATCTCGCGTACAGACTTATGAGACAAGTGACACACCATCACCTGACCACGTTCGAAGTCCGTGAGTTCTGCGGAGCGCCCCATTCTGCTCTCTCACGATGTCTGATGACTACTGAGGTCGCTGATATGGAGTACCTGGCAGTAGGCGGCAGTTCAATGCAGCTAATATGAAAAACGAATGTTTTTCGGGGCGTCCGGGTACTTTTGATCACACAGTGTATGTGATTCAGATCTGCAGAGAATTTGATAATTTTCGGACGGCTGTAATGTTTTGGCGTCTTAATCAGTGTGTACTTTGGCGGGCGTGATTGTGTGTGTGTGAGGAGGGGGGGGGGAGGGGGAAGGAGCGGGAATAACAGCGCCCGGTGTGGCACTGCGAGATAACCGTACAGCAGAAGCTGCGTGTCGTGCCAGCCCGGAAGAAGCGACCTTGCGGACGGTGAAGAAAAAGTGCGGCAGGGTCCGCATTGTACGTCAGCACTGCGGTGAGAGGGGGAGGGGAGGGTATAGAAAGTGACTGGGATGGGGTGGCACGGAGAGGGGGGGGGGGGGTATCGAGCAGCTAGGCTGACCACCAAGGTCGGTCACGGACGGCTTCAGCACTGTGTGTGTCTGTATACTGCCACACTTCTCGGAAACACTCACTCTGACAGGACTTGGACAGGCGAGGCCAGAGCCGCACGGAATAACAGCAAGTGGCTGGCAAACTGCACGGCTAGGGTACGTAAATGTGTATTTATTGCTGCCGTCGTCTCCCGTCTTCCACACAGCTCTGCGCGATAACCCTTCCTATGCGAGCCTCACCTCTACATCTACATCTATATACGAGGCCTGTTCAGAAAGTAAGCTCCGATTGATTGCCAAATTGAAACCACAGTGAACATCAGAAATGTTTTACTTGTAACAATTAGCTACACCTTTCAGCTACTTCTCTACGTAGTCGCCGTTCTGACTTAGACTTTTGTCATAGCGTTGTACCAACTTTTCAATAGCCTCATCATAGAAGGCAGCCGCCAGTGCTTTCCGCGAATTCTCCACGCTGACCTACACCTCGTTGTCTGTGTCAAAATGTTGACTTCAAAGACAGCGGTTCATGTGACCAGAGATGAAACTCAGGGGGAGACAATTGCGGACTGTATTGTGGGTAATCTCACATTTGCATTTGAAAACGATGCAGGAGCATCTTCATTGCCCCTGCAGAATGCGGCTGAGAATTGTCGTGAAGACGAAACAGCACGACAGTTATGTAATGTTAGCTGCATAGCTTCAGGCGAAATTTCTCACCAGGCCCTCGTGCTTGGCGGCAGACACTATTTTCTAGACATCTTTACGCACTCACTGCGAGCTCAGAAATGAGAAGAGCGACGTAATGCTAACTGGGGTTATACTAGAGACACTACCCAACACATCTGTGCACAGCTTTATCGGATTTTCATAGTCGTTTCCATTTCGCGACCGATCGGAGCTTACTTTCTGAACGCCCCTCGTATTCCGCAAGCCACCCGACGGTGTGTGGCGGAGGGCACTTTACGTGCCACTGTCATTACCTCCCTTTCCTGTTCCAGTCGCGTATGGTTCGCGGGAAGAACGACTACCGGAAAGCCTCCGTGAGCGCTCCAATCTCTAATTTTACGTTCGTGATCTCCACGGGAGGTATAAGTAGGGGGAAGCAATATATTCGGTACCTCATTCAGAAACGCACCCTCTCTAAACCTGGACAGCAAACTACACCGCGATGCAGAGCGCCTCTCTTGCAGAGTCTGCGACTCGAGTTTGCTAAACATCTCCGTAACGCTATCACGCTTACCAAATAACCCTGTGACGAAACGCGCCGCTCTTCTTTGGATCTTCTCTATCTCCTCTGTCAACCCAACCTGGTACGGATCCCACACTGATGAGCAAGGCTTGAGTATAGGTCCAACGAGTGTTTTGTAAGCCACCTCCTTTGATGATGGACTACATTTTCTAAGCACTCTCCCAATGAATCTCAACCTAGCACCCCCTTTACCAACAATTAATTTTATATGATCATTCCACTTCAAATCGTTCCGTACGCATACTCCCAGGTATTTTACAGAAGTAACTGCTACCAGTGTTTGTTCCGCTATCATATAATCATACAATAAAGGATCCTTCTTTCTATGTATTCGCAATACATTACATTTGTCTATGTTAGGGTCAGTTGCCACTCCCTGCACCAAGTGCCTATCCGCTGCAGATCTTCCTGCATTTCGCTGCAATTTTCTAATGCTGCAACTTCTCTGTATACTACAGCATCATCCGTGAAAAGTCGCACGGAACTTCCGACACTATCTACTAGGTCATTTATATATATTGTGAAAAGCAACGGTCCCATAACACTCCCCTGTGGCACGCCAGAGGTTACTTTAACGTCTGTAGACGCCTCTCCATTGAGAACAACATGCTGTGTTCTGTTTGCTAAAAACTCTTCAATCCAGCCACACAGCTGGTCTGATATTCCGTAGGCTCTTACTTTGTTTATCAGGCGACAGTGCGGAACTGTATCGAACGCCTTCCGGAAGTCAAGAAAAATAGCATCTACCTGGGAGCCTGTATCTAATATTTTCTGGGTCTCATGAACAAATAAGGCGAGTTGGGTCTCACACGATCGCTGTTTCCGGAATCCATGTTGATTCCTACATAGTAGATTCTGGGTTTCCAGAAATGACATGATACGCGAGCAAAAAACATGTTCTAAAATTCTACAAGAGATCGACGTAAGAGATATAGGTCTATAGTTTTGCGCATCTGCTCGACGACCCTTCTTGAAGACTGGGACTATCTGTGCTCTTTTCCAATCATTTGGAACCCTCCGTTCCTCTAGAGACTTGCGGTACACGGCTGTTAGAAGGGGGGCAAGTTCTTTCGCGTACTCTGTGTAGAATCGAATTGGTATCCCGTCAGGTCCAGTGGACTTTCCTCTATTGAGTGATTCCAGTTGCTTTTCTATTCCTTGGACACTTATTTCGATGTCAGCCATTTTTTCGTTTGTGCGAGGATTTAGAGAAGGAACTGCAGTGCGGTCTTCCTCTGTGAAACAGCTTTTGAAAAAGGTCTTTAGTATTTCAGCTTTACGCGTGTCATCCTCTGTTTCAATGCCATCATCATCCCGGAGTGTCTGGATATGCTGTTTCGAGCCACTTACTGATTTAACGTAAGACCAGAACTTCCTAGGATTTTCTGTCAAGTCGGTACATAGAATTTTACTTTCGAATTCACTGAACGCTTCACGCATAGCCCTCCTTACGCTAACTTTGACATCGTTTAGCTTCTGTTTGTCTGAGAGGTTTTGGCTGCGTTTAAACTTGGAGTGGAGCTCTCTTTGCTTTCGCAGTAGTTTCCTAACTTTGTTGTTGAAGCACGGTGGGTTTTTCCCGTCCCTCACAGTTTTACTCGGCACGTACCTGTCTAAAACGCATTTTACAATTGCCTTGAACTTTTTCCATAAACACTCCACATTGTCAGTGTCGGAACAGAAATTTTCGTTTTGATCTGTTAGGTAGTCTGAAATCTGCCTTGTATTACTCTTGCTAAACAGATAAACCTTCCTCCCTTTTTTTATATTCCTATTAACTTCCATATTCAGGGAAGTAAAGGAAGATGGCATCTACCTGGGAGCCTGTATCTAATATTTTCTGCGTCTCGTGAACAAATAAAGCGAATTGGGTGTCATACGATCGCTGTTTCCGGAATCCATGTTGATTCCTACAGAGTTGTTTCTGGGTTTGCAGAAACGACATGATAGGCGAGCAAAAAACATGTTCTAAAATTCTACAACAGATCCATGTCAGAGATTCAGCCTCCCTCTTGTGTATAAGCGCTGCGGCCGACGTGTATCATTCCGCTCTCCCGGCCGATGCCCAGGTCTCTCTGCAGTTTTCACCTCCGCCACACTTTCCTCCGTTAACTGACGATTCCTCGGAGCGTAGCGCAGCGTCATATCAGACGATCTCTTCTGCTGCCAAAGCTGCGGCATACCCTGACGACGAGCGCCGAGACATTACGACCGTCTGCTTAACAACTTGTTTGTCCGTCTTTGGAACGAAATACATCGCCGATTCTCCGTATCAGGGAACCGACAGTTTGTTGGTAACACTTGAAACTTCCGGTCTGATAGCGATGTATAAAAGTGTGCCCTGACGTTTCGTCTGCGACTGCGGGAGACATCCTCCGAGGTGAAGCGGTGAACTGTGGACAGAACTCGGGGAAGCGCTGATTGTATAGGCAGTCCTCTGTTCATCACGTGACGTCGGCTATGACACTGTCTCTGGTATTCGTCAGGCTCCCGGTGTAACGCTCACATCCAGATTTTATCCACTTTAACAGCTTCCTCCGTCCTGCTAAAATTATTATGGTGTTTATCAATCTCGATAGGCTCTCTATACATGCGCGCATAATAATGCGACGTTTTAGATATGACGCTGGTCTCGCTGAACTGCATTTCATGATTACCTTCCTGGTATACATGTTCCGCAATGGCCCATTTATCCGTGTGACCGACGCGGCAATTCCTGTTATTGTCAACAAGACGGGTGTTCACACTTCTCTTTGTGGTACCGATGTAAACTTGTCCACAACTACACGGGATTTTATATACCCCCGGTGTGGCCAAAGGATGTCGTGCATCTTTTGCCGACCTTAAATATTATTTTATTTTCCTGGTGGTTCCGAAAATTGTTTCCACCCCAAACTAGCTTAACACTTTCCCAATGCGATCTGTGACCTTACTAATGAACGGAAGAGAAACCTTACCTTTGTGCGGCTTTTGTTCGTCGTTGCTCCTGATTCTCTGTCTGGAGCAAAGTGCTCGATCTATCTCCTTCCTAGAATAGCCAGTCTCTTAAATAAACAGGTTCACAAGTTTTGTAAGCCCTGTCTACCAATGTTTTTATTACACCTCTTTTCTTGTCTAGAGTGGTGGTTAGAATCTTTATGCAGATAACGATCAGTGTGTGTGGCCCCATCGTTTATCAGAAACACATCCAGAAAATTCCGTTGGCCATTACTCTCCGTCTCCGTAGTAAATGGGATTTTCGGAGTAATGCTGTTTAGATGTGTCAGAAAGAACCCAACTCCTCTGTTCCGTGTATCCATACTACGAACGTGTCATCGACGTACGGATACCATCTGGCTGGTCTCTTACTGGCAGTCTGCAACGCCCGTTGTTCAAAAGTCTCCATAAACAAGTCAGCCACAGCAGGACTGAGAGGACTGCCCATAGCACTTCATAGAAGTCACTACTGTATTGAAAGTAGGTTGTGGTGAGGCAGTGTCGGAATAATGCCACGATATCGGTAGGAAAAATATCCGCTATGCATGAGATAGCTTAGTTTATCGTATTGATGGTAAACAGGGACACAATATCAAAACTAACGAGGATATCATCCGGGCGCACGCTCATTTCCTTGAACTTGTCAGTGAAATGAGGTGAATTTTTAATACTGTGAGTCGTAGCAACATTATGTTGCAGTGAAGAGACGAGTTGGTTCAAATGGCTCTGAGCACTATGGGACTCAACTGCTGAGGTCATTAGTCCCCTAGAACTTAGAACTAGTTAAACCTAACTAACCTAAGGACATCACAAACATCCATGCCCGAGGCAGGATTCGAACCTGCGACCGTAGCGGTCTTGCCGTTCCAGACTGCAGCGCCTTTAACCGCACGGCCACTTCGGCCGGCGAAGAGACGAGTTGTCTAGGTAAGTCGTGGGTGGAAAACGTCTTATCTCATCGGACGAGTCTCGTTTCAAATTGTATCGAGCGGATGGACGTGTACGGGTATGGAGACAACCTCATGAATCCATGGACCCTGCATGTCAGCAGGGGACTGTTCAAGCTGGTGGAGGCTCTGCAATGGTGTGGGGCGTGTAGAGTTGGAGTGATATTGGGGCCCCTGATACGTCTAGATACGACTCTGACGGGTGAGACGTACGTAAGCATCCTGTCTGATCACCTGCATCCATTCGTGTCCACTGTGCATTCCGATAGACTAGGGAAATTCCAGCAGGGCAATGCGACATCCCACACGTGCAGAATCGCTACAGATCGGCTCCAGTAACACTCTTATGATTTTAAACACATCCGCTTGAGCATATCTGGGATGCCTTGCATCGTGGTGTTCAGAAGAGACCTCCACGCCCTTCAACTGCTACGGATGTATTGACATCCCTACAGGATTCATGGTGTGAGTTCAGACATTATTCGAGTCCATCCGAGGTTGTTTAGCGGCTCTTCTGCGTGTTCGCGGCGGTCCTACACGATATTACACGGGTGTACCAGTTTCTTTGGCTCTGCAGTGTATATTCAGTCGTCAGCTTTCAGACTGGTTCTCATATATATAAGCAATTTTCCGTCAGGGCGTTTCAGAAGCCCAGCAGTGGCTTCATTTATGGAGGTTGTTTCAGACGTGATGGTCGATATTCAGGGGTGTGAAAGGAATTCGAAACAAAAAAGTCAAGTAAGCATGGCCAATAAGAGGCGTATGTTAAGAGCTCCGAGCAGTTCTTGATCTTCGATACTGTGAAACAAACCTCTTCTATTACAAGCTGTTTGCTCTCTATATTTTGGGAAGAGGCAGTATGGAACAAAACAAGAAAAAACGTGCAGTGAAGATGAGCTCTAAAATGCATACCTTAAAAGTCACGACCGCTTCTTCACCAGAAGAATTGTGCTTCAAAGTAGCGAAGACGAACAGGTGGTCATAGCTCTAAAAAAGGGGAGGGGGATGCATTTTAGAGCACGTATTGACGGGACATTTTTTGCTTTTCTTGGTGGATACTACCGCTTAGCAAAAGATGGGATGGAAAGAGCTTGCAGTAGAGGAGATTTGTTTCGTAGTAAAATGTAGACTGCCAATGGCAAGGAAAGCTTTTCTGAAGAAGAGAAATTTGTTAACATCGGTTATAGATCTAAGTGTCAGGAAGTCTTTTCTGAAAGTTTTTGTATGGAGTGTAGCCATGTATGGAAGTGAAACGTGGACGATAAACAGTTTACACAAGAAGAGGATAGAAGCTTTCGAGATGAGGTGCTACAGAAGAATGCTGAAGATTAGGTGGGTTGATCACATAACTAATGAGGAGGTACCGAACAGAACTGGGGAGAACTCGATTAGAAGAAGGCATCGCATAAAAAGTTCTCGGTTTCCTTGCTGCGTCAAATTTGGATAAAATCCCAAGCTTTCGATGACTACCTCCGTCATCTTCGTCAGGGGTAAAACTGACTGTCGTGGACCGGTGAGGCTTCCGCTTTTATAAGCGGTGGACGGCTTCTCATTGGCTGGATGACGTCACGGTGAAACCGATGCGTACTGAGGTGGCGGCCTCTATATCCATAGATTTTGTTTGCGCGCTTTATCCAGCGTTGCTTGCAGCGCCATCCATCGCAACAGGCGGAGAACTACGAGAAATGTAGGAAGTCTCCCTCTGTGCTCTTTCTATATCAATTGCGCGCTTCCATGCATTGCTGAGTGCATAACCGGAATCTCTGTTGAAATTATTTTCACAGAGTCTAATTTCAACTTCTGGATAAAGCGCGCAAACAAAATCTATGGATATAGAGGCCGCCACCTCAGTACGCATCGGTTTCACCGTGACGTCATCCAGCCAATGAGAAGCCGTCCACCGCTTATAAAAGCGGAAGCCTCACCGGTCCACGACAGTCAGTTTTACCCCTGACGAAGATGACGGAGGTAGTCATCGAAAGCTTGGGATTTTATCCAAATTTGACGCGGCAAGTAAACCGAGAACTTTTTATGCAAGGACTCCGTCGCGAAAGACTTCGTAGTCAGAAGAAGGCATCGGTTGGTAGGACATGTTCTGAGGCATCAAGGGATCACCAATTTAGTACTGGAGGGCAGCGTGGAGGGTAAAAATCGTAGAGGGAGACCAAGAGATGAATACACTAAGCAGATTCAGAAGGATGTAGGTTGCAGTAGGTACTGGGAGATGAAAAAGCTTGCACAGGACAGAGTAGCATGGAGAGCTGCATGAAACCAGTCTCAGGACTGAAGACCACAACAACAACATGAAAGATCAAGAACGGTACGCCGCGTCTCAGAGTCCATGCTTACTTGAGTTTTTTGTTTCAAATAATCGTTCCTGTCATATCGCTGAATATGACCGTCACTTCTGACACACCCTGTGTATACGATTTTTTTTTTTTTTTTTTTTTTTTTTTTTTTTTTTTTTTTTTTACTGAGAATACGAAAGGGAATTTTCCGTCGGCACATACGCACAAGCAGTCCGGCGTGACGCACGTACGTGCTGACGCTGCCGGGAGAATGCGTGCGTGCGTGCGGTGCCGCTTCGTCAGCAGCCGTGGGCCAGAGTGGGCCGTTTTGTCACGAGGCGGGCACAGCGGCCGCCAGCTACTTGTTAAAGCAGGCAGGCGCAGCCAACTGGCACAGACGGCACGGCCGCCTGCGTTCATTTAGGTGCGAGCGCTACAGTCCCCGCCAGGCGGAGGGAAAAGTCCAGCCCAGAGAGCCACGCACTGTCCCACTACAGGCTGTTAACGGCGCTCCGAAGCACACGCAGTGGACTCCCAGGTATAAACTCACAGAAAAAAAAATAACACCCCTAAGGACAAGCTCATTTTATTGACAGGTGGGTCACCACTGTAAGAGTGTTCGACAACAAATCTAGCTTTCCTGAGTTTTCACCAAAGCTTGGAAAATTTCTAGGTTTACGTTATACACTATGTGATCAAAAGTACCCGGACACCCGCAAAAGCCGGCCGGGCTGGCCGAGCGGTTCTAGGCGCTGCAGTCTGGAACCGCTACGGTCGCAGGTTCGAATCCTGCCTCGTGCCTGGATGTGTGTGATGTCCGTAGGTTAGTGAGGTTTAAGTAGTTCTAAGTTCCAGGCGACTGATGACCTCAGAAGTTAAGTCCCATGGTGCTCAGAGCCATTTCAACCATTTCTGAAATAGTGCAAGGTGTGCTGTAGATTAAGTCAAGCGAACAAACTGACTCTTCAAAAAAAGGTGAACTTATACTTACATAATAACAAATGGCTCTGAGCACTATGGGACTGTGGTGTGCTTACTGTAAGACCTTCGGTACACACACCATCAGATTATTTGACTTGTCGCTCTAACGAAGTAGGCGAGTGTCAGCAATATGTCTCGTGGTCTTATCGTGGCAGACTGACGGTGATAACTTTAAACAGAACTTGATTAATTTTCACACACATTTATTAAAATAATGACAAGCATAAAATTACTTAATTTGATTCTGAATGCTATTTACAATTGACAATCTTTAGTTCCTTTGGTCTTGGTATGTTAATCTTATTCTCACATATCTCTGATACTTGACAAAGTGTCTATACATTTACCTTCATGGCTATGTACAGGAATATGATAATCTTACTTGGTGCAGACTGAAACTTGACTATAGACTAATGCAGACTGGTGCAGACAAATGCAGACTGGTACAGACTGGTGCAGAAAAATGCAGACTCACTAATCGGAGGTCTATACACTCGTTATAATACATCGCACGTTCAGGTATCAGTCCACGAGTGTGATCTGCGAGGAGAAATGGTTCTACGTTAGCAGCAATCACATTGGCTGCGTTACATACACTCCTGGAAATGGAAAAAAGAACACATTGACACCGGTGTGTCAGACCCACCATACTTGCTCCTGACACTGCGAGAGGGCTGTACAAGCAATGATCACACGCACGGCACAGCGGACACACCAGGAACCGCGGTGTTGGCCGTCGAATGGCGCTAGCTGCGCAGCATTTGTCCACCGCCGCCGTCAGTGTCAGCCAGTTTGCCGTGGCATACGGAGCTCCATCGCAGTCTTTAACACTGGTAGCATGCCGCGACAGCGTGGACGTGAACCGTATGTGCAGTTGACGGACTTTGAGCGAGGGCGTATAGTGGGCATGCGGGAGGCCGGGTGGACGTACTGCCGAATTGCTCAACACGTGGGGCGTGAGGTCTCCACAGTACATCGATGTTGTCGCCAGTGGTCGGCGGAAGGTGCACGTGCCCGTCGACCTGGGACCGGACCGCAGCGACGCACGGATGCACGCCAAGACCGTAGGATCCTACGCAGTGCCGTAGGGGACCCCAGCGCCACTTCCCAGCAAATTAGGGACACTGTTGCTCCTGGGGTATCGGCGAGGACCATTCGCAACCGTCTCCATGAAGCTGGGCTACGGTCCCGCACACCGTTAGGCCGTCTTCCGCTCACGCCCCAACATCGTGCAGCCCGCGTCCAATGGTGTCGCGACAGGCGTGAATGGAGGGACGAATGGAGACGTGTCGTCTTCAGCGATGAGAGTCGCTCCTGCCTTGGTGCCAATGATGGTCGTATGCGTGTTTGGCGCCGTGCAGGTGAGCGCCACAATCAGGACTGCATACGACCGAGGCACACAGGGCCAACACCCGGCATCATGGTGTGGGGAGCGATCTCCTACACTGGCCGTACACCACTGGTGATCGTCGAGGGGACACTGAATAGTGCACGGTACATCCAAACCGTCATCGAACCCATCGTTCTACCATTCCTAGACCGGCAAGGGAACTTGCTGTTCCAACAGGACAATGCACGTCCGCATGTATCCCGTGCCACCCAACGTGCTCTAGAAGGTGTAAGTCAACTACCCTGGCCAGCAAGATCTCCGGATCTGTCCCCCATTGAGCATGTTTGGGACTGGATGAAGCGTCGTCTCACGCGGTCTGCACGTCCAGCACGAACGCTGGTCCAACTGAGGCGCCAGGTGGAAATGGCATGGCAAGCCGTTCCACAGGACTACATCCAGCATCTCTACGATCGTCTCCATGGAAGAATAGCAGCCTGCATTGCTGCGAAAGGTGGATATACACTGTACTAGTGCCGACATTGTGCATGCTCTGTTTCCTGTGTCTATGTGCCTGTGGTTCTGTCAGTGTGAACATGTGATGTATCTGACCCCAGGAATGTGTCAATAAAGTTTCCCCTTCCTGGGACAATGTATTCACGGTGTTCGTATTTCAATTTCCAGGAGTGTATTAATAAGCGGATCGGCGGGAGCAGAATTTGGTCCGTCTCTAAGGCAGCGCCATCTCGTAGTGCGGAGACGGACGAGCGCTGCGCCTGCGCTGTTGTGCTTAGCGGGGCGCACTCTAGTACGGAAGTTGTGTACGCGCTGACTACGCGAGACTATGCACACAACAGGGACTTAACATCTGAGGTCATCAGCCCCGAACTTAGAACTACTTTAACCTAACTAACCTAAGGACATCACACACATCCATGCCCGAGGCAGGATTCGAACTTTCGACCGTAGCGGTCGCGCGGTTCCGGACCGAAGCGCCTAGAACCGCTCGGCCACGGCGGCCGGCCAGACTACGCACGACTGACGGTGACACGGTGTCAGTGGGAGCCCGGCCAGACGCACACTTGATCTTAGTCGCACTGTGACAAGACGGTTCCCTACGGTCGCTGATGCTACAGCAGGTGTGACGTGTGACTGGATTTCGTCTGTGGACGATGTTCGACCGGCCACCACTTCTTTCATATCGTGTTAGTCTGGACGTGCATCTGCGCTACACGGATGTCTAGATCCTGGTCTGCAGGTGTGGGACTGTTTCACAGACTGATGCATTGTGCTCAACGGCTTCATCCGTCCGTCAACACGTCCATCCAGGTTCGCGCAGCCGCTCTCAGTGCTGTGGTCCAGTGGCTAAAGCTCTTCCACGAGGTTACGTATTCGTCAGTCGTGCATTAATTGTTGTAGTCTAGAATGAATATCGCAAACACTGTTCACCTCTACACCCGAAGAGTCTCTTGTGGAACGCTACGTACCTATACCTTATTGTACCTTTCCTGCCATTTCACCAGAGCCTGGAAAATTTCTACGTTTATGTTATAGACTACGTGAACAAAAATATCCGGACAGCCCCCCAAAACACACGCTTTTCCTCTTGGGTGCATTGTGATGCCACCTACTGCCAGGTACTCCATATCATGTCATTAGACATCGTGAGAGAGCAGAATGGGGCCCTCCGCGTGAGACGTCCCCTTAGAAAAATTTATGAATTACTGTGCTGGTAAACCCCTTACGTTATTTGATTTTCAAACAGCTGAGCACAACTGAACGTACTCAGACATTTCGCTCTTTACTTATTCTGCTCATCACTAAACTGACACACAATATTTTTTTAGCGCAGCGCAATCTGACTTTCAATAATCCCTACAAAAGAATGGCCCTCACTAACATTAACCTATACCTTTCAGGAATCACTTACCTCACAAAAATCTTCGTCACTCGAACTACTGCAATACAGCGAGCGCCACTGCTGTCAGCGAAATAAAAGATTCAGACTTCTGAAGGCACACGAAAGATTTTGATAGAGAACAAACGATGTATTTACCTTAGTGTTCAAATGTCATAATATATAACAGTTCATGACATCCAGTCTTATAAATTTACTGTCTCTGATGGACACACGTCCAGATCATCCGCTCTCAAAACTCCGCCATTTCTCTCCCCACATCCACCACTGCTGGCGGCTCACCTCCAACTGCGCAACGCTACGCGCTGTTCACATCCAACTGCCCAACACTACAATAGCGAATATTCCAACAATGAGTCCAACCAGCCACAGACTGCACACAGCACACTCAGTGATTTTCATACAGAGCGGTACGTGGCGTTACCAACATAAAAACCTAAACAGCCTACTTACACGCGGAACTCACAGACTTCGAACGTGGTCAGGTGATTGGGTCTCACTTGTGTCATACGTCTGTACGCGAGATTTCCACACTCCTAAACATCCCTAAATCCACTGTTTCTGATGTGATAGTGAAGTGGAAACGTGAAGGGACATATACAACACAAAAGCGTACAGGCCGACCTCGTCTATTGACTGACAAACCGCCGACAGGTGAAGAAGGTCGTAACGTGTAATAGTCACACATCTATGCAGACCATCAAACGGGAATTCCAAAGTGATTCAGGATCCACTGCAAATACTATGACAGATAGGCGGAAGGTGAGAAAAGTTGGATTTCACGGTCGAGTAGATGCTCAGAAGCCACAAATCACGCCGGTAAATGCCAAACGACGCCTCGCTTGGTGTAAGGAGCGTAAACATTCGACGATTGAAGAGTGCAAAAACGTTGTGTGGAGTGACGAATCACGGTACACAATCTGGCGACCCGATGGCAGGGTGTGGGTATGGCGAATGCTCGGTGAGCGTTATTTGCCAGTGTGTGTAGTGCCAACAGTAAAATTCGGTGGTGGTGGTGTTAGGATGTGTTCGTGTTTTTCACGGAGGGTGCTTGCACCCCTTGTTGTTCTGCTTGCCACTATCACAGCACAGGCCTCCGTTGATGTTTTAAGCACCTTCTCGCTTGGGACTGTTCAAGAGCAATTCGGGGATGGCGATTGCATCTTCCACCACGATCGAGCACCTGTCCATAATGCACGGCCTGTGGCGGAGTGGTTACACGGCAATAACATCCCTTTAATGGACTGGCCTGCACAGGGTCCTGACCTGAACACCTTTGGGATGTTTTGGAACGCCGACTTGGTGCCAGGCCTCACCGACTGCCATCGATACCTCTCCTCAGTGCAGCACTCCGTGAAGAATGGGGTGCCATTCCCCAAGAAACGTTCCAGTAGCTGATCGAATAGATGCCTGCGACAGTGGAAGCTGTCATCAACGCCATCGGTGGGCCAACACCATACCGAATTCCAGAACTAGCGACAGAGGTCGCCTCGAACTTGTAAGTAATTTTTAGCCAGGTGTCCGGATACTGTGTATTTAAATGCCCTAGATTAGAGCTTCAAACTGGCTGTTTGGCTTAAAATGCTCCCGTTGCAGCGGGATATAATCATTTCCAGTGGATGGTCGGTCGTGTTGGACCAGAGGATCCCGTCCATTCCATGTAAACACAACTGACACTATTACAGAGCCACTACCAGCTCGCACAGCACCTTGTTGACAACTTCGGTTCGTGTGGTTTTGCGCCGCACTCGATCCGTGCCGTCTGCTCTTGACGACTGAAATCCGGACTCATCTGACCAGGCGACAGCAGCTTTCTAGTCGTCTACGATCCATCCGATACGCTGATGGCGATCTCGTGCTGTTAGCAAAAGGCACTCGCGCCGATCGTCTGCTGCACTGACATACGGACACTTTCGTCGTGCGTCCCACATGATTTCTGCAGTGTTGCTTGTCTCTCAGCACTGACAACTCAACGCAAACGCCGCTGCTCTCGGTCGTTAGGTGAAGGCTGTCGGCCACTTCGTTGTCTGCGGCGAGAGCTAATGGTAGTAACTCTGCACAGTCTCAACACTGAATCTCCGAATACTGAATTCACCAACGAGTTAAAATTTCATAGAGTGGCTGAGATACTAGTTACAGCGCTCCTAGCGGCAACCAACGCTAACTCGGCCGCCATGTTCTCCTTAGTCAAAACATTAGGAAAGCGTTACTGTTGTTTGTGTTGGATGTGTGCCAGATGTTGTGATATTACTGCAATATTTAACTTTTCTAGTTGACTTTTTTGTTACAAAATATAAAGTCAACATGCCTGCAGTGTGTTCAGCGTTCAACTGCACAAACCGCAGCGATAAAACAACAAATATTTCATATTATAAGTAAGTATATTAGTACCGAAATACGACACACGTTTTTTAATGTTTATTAAAGAGTCATTTGCATTGGAACTGTAATTATGCTTTAGACAAATGCAGGAAACTAATTTATTTATCGTTGATTACAGATTTCCTTTAAAAGATAAGGAAATTACAAAAAGATGGGTTATAAATATGAAGCGAGAAAACTGGTTTCCTACTACAGCCAGTTACCTCTGTTCAGCTCATTTTGAAGAGAAATATATGTACCACACAAATGCCCAGAGGCGCCTTTTCTCAAAAGCAGGACCTACTATCTTTAACTTTCCACCACATTTACAAAAGCAAGATAAAGTATTACGACCACAACCCAGAAAGCGATCTTTCGACAATTTGCAAGATAGTGCTGTTACAGTGACATCATTAGCACAAAGTAAGTCAATAATTTAATTTTACTCCGTGTTCTTATTACTTTGAATTACATACTTTCTATTATAATCTTATGGTGTAACTCTGTTATAAACTTATGATGTAACTGCAATCTTTCAGTTCCTGTCGGACCCACATACGTTTCTGCTGACCACAATTACTGTCTACCAAGCCCTAAGAAGTTGAAAACACAATATAACAGAGTACAAGCAGAGAATGTGCGACTAAAGAAGCGGATAAAGCAAATGAAGCAAGTTAGTGTACGACACAAAAGAAGAATAGTGCAGTTACAGACTTTAGTTGCTGGTTTGAGAAGAAGGCTATGTAGTTCAGTTTCTGATATGTTAAACAGTGAACATGTAGTTGGTTTGTTGAAGGAGGTATTGGAACTTCAGTGCAGTGCTAAAAGTATGCCATTATTCTCAGAAAATCAGGAAATTTGCCCTGACCCTACACTTTTATTCTGCCAAGGCATACAGCTACTTACGAAAATTTCTGAAATTACCCCACCCAAGAACGCTTCGACTTTGTTATTGAATTACTGTGCTTGTGTTAACTACTTGTAACACATATTTCAAATAAATTCTCGTTCACAGTGTACTGGTTTTTGAGGCTTTGACTGTTTACTTTGAAATAGCGACAAAAATATCGCATTTCTGCGCCCGTTACTGTTTCTAATAGTTAACCACAGCATGTTTAGAAGTTTCACCGTAATATTCTGGTGGTACCTGCTCTAATTGCATTAATTTATGGGCAACAAGTAACGTTATAGTGGATGGACAGACTTATTTGAGTTGTCTTGTAGTGTTATCTACATCGAAAAGTTTAGCCATATTTCGACAAAAACATCCCTTTTTGCTGTCAGTGTACACTAAAATCACTGCTGTCTATTGCTTGTTTTAGAAAAAATAAAGCTAGTATGGGCTATTTCAAGTAAGTCAAACGCAGTTACAAGGGGGCGGGACACAGCAGACGAATGCCTTGACTAAAGAAAACATGGCGGCCAGAACTTCAATTTGCTTCAAACATGGCGGACCTATAGCCACTCTATGAACTTTTAGCTCGTTGGAATTCACTAACGATTTCCGAAGTGGAATCTCCCATGCGTCCGGCTCCAACTACTATTGCGCGTTCAGAGTCTGATAATTCCTGTCGCGTCGGAAACCTTTCCACATGCATCACCTGACTACAAATGACAGCTCTACCCATGAGCTGCCCTCTTACACATTATGTACGCGATACTACTGCCATCTGTAAGCGTGGATATCGCTATCGCCGGCCGAAGTGGCCGTGCGGTTCTAGGTGCTGCAGTCTGGAACCGCGAGACCGCTACGGTCGCATGGTTCGAATCCTGCATCGGGCATGGATGTGTGTGCTGTCCTTAGTTTAGTTAGGTTTAAGTAGTTCTAAGTTCTAGGGGACTAATGACCTCAGAAGTTGAGTCCCATAGTCCTCAGAGCCATTTGATATCGCCATCACTCAGCTTCTACTGAAGCTCTGTATGAAGGAATGTTGTTGTTGTTGTGGTCTTCAGTCCTGAGACTGGTTTGATGCAGCTCTCCATGCTACTCTATCCTGTGCAAGCTTTTTCATCTCCCATACCTACCGGAACCTACATCCTTCTGAATCTGCTTAGTGTATTCATCTCTTGGTCTCCCTCTACGATTTTTACCCTCCACGCTGCCCTCCAATACTAAATTGGTGATCCCTCGATGCCTCAGAACATGACCTACCAACCGATCCTTTCTTCTGGTCAAGTTGTGCCACAAACTTCTCTTCTCCCCAATCCTATTCAATACTTCCTCATTACTTATGTGATCTACCCATCTAATCTTCAGCATTCTTCTGTAGCACCACATTTCGAAAGCTTCTATTCTCTTCTTGTCCAAACTATTTATCGTCCATGTTTCACTTCCATACATGGCTACACTCCATACGAATACTTTCAGAAACGACTTCCTGACACTTAAATCAATACTGGATGTTAACAAATTTCTCTTCTTCAGAAACGCTTTCCTTGCCATTGCCAGCCTACACTTTATATCCTCTCTACTTCTACCATCATCAGTTATTTTGCTCCCCAAATAGCAGAACTCCTTTACTACTTTAAGTGCCTCATTTCCTAATCTAATTCCCTCAGCATCACCCGACTTAATTAGACTACATTCCATTATCCTTGTTTCGCTTTTGTTGATGTTCCATACAGTAAAGCTGCATGCCCTCGGGAAAAATTACGTCTGTAGTTTCCCCTTGCCTTCAGCCGTTCGCAGTACCAGCACAGCAAGGCCGTTTTGGTTATTGTTACAAGGCCAGATCAGTCAATCATCCAGACTGTTGCCCCTGCAACTACTGAAAAGGCTGCTGCCCCTCTTCAGGAACCACACGTTTGTCTGGCCTCTCAACAGATACCCCTCCGTTGTGGTTGCACCTACGGTGCGGCCATCTGTATCGCTGAGGCACGCAAGCCTCCCCACCAACGGCAAGGTCCATGGTTCATGGGGGGGTGAAGGAATGTATGGCCATCATTTTCCGCTGCGTCTGCCGCCGTCTGTAGGTTCAGGATTGCCTGACACCGCGTCACATGACATTAGCAGCCGTTGTCGGTCCAAGCGTTACGTCTGAAGCATAGGAAGTGTTGTGTATTTTAGAAGTTTTACGTCTACTAATGCCTCGGTGCTGTGGTTTTGGCTGTTCGTTTCGAGGCGAAAAGGGAGGAAAACTGTACAGAACTCCTTCCGAAGGGAGAGATGCAACAAGAAGGAGAATATTGGTCGCAATGGGAAAGGTAGCAAGAATTCGACTTATTTCTTTCCCCTGTTCTAGTCAATTGTCGCCTAATTCTCCCTGTAAAACTCTCTACCACCGCTCGTTCTTTCAACTTATCCAGGTCCCATATACTTAACTTTCTTCACTTTTTGCAATTTCTTCAGTTTTAATTTACAATTTCTTTCATTTCTGGCCTTTTGTCTTTGTCGCCTTTTTACATTTCTGTTAGTTTCCGATCCATTCGAACAGCAAAAAAAAAAAAAAAGTCAGAATAGCTAACAGGATGGTTTAATGGTAATTTAATTACAAGACAGAGATCTTCGAGATAAAAACTGTCACTGTTAGCACATAAAACGAAAAATAGTGAGTGGTTCCGTGCAAAGTTATCATAACTGGTAAAAAAATTTGACATCATTGACTGTACAGTAAGGTTTACACTTATATTTACGATGCTCACAATAATAAAAAAAAATTGTGTGTCAAATCTCATGGGACTTAACTGCTAACGTCATCAGTCCCTAAGCTTTATCCTAAGGACAAACATACACACCTATGCCCGAGGGAGGACTCGAACCTCCCCCGGGACCAGCCGCGTAGTCCATGACTGCGGCGCCCTAGACCGCTCGGCTAATCCAGCGCGGCCACAGAATAATAAATTCTGCTTTGTTCCATACGAATTAACCTACATTTTTTTCCCCACTCCGTAAGTACCGAACCGACGACCATAAATTCTGTAACCATTAACATTACCAGGAGACCACTCTTAGTGTTGCAACAGTGCCGCTAATCCACAGTGCATTAATACTAATATAGTTGTTGTTGTTCCTTTTGATCGTAGGCCTTGTTTTCCTCGAACACACTTTAAAAACATTAATTTTTCTTGCACTTTCGTAATCATTCTTCTAATCTATAGAACAATTTGCAGACAGAATTTTATGGAGTATATCTGACAAAAATATAAAGCATGCTTAGTCATATAGGCACGTTTATCCGTTCTTACTAAGGTACCGCGCATATATTGTAAGTAGGCTGTTTAGGTTTTCTTATTGGTAACGCCACGTAGCGCTCTGTATGAAAATCACTGGCTGTGCTGTGTGCAGTCTGTGGCTAGTTCGCATTGTTGTCTGCCTTTGTAGTGTTGGGCAGTTGGATGTTAACAGCGCGTAGCGTTGCGCAGTTGGAGGTGAGCCGCCAGCAGTGGTGGATGTGGAGAAGTGAGATGGCGGATTTTTGAGAATGGATAATCTGGAGGTGTGTTCATCAGAAACAGTACATTTGTAAGAATGGATGTCATGAACTGCTATATATGTTATGACTATTAAGGTAAATACACTGTTTGTTCTCTATTAAAATATTTCATGTGGTAACTATGCCTATCAGTAGTTAGTGCCTTCCGTAGTTTGAATCTTTTATTTAGCCGGCAGTAGTGGCACTCGCTGTATTGCAGTAGTTCGAGTAACGAAAATTTTGTGAGGTAAGTGAATCATGACAGGGATAGGTTATTGTTAGTCAGGGCAATTCTTTTGTAGGGATTATTGAAAGTCAGATTTCGTTGCGCTAAAAAAATATTGTGTGTCAGTTTAAGCACAGACATGTATAATTTTTCTAAGGGGACGTTTCATAATATATTCGAATCCAATGATTTATTTCGTATAACAAAAGAGAAATTCGGCGAATTTTCGTAGTACCGAGTAGCAGAAACAAGAAGTAAGTCGATATAGAGCTTTAAGTTAGCGATGGAGTTTTCCTTGCACTTGCGAACTAATGTTGGTTCCCCTTTTGTCCTGCTGACTATTGGATAGGACCATTTACGAAAACAGGTATTCAAGCAAGAACTACGAAATCTGCTTTCGCTATTACTAAAGAATAGCAAGGAAGTACTGTGTTTCATTGTCGACACAACAAACTCTTTTCGACACATTGAGCTTAAATTTGTTGAGATTGTTTTCTTGCTAAATATCAGACACGTTCCGTTTGAAGCCACCGATCAATTTTAACAGTGCATTAGACGGTTGAGTGCACTTCTTTAACATACACGGCTAAATATGCCGCAGAAGTCAATGTATCACCAGCGGCGAAGTGCGCCCAGAATGGCGACCACTGCCAATTTCGCCGTACTTTCCCTATGCAGGGCTTTACCGTATACCCAGCCACGCCTGGTCCAACACCTGGGAGCCATTCTACGTGTCACAGAGAACTGCACATCATTTACATACCCACCTATGGCGTGTTTATGCACGAAGTTAAAACTGACATTCCGCTATGTCTTCCAGGTGCTTCACTTTCTTGTCTATACCGGCTGCGGCAGAGGGGTCGTCTCCAGCACTGATGGAGCGAGCGTCATTCTTCACTCGTGCTCATAAATTAAGGATAATGCTGATACACGGTGAAACAACGCTCTGGCGGGCGTTTTGCGGGTTTAAACCAACTCGGGGTATGACCATGCGGTGCGTCTGACCTGCGGTTGTCGCACGGTGGCGCTGGCAGCAGTCCACATACGCAGAGGTGTGTTGGTGCATGTCAGAGTACGGTGCAGCGAGTAAGAGTGCAGACGTTTCCACACGTGCTGATTGTGACTGTGGGTTGAAAATGGCTCAAAGAACACATATTAATGACGTTCTAAGGGGTAGAATACTTGGGCGACTGGAAGCTGGTCAAAAAGCAGGTCATAGCACGCGCCCTCCGTGTGCCACAAAATGTGATGTCAAGATTATGGCAACGATTCCAGCAGACAGGAAACGCATCCAGGCGCTACAGTACGGGATGTCCACAGTGTGCAACACCACAAGAAGACCGATATCTCACCATCAGTTCCCGCAGACTGCCACGGAGTACTGCAGGTAGCCTCGCTCGGGACCTTACCGCAGCCACTGGAACAGTTGTCTCCAGACACACAGTCTACAGATGACTGAACAGACACGGTTTATTCGCCCCGACACCTGCAAGGTACATTCCACTGAGCCCTGGTCACAGGAGAGCCCGTGAAGCCTGGTGTCAAGAACACAGTACATGGTCACTGGAACAGTGGTCCCAGGTTATGTTCACCGACGAGTCCAGGTTTAGTCTGAACATTGAGTCTCACCGGGTTTTCATCTGGCGGGTACCGGGAACCAGATACCAACCCCTTAATGTCCTTGAAAGGGACCTATATGGAGGTCGTGGTTTCATGGTGTGGCGTGGGATTACTACATCTCTTTGATAGATGAACTGAAACAGGTGAGGTGTACCGGGACGTCATTTGCACCAGTATGTCCGTCTTTTCATGGGTGTGGTGGGTCCCACCTTCCTCCTGATGGATGATAACGCACGGCCCCACCGAATGGCCATCGTGGAGGAGTACCTTGAAACAGAAGATATCAGGCAAATGGAGTGGCCTGCCTGTTCTCCAGACCTAAACCCCATCGAGCACGTCTGGGATGCTCTCGGTCGATGTATCGCTGCACGTCTTCAAACCCCTACGACATTTCAGGAGCTCCGACAGGCACTGGTGCAAGAATGGGAGGCTATACCCCAGCAGCTGCTCGACCACATGATCCAGAGTATGCCAACCCGTTATGCGGCCTGTGTACGTGTGCATGGTGATCATATGCCACACTAGTGTCAGGGTATATGCTCAGCAAACAGTGGCGTTTTGTAGCACATGTGTTTCGGGACGGTTTTCTTAACTTATCACCAATACCATGGACTTGCATATCTGTGTCGTGTGTGTTTCCTATGTGCCTATGCTATTAGCGCCAGTTTTGTGTAGTGCCACGTTGTGTGGCACCACATTCTGCAACTATCCTTAATTTATAAGCATGAGTGTAGCTGTTGTTGTTGTTGTGGTCTTCAGCCCTGACACTGATTTCATGCAGCTCTCCATGCTACCCTATCCTGGGCAAGCTTCTTCATCTCCCAGTACCTACTGCAGCCTACATCCTTCTGAATCTGCTTAGTGTATTCATCTCTTGGTCTCCCTCTACGATTTTTACCCTCCACACTGCCCCCCAATACTAAATTGGTGATCCCTTGATGCCTCAGAACATGTCCTACCAACCGATCCCTTCTTCTGGTCAAGTTGTGCCACAAACTCCTCTTCTCCCCAATCCTATTCAATACTTCATTAGTTATGTGATTTACCCATCTAATCTTCAGCATTCTTCTGTAGCACCACATTTCGAAAGCTTATATTCTCTTCTTGTCCAAACTATTTATCGTCCATGTTTCACTTCCATACATGGCTGCCCTCCATACAAATACTTTTCTGAAACGGCTTCCTGACACTTAAATCTATACTCGACGTTAACAAATTTCTCTCCTTCAGAAACGCTTTCCTTGCCATTGGCAGTCTATATTTTATATCCTCTCTACTTCGACCATCGTCAGTTATTTTGCTCCCCAAATAGCAAAACTCCTTTACTACTTTAAGTGTCTCATTTCCTAATCTAATTCCCTGAGCATCACCCGAGTTATCTCGACTACATTCCATTATCCTCGTTTTGCTTTTGTTGATGTTCATCTTATATCATCCTTTCATGACACTGTCCATTCCGTTCAACTGCTCTTCCAAGTCCTTTGCTGTCTCTGACAGAATTACAATGTCACCGGCGAACCTTAAAGTTTTTATTTCTTCTCCACGGATTTTAATACCTACTCCGAATTTTTCTTTTGTTTCCTTTACTGCTTGCTCAATATACAGACTAGCTGTGAATAAAACCGCTCGTGTCGAGAAACAGGCTTGTACCTTCACGCGTGCTTCTCCCTCCGTGTGTGGCAAAGCCAGGTGCCCGGCGAGGCACGCACAGGTGTGAACGCACTTTTACGCAACGCACGGCATGGGTGGGGGGGGGGGGGCACGTATGCATGTGGTTATGCAGCAGTGTCGTGGCGTAGCGGGTAGCGGTAGTGTGTTGAGGTCGGTGGGTCACGCATAGCTGCCCCCGTATTATCCTGCTGCAGGTCGAAAGTTCAGCAGCCCCCCTGGCCCCCGCCCCCTCTTGCCTCTCACTGCTCTCCCCCTCCCCCTCTCAGTCCTCTCTTATAATTTTTTCCCGTTCTCCGCTCAGCACCTCGTCTTCTTTTTGCCCCACACGCCGCATCCTCTGCTGCCTGCCTTGACCGGCTCGACTGCTACCTGCTTCGTGAGCCGCGGCCCGTCTATAAAAAAAACAAAAAAACAACTGACTGACTCCACCTAAAGAGGTCACCCTGGCTGGTATTTCCACGTCTCTCAGCTGCTCCAGCTAGTAGACAATTAAGCAGCTGGCCAGTTATGATTATTTCTTTATATCTACGAGGGTCACTGAATAATTAAAGATACAAATTCGTCTGGGGAAAAAACTGTTAGTAGGGTAAGTTTCGTACTTTCATGGCTTTAAGTTGGCATTACTGGGACGCGCCCTGATCAGCTGATGTATCGACATTGTTTTGTTTATAACCTCAAAAACAGATTTTAAGATGGTGAGTCTGCTTGAAACGTCCACATTAGGGTGAACAACATTCTGCTATTCGTTTTTTACTTCCTGAAGGCGAGAAACCAGTGACTGTACGCCGTAGAATGTCTAATGTTTGTGGTGAAGGTTCTATGAACCGTGCCAATTTTTACAAGGGGGTAGAGCAGTTCGAAAACGGTCGCGACTCAGTGACTGACGAACACCGTTCTGGCCGACCAGTTGCAGTTTCAACTCCCTCACTTGAAAGTCGAACTGATGACATTATTCGTGCCGACCGCCGTGTGACTGTGAAAATGATGGTCGAATTAGAGAGGATATAAATTGTAGAATGGCAATGGCAAGGAAAGCGTTTCTGAAGAAGAGAAATTTGTTAACACCGAGTATAGATTTAAGTGTCAGGAAATCGTTTCTGAAAGTATTTGTATGGAGTGTAGCCATGTATGGAAGTGAAATGTGGACGATAAATAGTTTGGACAATAGAAGCTTTCGAAATGTGGTGCTACAGAAGAATGCTGAAGATTAGATGGGTAGATCACATAACTAATGAGGAGGTATTGAATAGAATTGGGGAGAAGAGGAATTTGTGGCACAACTTGACTAGAAGAGGGGATTTGTTGGTAGGACATGTTATGAGGCATCAAGGGCTCACCAATTTGGTATTGGAGGGCAATGTGGAGGGTAAAAATCGTAGAGGGAGACCAAGAGATGAATACATGAAGCGGATTCAGAAGGATGTAGGCTGCAGTAGGTACTGGGAGATGAAGCTTGCACAGGATAGCGTGGAGAGCTGCATCAAACCAGTCTCAAGTGCACAGCATCGACGAGGTTCAAGTTAGTACTGGTACAGTTAATAACATTATCTTTAACAAGCTGAATTACCGCAAAAGATGTGCAAGATGGGTCCCAAAGGAATTGACGCGTCTACACGGGGAAACGAGGCTGAGAGTGCACACAGAGATAAAAGAATTTTATGAAAGAGAAGGTGAGCACTTTCTCAGCAAAATTTTAACTTGTGATTGAACTTGGGTTCACTATTATGAGCCGGCCGCAGTGCCCGAGCAGTTCTAGTCGCTTCAGTCCGGAACCGCGCTATTGCTACGGTCGCAGGTTCGAATCCCGCCTCGGGCGTGGATGTGTGTGATGTCCTTAGGTTAGTTAGATTTAAGTAGTTCTAAGTTCTAGGGGACTGATGACCACAGCAGTTGAGTCCCATAGTGCTCAGAGCCATTTGAACCATTTAATTATAGGAATGCATTTTTTTTAAAGAAACTAACAAGATGAACAGCGTTGTATGTCGTACATCAATGAGCTTCATTAAATGTTATAATTTCTTAATTTTGAGACAGTACACCGTTCATTTTGATTTTTTCCCCATTTTTGTTCATCACAATCAAGCAGATTAACTTTTCAAAAATCAGGGAATAGAGAATTAATTTGAAAACTGGCATCAAAGAGAAACTAAAGGACGCAGAGTTTATCTTTTACGTAGCACATTTATTTCATTACTGAATTTGATGCACATCCTATGAATACACATGACTGGTGCCTGAATAAAAAAGTTTAACTAAATAATTCGCAAAAAATTGTAGAATCGCGCAATAAAAAAGGAAAAACTCACAAACGGGAAGTGGAATTCAATCATTCCATCTACATACCCACGACTGTCCGAAAAGAACAAAGCAACTTCCACACTTTTAATTTCAACCACTATCACCCCGATTTTTAACAAAATAATTATGCCACATTCCGAAAATACATAACTACACACGCTTCATTTAAGCTGAAGCACTTAAATATGCCATGGATTTGACATGGGGAAGTTCTAATTCGACCTACTTCCTATCAGCAGAAACCTTCTCTAGGAACTACGAACTGCACTCACCTACCGCTAGCTGCAGAGTGTCCTTTCTCCACCAAGCTTCGCCTAACTACCGGTGCAACGGAATTTCTAGACAACATAGTTGTGTGGAGATAACAGCGATTGGTTTATTTATAATCAATTATCCAAAATGACAGTCACGATCGCATTATTTATTTTGCCGCTAACCGGTTTAAACCCGCGATGGGGTCATCTTCAGGGCAATGTACACCATTTGGTCGCTCGCTGGAGTCGTCACCCTGCCTGCGCACGGTTAGTTACCAACCGTGTACATTGCCCTGAAGATGACCCCATTGCGGGTTGAAACCGGTTGGCGGCAAAATAAATAATGCGATCGTGACTGTCATTTTGAATAATTGGTGCAACGGAAGCTGCCAGAAGGGTAGACTTCCGCCACCAACCTGACAGACAAACCAACCTCAGAGTAAAAGGGGTAAACCTCTCCGTCGAGATACTGGGATCCTTTTATTTATTTATTGTTCTATGGGACCAAATTAAGGAGAAGTCTCCATGGTCATGGAACCAGTCAATACATGGAATTATAACACGATAGTAGAAACAGATAAAATGAAATATAAAAATCATATTCAGGTGACAATTCGTAAGTTTAAATAAAGAAAATCAACAATGTAACACTGGAATTTGCTTAATTTTTTAGCTCTTCCAGGAGTTTCTCGACAGAATAGAAGGAGTTAGCCATGAGGAAACTCTTCAGTTTGGACTTAAAAGAGTTTGGGCTACTGCTAAGATTTTTGAATTCGAGTTGAAGCTTATTGAAAATGGATGCAGCAGAATACTGCACTCCTTTCTGCACAAGAGTCAAGGAAGTGCATTCGACATGCAGATTTGATTTCTGCCTAGTATTAACTGAGTGAAAGCTGCTAACTCTTGGGAATAAGCTAATATTGCTAACAACAAACGACATTAAAGAAAATATATACTGTGAGGGCAATGTCAGAATTCCCAGACTATTGAATAGTGGTCGACAAGAGGTTCTCGAACTTACACCATATATAGCTCGAACAGCCCGTTTTTGAGCCAAAAGTACCCTTTTTGAATCAGAAGAATTACCTCAAAAAATAATACCATGCGACATAAGGGTATGGAAATATGCGAAGTACACTACTTTCCGTGTTGAACTGTCACTTATACTGTTCTAATGATAAATAAAGCAGCATTTAGTTTCTGAACGAGATCCGGGACGTGGGCTTTCCACAACAGCTTACTATCTATCCGAACGCCTAGGAACTTGAACTGTTCCGTCTCGCTTATAATATGCCCATTCTGTCTGATCAAAATATCGGTTCTTGTTGAATTGTTAGAAACTGTAAAAACTGAGTCTTACTGTGATTTAGCATCAAATTATTTTCCACAAGCCACGAACTTATTTCGTGAACTACATTATTTGATACTGCTTCAATATTACACACAAGATCCTTCACTACCAAGCTGGTGTCATCAGCAAACAGAAATATTTTTGAATCACCTGTAATACTAGAAGGCATATCATTTATATAAATAAGAAACAGCAGTGGCCCCAGCACCGACCCTTGGGGAACGCCCCACTTAACAGTGCCCCATTGGGACTGAACATCACTACCACCCCCAATATTGCGGACAATTACCCTCTGCTTTCTGTTCTTAAAGTAAGAGACGAACCAATTGTAAGCTACTCCCCTTACTCCATAATGGTCCAACTTCTGCAGTAATATTTTGTGGTCAACACAGTCAAAAGCCTTCGTTAAATCAAAGAAAACACCTAGCGTTCGCAAACTTTTATTTAATCCGTCCAAAACCTCACAGAGAAAAGAGAATATAGCATTTTCAGTTGTTAAACCATTTCTAAAACCAAACTGTACATTTGACAGCAAATTATGTGAAGTTAAATGCTCCAGTAATCTTGTATATACAACCTTCTCAATAACTTTAGCAAACACCGATGGCATAGAAATAGGTCTATAATTGTCAACATTATCCCTGTCTCCCTTTTTATAAAGTGGCTTCACTGTATTTCCATCCTAAGATGGTCATCCTCTGCTACCCTCCAAACGAGAAGCAAACATCACCTGCTCCTAGCAGACGACAACCAAGTCAGCGTCCCCCACAAAAGAAACCCGAAACCACTCGTAAAAACACATTTACGCACACATAGGGTAGGGTGAAGGGAAAAGCGTAATAAATACAGGACATGATTATCTAAGGAACACAAAAAAACCAAACATATTATCATTTAATAAGCCTTGGTTTGATTGCTCAGTCATTTTGGGAGAGTTAAAAATGCCTCTGAGCACTATGGGACTTAACGTCTATGGTCATCAGTCCCCTAGAACTTAGAACTACTTAAACCTAACTAACCTAAGGACATCACACAACACCCAGCCATCACGAGGCAGAGAAAATCCCTGACCCCGCCGGGAATCGAACCCGGGAACCCGGGCGCAGGAAGCGAGAACGCTACCGCACGACCGCGAGATGCGGACTGGGAGAGTTAATAGAGTAAACCGGGATTAGGCGCTGGACAGAATAGAATGTACAGAATCCTGTGAGACATGCGTCTATGAAACGACTCCACAGAGAGGTTTCATGCTATGTGGACCGTTTCGAGTAGTACAGGAAGAAAGTGACTGATCTTCTGGAAGGTATGTGGAGCCGTGCAGATTCCAGCTGCGCTAGGTTTCTCGGTCGAGAATCCGTGGAACGAAAAGCCGGCTGGAGACGGCGCCTCAGATTCTCGATCGGGTTTTAATGCGGGGAGTTTGGTGGCCAGGGGAGCACGGTACACTCGTCCTGGTGCTGCTGGAGCCACGCACGCATACTGCAAGCTGTGGGACACGTTGCGAAGCTTTTCAGATTAAGTTCATTTCCACAGATTGTCATTTAGCAATCGCGCGATGGTGCAGTTTCAAAACGAATCGGTACCATACAGGCGATGAGTCTAGCTATAAATGTGAATATTCACTAAAAGAGAATTCCGAGTGAATGAAGACTTTATAAAAATAACCCCATGAAGCATGGATCTTGCCGTCGGAGGGGAGGCTTGCGTGCCTCAGCGATACAGATGGCCGTACCGTAGGTGCAACCACAGCGGAGGGGTATCTGTTGAGAGGCCAGACAAACGTGTGGTTCCTGAAGAGGGGCAGCAGCCTTTTGCAGGGGCAACAATCTGGATGGTTGACTGATCTGGTCTTGTAACATTAACCAAAACGGCCTTGCTGTGCTGGTACTGCGAACGGCTGAAAGAAAGGCTACAGCCGTCATTTTTCTCGACGGCATGCAGCTTTATTGTATTAGAACGGAGAGCTGCAATCAAACCAGTCTCAGGACTGAACACCACAACAACAGCACAAAAATAATTAAAAGAATATACAAGCCGTTGCACGTCGGCTTGTATCGAAAGCATAGGCGAACATTAGTTTTTGTCTGCTGTTGGCTAACCAGCTCAACATGAATTCCAGTTAGAAAAATATGGGAGCTACAAATCTTGTAGCATATGAGCCAAATAATGGAAGTGGAAGGAATAGGCTGAAAGGTAGAGAATAGGAAAAAATAGACAGAGGGAAAGAGAAAATGAATAAAATGAACAAAATTGAGAGAGGTGGAAAGAAGTAGAAGGAAGAAGTAGAGAGAAAGATGGTTCAAATGGCTCTGAGCACTATGGGACTTAACATCTTAGGTCATCAGTCCCCTAGAACTTAGAACTACTTAAACCTAACTAACCTAAGGACATCACACAACACCCAGCCATCACGAGGCAGAGAAAATCCCTGACCCCGCCGGGAATCGAACCCGGGAACCCGGGCGTGGGAAGCGAGAACGCTACCGCACGACCACGAGATGCGGGCAAGTAGAGAGAAAGAGATGACGTAGGAATAAATAGAGAATGCCCAAAAGGAACAGAAAAGGGTGAGAAGGATAGAGGAAAAAAGGAAAATGAGAAAGAAAAACAGTAGGCAGTGTACAGAAGGAAAAGACGCACAGAGAAAACATTAATACAAAGAAAGGAAAGACAATGGAGCACGAGGTAGAGGAAGAGAAGAAATCAGGAAAGAGAGGAGAAGAGCATACGATAGGAGAAGAAAAAGAGAGTGTGGGTATGGTGATTAAATGAGGAGAATTGGGGTGTATACTAGTGGCAGTGACACAGTTTTAATTATAGTCTTGAAAACAATAAAATGACTTTTCCGTAGTCCAGGTAAAATTGGAGTTCCCAGGCCACAGTGCCGTAGCACGCCGCTAGTTACTTGGGTAATTTAGTTTTTTCAATGAGAAAATGAAAACCTCACGACCAATATTTGTGAACAGCTAAGATGGAGTACGCGTCAATACGACGTCACGTCAGACAGCCCGACAGCTGTTTTCGATCTGCGAGCAGAGACAGCCGGATGTAGCGAGAACGACTGGCGACGCGTACACCTCTGAACGGGACGTGAAGCGGGGGGCGAATGAGAGCTGCGTGGAGTGCCCGCGCGGCTACCGGTGTGGCGTGCGAGCAGAGCGGCTTTCTTAAAAGCGGTGCGCGTCCGCCTTGCGCAACAGTTGCGCTGCCTCTGGTCGCAAGGTCGCCGGCTAAGCACCACGGACGCGTGGGCCGGGCGGCCAGCAAAGGCCGACTTGGAAATCTTCGAAGGCGCGGGCACCTAGAGGCTCAAGACGCAAAGAGAAAAGAAGTACTGCTGAACGGCTTTTAATGAAGTTCAGATGCAATACAGGCGCACTGGGTGTCCCACATACATATGCTACTATTATCTATTCTTTTTTAGTTATTTCGTTGTTACTTGAATGTCGAGCTGGTGGTGTTTTGGTTTTATGTGGGCATCCTGAACTAAAATTGCTACACCAAGAAGATGGTTGGTTGGTTTGGGGAAGGAGACCAGACAGCGTGGTCATCGGTCTCAGCGGATTAGGGAAGGATGGGGAAGGAAGTCGGCCGTGCCCTTTCAGAGGAACCATCCCGGCATTTGCCTGGAGTGATTTAGGGAAATCACACACCAAGAAGAAATGCAGATGATAAACGGGTATTCATTGGACTATTATACTAGAACTGACATGTGATTACATTTTCACGCAATTTGGGTGCTTAGATCCTGAGAAATCAGTACCCAGAACAACCACCTCTGGCCGTAATAACGGCCTTGATACTCCTGGGCATTGAGTCAAACAGAGCTCGGAGGGCGAGTACAGGTACAGCTGCCCATGCAGCTTCAACACGATACCACAGTTCATCAAGAGTAGTGACTGGCGTATTGTGACGAGCCAGTTGCTCGGCCACCATTGACCAGACGTTTCCAATTTGTGAGAGATCTGGAGAATGTCTTGGCCAGGGCAGCAGTCGAACACTTTCTGTATCCAGAAAGGCCCGTACAGGACCTGCAACTTGCGGCCGTGCATTATCCTGCTGAAATGTAGGATTTCTCGGCGATCGAATGAAGGGTAGAGCCACGGGTCGTAACACATCTGAAAAGTAACGTCCACTGTTCAGAGTGCCGTCAATGCGAACAAGAAGTGACCGAGACGTGTAACCAAAGGCACCCCATACCATCACACCGGGTGATACGCCAGTATGGCGATGACGAATACACGCTTCCAATGTGCGTTCACCGCGATGTCGCCAAACACGGATGCGAACATCGTGATGCTGTAAAAAAGAACCTGGATTCGTCTGTAAAAATGACGTTTTGCCATTCGTGCACCCAGGTTCGTCGTCGAGTACACCATCGCAGGCGCTCCTGTCTGTGATGCAGCGTCAAGGGTATCCGCAACCACGGTCTCCGAGCCGATAGTCCATGCTGCTGCAAACATTTTAGAACTGTTTGTGCAGATGGTTGTTGTCTTGCAAACGTCCCCATCTGTCGACTCAGGGATCGAGACGTGGCTGCACGATCCGTTACAGCCGTGCGGATAAGATGCCTGTCATCTCGACTGCTAGTGATACGAGGCCGTTGGGATCCAGCACGGCGTTCCGTATTACCCTCCTGAACCCACCGATTCCATATTTTGCTAACAGTCATTGGATCTCGACCGACGCGAGCAGCAATGTCGCGATACGATAAACCGCAATCGCGATAGGCTACAATCCGACATTTATCAATGTCGGAAACCAACAACGTTTCACCAGGCAACGCCGGCCAACTGCTGTTTGTGTATG
Source organism: Schistocerca americana (assembly GCF_021461395.2). Lineage (NCBI taxonomy): Eukaryota > Metazoa > Arthropoda > Insecta > Orthoptera > Acrididae > Schistocerca > Schistocerca americana. The sequence continues at coordinate 79,483,731 of NC_060129.1, read as the reverse complement.
AGAAATCGGTATTAGTTTCTTGATGAACGGCGAAACAATTCAGATGTTTCTCAAGTAGTTCTTGGTATACATGCGACTAGTCACTATCCATTACATCATACTGAACTGATAATGTAGGCTAATCTGTCTCTGCCGCAGAGCATAGTGCGAGCTTAGGTGGTCTGGATCAATTTTTTCTGCGATTTAGGGAGGGGAAGAGGTCGAAAAATGGTTCAAATGGCTCTGAGCACTATGGGACTTAACATCTGTGGTCAACAGTCCCCTAGAACTTAGAACTACTTAAACCTAACTAACCTAAGGACATCACACACATCCATGCCCGAGGCAGGATTCGAACCTGCGACCGTAGCAGTCGCACGGTTCCGGACTGAGCGCCTAGAACCACGAGACCACCCCGGCCGGCGGGAAGAGGTCGGCTGTGGGTGTTCAAACGGGGGGGCGAAGGGGGGGGGGGGGAGCGAGCTTTACCCTCTGTCCTGTGAAAGTATTCATAAAATATTTCTAATGAGAAAGTTTTCTAATGTGACACATCTTGCATAATTGCTCGCCCCCCCGCCCCCCCCAAAAGAAGTAGGTAACAGAAAAGTAATTTCAAAAACAATGAGAATACGTTTCATACTCATTGTTTTTCGAATTACTTTTCTGTTACCTATACATAGTTTTTGTGTGGGAGGAGGAGGGGGCAAGTATTTCGATAAAATGAGACCAGAGATTTTCGAAAGTCGAATTAAAAGAAGCTGGTCACTGGAGCTAAAAAGATCTGATATTAGAACGAACTTCGACGTAGTACTAATGCCTGTTAGGCTCTTCAGATGATTACTGGTTGTGCTTCACAAGCTGAAAACTGAAAAAGGAACGACCAACTGTTTTGTTAAATTGTTTTAGTATCATTAAAAAAAATCGTGTAAAGTCTAAATTATGACCCCTTCGCTTTGAGACACATGGAGTAGCATGTCGAAAACAGAGATTCAGCGAATGGGCTCTTCTTGTTTTCATTTTAAAATATACTCCATTCCTATACTGCTACATAAATAAAGGTGATTGTTAAACGTTGCTACTCGAAAAGGTGTTGACCGAATTACTTCAAAGTTTTACATGATACTCTACAAACGGTTCAGGTAGACATAAGCGGTATATTCTTGATATATAGGGGAAACAGTGTTAGCGAAGAATGAGATTTTCACTGTGCAGCGGAGTGTGCGCTGATATGAAACTTCCTGGCAGATTAAAACTGTGTGCCCGACCGAGACTCGAACTCGGGACCTTTGCCTTTCGCGGGCAAGTGCTCTACCAACTGAGCAGGAGAGCTTCTGTAAAGTTTGGAAGGTAGGAGACGAGGTACTGGCAGAAGTAAAGCTGTGAGTACCGGGCGTGAGTCGTGCTTCGGTAGCTCAGTTGGTAGAGCACTTGCCCGCGAAAGGCAAAGGTCCCGAGTTCGAGTCTCGGTCGGGCACACAGTTTTAATCTGCCAGGAAGTTTCAGTGTTAGCGAAAATCGTGCAATACTCATCCAATCTTGGGGGATTTTGCGTTTTTTAATTCTGACGCGCTTTTTTCATTGCTTCTGCAACAGCGTTCTGATCCGTTTTGTGTACCATGAGGGATTGTACATCAGCTATAGCGCAAAAGTAGGGTGGTCTGCCTTCATAATTATGCAGGATTTGTTGTAGAAAGTCGAAATTAAGCTGGTATAGTGTAACAGTGAAACAGGGACGTCGTTTTAATGGAGACGGTGAGTGCGCATGGGGGCGACGGCTCGGACCGGCCAGCAGCGGCAGCCGGGGCCAGGCTGGGCCGCCCCGTTACGGGTCCTCCTCTTCTGCGGCGCCCGCCCCCCCCCCCCCCCCCCCAGCTAGCAGGCCGCTGGGCCGAGGTCAAAGCCCCGCTGCTGCTGCAGGAGACCGAGAGGAGCCACAGCGCGCCGCCACCGTTAAACCCTCTCCCGCTGCTGACGACGGGTGGCACCGAAATTCCGAAAGCATCTGCACGGTGATGCGGGTTCACCCCGGCGAACACTCGTTTGTGAGTAAGTTAAGACGAAAAAAAATTGATGTTGCGTGATCTTCTAGGGCCTTAAAAAGAAGACAGGCATACAACAACGAACAGCCGAAGAAACTGGTACACCTGCCCAATATCGTGTAGGGTCCCAGCGAGCACGCAGAAGTGCCGCAACACGACGTGGCGTGGAGTCGACTAACGTCTGAAGAAGTGCTGGAGGGAACTGACACCGTGAATCCCGGAGGGCTGTCCGTAAATCCGTAACAGTATGAGGGGGTGAAGATCTCTTGTGTACAGCACGTTGCAAGGCATCCCAGATATGCTCAATAATGTTCATTTCTGGGGAGTTTGGTGGCCAGCGGAAGTATTTAAATTCAGAACAGTGTTGCCGGAGCCACTCTGTAACAACTCTGCACGTTTGGGGTTTCACATTCTCCTGCTGCAATTGCCCAAGTTCCTCGGAGTGCACGCAGGTTCGAATCCTGCCTCGGGCATGGATGTGTGTGATGTCCTTAGGTTAGTTAGGTTTAAGTAGTTCTAAGTTCTTGGGGGACTGATGACCACAGCAGTTGAGTCCCATAGTGCTCAGAGCCATTTTCGGAGTGCACAGAGGACAGGAATGGCTGTAGGTTATCGCACAGGATGCTTACCCACGTGTCATCTGTGAGATTCGTATCTACACGTATCAGGGCTCCCACATCACTCCAAGTGCACACGCCACACACCATTAAAGAGCCTCCACCAGCTTGAACAGCGCCCTGCTGGCATGAAATGCCCACGGATTCGTGAGGTTGTCTCCATTCCACTACACGTCCATCAGCTCGATACAATTTGAAACGAGACTTGTCCGACCAGCCAGCACGTTTCCAGTCATCAACAGTCCAATGTCGGTGTTGACGGACCCAGGCGAGGCGTAAAGCTTTGTGCCGTACAGTCACTGAGGGTACACCAGTCGGCCTTCGGCTCCGAAAGCCAACATCGATGATGTTTTGTTGGATGGTTTGTACACTGACACTTGTTCATGGCCCAGATTTGATATCTGCAGCAATCTGCGGAAGGGCTGCACTCCTGTCACGTTCAACGATTCTCTTTTGTCGTCGTCGGTCACATTCTTGCAGGATCTTTTTCGGGCCGCGCATCAATGTCGGAGACTGATGTTTTACCAAATTCTTGATATTCACGGTACACTCGTCAGATGGTTGTACGACAAAATGCCTACTTGATGGCTACCTAGCGGAGGTTGTGTCCCATCGCTCTTGCGCCGACTATAACCCCATGTTCAAACTCACTCACATCTTGATAACCTACCATTGTAGCAGCAGTAACCGATGCGCCAGATACTTGTTGTCTTATATACGCGTTGCCGTATTCTCCCTGTTTACATATCCCTGTATTTCAATACGCATGCCTATACCAGTTTCTTTGGCACTTCAGAGTATTACAGACGTTGTAGCCCCTAAGGACGCTGGGCGGAAGGTTATGTGTTCCGTTTTTGTCATCAGGACTCTAATTTTTTTTAATTTTTTTAGTATTTATCGAAGCGGCTTTCTTTATTTTTGCCCAACTGATTGATTGAAACGCGATTTTTTAAAAAAAATTTAACCTCTTGTCACGTCATTTTAATCATACCATTTAATCATATTTTCGTCCATGTTACTGCATACTTCCTGCATACTCTTCCTATTCCCAATCCTTCGCATTTATTTATAATGCCTTCTTTCTTTTAACTCATCAACTGCTTTTTCTTGTCCATAGTACAACAGCAACTTATATTTTAAATGTTTCTATGATGATTACCCTCCAAAAAATGCACATCTTATACTTCACAAAAAACACATTGTTGACAACAATGCACATTTAACATAAACGTATTTTTTCGGCATTTTTACGATAGATGAAACGCTGAAATATTGGGTTGGTTAAAGTTAAATACACCGATATGCACAAAAATTTCAGATGGTAATAGAATTTCAGGAACAAAGGGTAAGAGCAAACGAAAAAATTGATACTATGATTAAAGAGATGTAACGAAGGATGATAAATGTAAAAATTACATGTCAACAAGTTAAAAGAATAAAAATAATGATAAAGTCTTTTTCATAACAGTTTAAAAATAAAAAGTTTTGGGAGCACTTGACCAGATTCGAAAGCGTAACATTTTGCACGTCATGTTCGCATGCTAAGAACTCCGCTACGACGCCTCTTTTAGTATCACTGTCTATTCTAGGGCCCTAGAAAATCACTCAAAATAACGCAACTCTTTTTTTCATATATTACTCGCAGACGAGAGCCCACCAGGGTGAACGGCTGCGTGGGGTGATACTGGGGAACCTAACCCATACCACTGTATACGTGGTTTCCGAAACTGGATCCCGCCCCTGGGGACCTCTCGATGTAAGTGTCAACGTGGCAGAAGCGAGGCCGTTCAGTTAGTAATGCAAAACTAATGCAAGTAGTTTTTCTTCTCGGCCAGTACAGGTTGAAAGAGTGTGGAGTGTGGTGAGAGACATCGTGGAATATTCCTGCTCCAGGTCTTACAGTGTTGTGAAGTTCTCATAGGAGTCGGCGCTATACGTGGCCTTCCAAATGGCGTCTGTAACGGAGCCGGGGTCCGGACAGAGCGCTGTCACTGAGTTGCTTTTGGCGGAACAACAGAGCGTCGCATAGGCACTTGCAGGACGTCTACGGAGACCTGGCAGTCAACAAAAGCACGGTGAGTCGTTGGGCGAGGCGTCTGCCGTCATCGCAACGAGGTCGCGCAGACCCGTCCCTTCTCCCGCGCGCCGGCTGGCCGCACGCAGCTCCTGCAGCGTTGGTACGTGCGGACACTCTCATTCGAGGTGATCGACGGTTCGCAATCAAACACTTCTTGCACAGACGCCCGTCTCTTTTGGTAGAGGTGAAACACTTTAGCCGGCTGAGGTGGCCGAGCGGTTCTAGGCGCTTCGGTCCGGAAACGCGTGACTGCTACTCCCGCAGGTTCGAATCCCGCCTCGGACATGGATGTGTGTGATGTCCTTAGGTTAGTTAGGTTTAAGTAGTTCTAAACTCCAGGGGATGTGGCGAAATAAATAAGTAAAATTAAATTTATTGATTTTTTGAAAAGAGAAAAAATTATGGATATGGAACTGCGACTTTAGAATTTTTGATAGGCTTTTCGACAGACTTTATTGACCGGCTTGAATGCGGACAAATTCCGTGCTGCGTGAAATTTGCCAGTAATACAATTTACAATTCCGATTAATTACATTTTTGAATTCTACGTCATTGTCGATTTAATCAGAGTTCTCACCTTAGGCGTAGAATTAGTCCTTCTGCCACAATATTAATTCATTAGTCGCCATGGACGTTCTCCTCTTTGTTGACCGTGTGTATCTTCCTAAATCGGCATCGGTTTACTTCACGAAGACGGTGGAAACAAGGAATACAATGCTACGTCGCTTTAAATAATTCTCGTCACATTTAAATATTTCTCACTATTTTTTATTCACAACACAATAAGACTTGCTCTGCTCGTCGCACAAATCATAAATACTGACAAGATGGCTGCCTTTCCGTACACATCAAAAATCACGTCCATCCCCCCACAAGGTAACAATCGAAAGTGTATCTTAACTCCTTCTTGGAGTATGCAACAAAACAGAATCCAATATGAACATTACAGAGATTGTATTCTACATCCCTCTGAATTAAATCTCTAGCGCAGGCTTTAAGGTATTGTATGTCTCTGCGTCGGAATGTGTCATTACAGGCAGTGATGACCTCAGATGTTGTGCTCAGAGCCATTTGAACCATCGTCCTTCGTTGCTTTTTGCGGACTTCTGTTTAGGGGGCAAGGAACCCAATGGACAAACACGTTCGAGTACTCCAACTGGCGGACGAAACTGTTTCAAAAAAATGGTTCAAATGGCTCTGAGCACTATGGGACTCAACTGCTGAGGTCATCAGTCCCCTAGAACTTAGAACTACTTATACCTAACTAACCTAAGCACATCACACACATCCATGCCCGAGGCATGATTCGAACCTGCGACCGTAGCGTGTCCGGGATTGCTTGCGCGTTACGAGGCTAATGTCGCAAATTTTTTGTCTAAGATCGGAACAACCGATGAATATGGGTTCATCACTTCGAACCAGAAACAATATTGTAAGTAGGCTGTTTAGGTAGCGCTCTGTATGAACATCACTGGCTGTGCTGTGTGCAGTATGTGGCTGGTTTGCATTGTTGTTGGGTATTGTAGTGTTGGGCAGTTGGCTGTTAACAGCGCGTAGTGTTGCACAGTGGAGAGAGAGATGGCGGAGTTTTGAGAGCGGATGATCTGGAGGTGTGTCCATCAGAAAGAGTACATTTGTAAGAATGGATGTCATGAACTGCTATATACACTCCTGGAAATTGAAATAAGAACACCGTGAATTCATTGTCCCAGGAAGGGGAAACTTTATTGACACATTCCTGGGGTCAGATACATCACATGATCACACTGACAGAACCACAGGCACATAGACACAGGCAACAGAGCATGCACAATGTCGGCACTAGTACAGTGTATATCCACCTTTCGCAGCAATGCAGGCTGCTATTCTCCCATGGAGACGATCGTAGAGATGCTGGATGTAGTCCTGTGGAACGGCTTGCCATGCCATTTCCACCTGGCGCCTCAGTTGGACCAGCGTTCGTGCTGGACGTGCAGACCGCGTGAGACGACGCTTCATCCAGTCCCAAACATGCTCAATGGGGGACAGATCCGGAGATCTTGCTGGCCAGGGTAGTTGACTTACACCTTCTAGAGCACGTTGGGTGGCACGGGATACATGCGGACGTGCATTGTCCTGTTGGAACAGCAAGTTCCCTTGCCGGTCTAGGAATGGTAGAACGATGGGTTCGATGACGGGTTGGATGTACCGTGCACTATTCAGTGTCCCCTCGACGATCACCAGTGGTGTACGGCCAGTGTAGGAGATCGCTCCCCACACCATGATGCCGGGTGTTGGCCCTGTGTGCCTCGGTCGTAAGCAGTCCTGATCGTGGCGCTCACCTGCACCGCGCCAAACACGCATACGACCATCATTGGCACCAAGGCAGAAGCGACTCTCATCGCTGAAGACGACACGTCTCCATTCTTCCCTCCATTCACGCCTGTCGCGACACCACTGGAGGCGGGCTGCACGATGTTGGGGCGCGAGCGGAAGACGGCCTAACGGTGTGCGGGACCGTAGCCCAGCTTCATGGAGACGGTTGCGAATGGTCCTCGCCGATACCCCAGGAGCAACAGTGTCCCTAATTTGCTGGGAAGTGGCGGTGGGGTCCCCTACGGCACTGCGTGGGATCCTACGGTCTTGGCGTGCATCCGTGCGTCGCTGCGGTCCGGTCCCAGGTCGACGGGCACGTGCACCTTCCGCCGACCACTGGCGACAACATCGATGTACTGTGGAGACCTCACGCCCCACGTGTTGAGCAATTCGGCGGTACGTCCACCCGGCCTCCCGCATGCCCACTATACGCCCTCGCTCAAAGTCCGTCAACTGCACATACGGTTCACGTCCACGCTGTCGCGGCATGCTACCAGTGTTAAAGACTGCGATGGAGCTCCGTATGCCACGGCAAACTGGCTGACACTGACGGCGGCGGTGCACAAATGCTGCGCAGCTAGCGACATTCGACGGCCAACACCGCGGTTCCTGGTGTGTCCGCTGTGTCGTGCGTGTGATCATTGCTTGTACAGCCCTCTCGCAGTGTCCGGAGCAAGTATGGTGGGTCCGACACACCGGTGTCAATGTGTTCTTTTTTCCATTTCCAGGAGTGTATTATGACTATTAAGGTAAATACATTGTTTGTTCTATATTAAAATCTTTCATTTGCTAACTATGCCTATCAGTAGTTACAGCCTTCAGTAGTTTGAATCTTTTATTTAGCTGGCAGTAGCGGCGCTCGCTGTATTGCAGTAGTTCGAGTAACGAAGATTTTTGATGAGGTAAGTGATTTGTGAAAGGTATAGGTTAATGTTAGTCAGGGCCATTCTTTTGTAGGGATTATTGAAAGTCAGACTGCGTTGCGCTAAAAAAAATATTGTGTGTCAGTTTAGTGATGAGCAGAATAAGTAAAGAGCGAAATGTCTGAATACGTTCAGTTCTGCTCAGCTGTTTCAAAATCAAATAATGTAAGAGGTTTATCAGCACAGTCATTCATTAATTTTCCTAAGGGGTCGTTTCAATATGGCAATGTATCTAGTGGCGCTACACCACCTCTCCTGCAAAGAAAAAGTTCAAAGACGCAGTCTCAACTAATGAAAGTCGTGGCGACGGTCGTCTGGAACTGTTCGATCTGCTCCCTCTGCGACGATCAACTCTGAAGTGTAGTCTGCCACCGCCACGAAACTAAGAAAAAGACTTGAGCGAGCCGTCTAGAAGCATCAGTTTGTGTTTCGAGTTCACGGAGAACTTACGAACACGATTTGCAGCTTTTGGCCGGCTTTGCAGTTTTGATGAAAAAGAGCGAGGTGCGAAGGGAGGTGTGGGATGAGTTACGTGTGGTGTGAAGCCTCAGTAATGTCACGAAAAACTGTGGGTCACACAATATACGAGGGTCACTCCAAAAGAAATGCACACTATTTTTGTAAACATATAGTTTTCATTCTGCATGTGTGAAAGTCTTACAGTGTGTAGATACATGCTTCCCGCTTGTTTTCAACCTGTTCCCGTGAGCCGAAGTGGCCGTGCGGTTCTAGGCGCTGCAGTCTGGAACCGCGTGACTGCTACGGTCGCAGGTTTCGAATCCTGCCTCGGGCATGGATGTGTGTGATCTCCTTAGGTTAGTTAGGTTTAACTAGTTCCAAGTTCTAGGGGACTGATGACCTCAGAAGTTGAGTCCCATAGTGCTCAGAGTCATTTGAACCATTTTTTTGTTCCCGTGAGTGGCGCCGTCACAGCATGTCTTCAAGATGGCTGCTACACTTGACGTTCGTCAGAAGCAACGTGCTGTCATAGAATTCCTGTGCTGTGAAAACGAGACAGTGGGAAACATCCACAGGAGGTTGAAAAAGGTGTACGGAGATGCTGCTGTCGATCGCAGTACAGTTAGTCGGTGGACGAGCAGGTTACGTGATGAAAGCGGGCACGGCAATATTGAGGATTGTCCTCGCAGCGGCAGGCCTCGTACTGCACACACTCCAGACAATGTGCAGAGTGTTAACGAATTGGTGACTGCTGGCAGACGCGTCACAGTGAACGAATTGTCACGGTACGTTGGGATAGGAGGAGGAAGTGTTTGCAGAATACTGATAGTGTTGGCGTTAAAAAAGGTTTGTGCCAGGTGGGTTCCTAGGATGTTGACACTGGCTTACAAAGAAAGAACAAAAACGGTATGCAGCGAACTTTTGGAACAGTACGAGAATGTTGGAGATTAATTTCTTGGAAGAATTGTGACAGGTAATGAAACATGGCTCCATCATTTTTCACCAGACACGAAGAGGAAATTAATGGAGTGGCATCATGCAAATTCACCCAAGGAAAAAAAAAAAAAAAATCAAAACCAGACCTTCTGCTGGAAAAGTTATGGCTACGGTGTTTTTCGATTCCGAAGGACTCTTGCTTGTGGACATCGTGCCAAGTGGAACCACCATAAATTCTGATGCGTATGTGACGACATTGAAGAAACTTCGAGCTCGACTGAGTCGTGTTCGACCACATCGGCAAAAGCAGGATGTTTTGCTGTTGCACGACAATGCACGGCCACATGTCACTCGAAAAACCGAGGAAGCGATCACAAAACTCGGATGGACAACACTGAAACACCCGCCTTATAGTCCTGACCTGGGTCCATGTGAGTATCATCTCTTTGGGAAACTGAATGACTCTCTTCGTGGAACAAGGTTTGGAGATGACGATTCCCTTGTGCACGCTGCCAAACAGTGACTCCAACAGGTTCGTCCAGAATTTTACCGTGCGGGTACACAGGCGCTGGTTCCGAGATGGCAGTTGAGAGGGATGGAAATTATGTGGAGAAATCAAAATGTTGTTCGTAAAGGATGTATCTACTCAGTGTAAAACTTTCAAACATGTAGAATAAAAGATCGATTAAAAAAATATAAATAGTGTGCATTTCTTTTGGAGTGATCCTCGTACACCGAAGTGCCGAAGAAACTCGTATAGGCATGCGAATTGAATTACAGAGATCCGTAAACAGGCAGAATAAAATGGCTCTGAGCACTACGCGACTTAACTTCTGAGGTCATCAGTCGCCTAGAACTTAGTACTAGTTAAACCTAACTAACCTAAGGACATCACACACATCCATGCCCGAGGCAGGATTCGAACCTGCGACCGTATCAGTCGCTCGGTTCCAGACTGTAGCGCCTAGAACCGCACGGCCACACCGGCCGGATTATGGCTCTGTTGTCGGCAATGCCTATATAAGACAGCAAGTGTCTGGCGCAGTTGTTAGAATGGTTACCGCTGCTACAATGGCAGGTTATCAAGACTTAAGTGAGTTTGAACGTGGTGTTACAGTCGGCGCACGAGCGACGGGACACAGCATCTCCGAGGTAGCGTTGAAGTCAGCATTTTCTCGTACGAAGATTTCACGAGTGTACCGTGAATATTAGGAATCCGGTAAAACATCAAATCATAGACATCGCTGCGGCCGCAAAAAGATACAGCAAGAACGATACCAACGGCGAATGAAGGCGGTCGTTCAACGGGATACAAGTGCAACCATTGCGAAAATAGCTGCAGACGTTAATGCTGGCCCGTACACAAACGTTAGCGTGTGAACCATTCAAGGAAACATTAGCGATGTGGAGTGGTGGTGGTAAGTTCTCATGGGCCCAAACTGCTGAGGTCATCGGTCTCTAGGCCTACACACTACTTACTCTAACTTAAACTTACGCTCAGGACAAAACACACATACACACACACACACACACACACACACACACACAAACACATGCGCGAGGGAGGACTCGAACCTCGGCCAGGGCGAGCCGCGCGAACCGTGGCAAGGCGCCCAAGACCGCGCGGCTACCCCGCGCGGCCATCGATTTGGACTTTCGGAGCCGTAGGCCCACTCATGTACCCTTGATGACTGCGCGACACAGAGCTTTATGCCTAGCCTGGGCCTATCAACACCGACATTGCGCTGTTCATGACTGGAAACGTCTGGTCGCACGAGTCATTTCAAATTGTATTGAGTGGATGGACGTGTATACGAGTATGGAGACAACCTCACATATCCATGGACCCTGCATGTAAATGTCGTGTGACTAGGGCCGTCCGTCGGGTAGACCGTTCGCGGGGTGCAAGTCTTTCGATTTCACGCCACTTCGGCGACGTGCGAGTCGATTGGGATGAAACGATGATGATTAGTACAACACAAGACCCAGTCTCTGAGCGGAGAAAATCTCCGACCCAGCCGGGAATAGAACGCGGGCCCTTAGGATTGACACACCAGTCAGCTACCAGGGGCGGACATGTGAGCAGGGGACTGTTCAAGCAACTGGAAGTCCAGTAATGGCGTGGTACGTGTGCAGGTGGAGTGATATGGGACCCCTGATACGTCTAGATACGACTCTGACAAGTGACTCGTACGCAAGCATCCTGCCTGATCACCTGCATCCATCCATGTCCATCGTGCATTCAGACGGACTTGGACAATTCCAGCAGGACAATGCTACACTCCACAAACGTCTGGAATTGCTGCAGAGTGGATCCAGCAACACTCTTCTGACTATAAACTATCCCACTGGCCACCAAACTTCCCAAACATGAACATTATTGAGCATATATCTGGGATACCTCGCAATTGTGCTGTTCAGAAGTGATCTCCACCCCCTCGTACTGTTACGGATTTGTGGACAGGCCTGCAGGATTCATGGTGTCAGTTCCCTCCAGCACTGCTTCAGACATTAGTCCGCAGCTCGTGGTCGTGCGGTAGCGTTCCCGGGTTCGATTCCCGGCGGGGTCAGGGATTTTCTCTGCCTCGTGATGACTGGGTGTTGTGTGATGTCCTTAGGTTAGTTAGGTTTAAGTAGTTCTAAGTTCTGTGGGACTGATGACCATAGATGTTGAGTCCCATAGTGCTCAGAGCCATTTGAACCATTTTTTTGAACCGTGCTCGCGGGGGTCCTACACGATGTTAGAGGCAGGTGTACCAGTTTCTTTGGATCTTCAGTGCGTTTTAATGGCTGTAGAAGAAATTGTAGGTATTACTTATCGAGCGAGCCGTGTAAGGCATCACTTTGTGTTTCGAATTCATGGAGGCCTTACGAATACGATTCGCAGCTTTTGGTCAGCTTCCCAGTTGTGATGTAAAAGAGATTTTGGGAGGGGAGGGGGGTGCCGCATGAGTTGGCTGTGGTGTGAAGACTGGGTAATGAAATGAAAAGCAGTTGCCGCCGTCAGTATTTGGACAGGGCGGAGCCGGCTGAGTCACTAAGCACCGCGGCCTTGGTGGACCTTGTTCTGGGCAGACTGCGCTACATGGCTAGGAAATAAAGCCAGCCCTGCCGGCATTCCTGGGCTGCGTGCCAGGGTCGCACGTACTGCGACTCTGTGTGTGTGTGGGCGCTGTGACATAACTCTCACGAAATCGCCGCTCTAGACAGAATAAAAGCCAGCCTCCCTCTACATGCCCCATGCCTGCTTCCGCAGCACAGACCAGCTTAGCGGTTGCACTCAAGAGCACCTAGCCGGCCGGTGTGGCCGAGCGGCTCTAGGCGCTTCAGCCTGGAACCGCGTGACCGCTAAGGTCGCAGGTTCGAATCCTGCCTCGGGCATGGATGTGTGTGATGTCCTTAGGTTATTTAGGTTTAAGTACAGTACTGGCCATTAAAATTGCTACACCACGAAGATGACGTGCTACAGGCGCGAAATTTAACCGACAGGAAGAAGATACTTTAATATGCAAATGGTTAGCTTCTCAGAGCATTCACACAAGGTTGGCGCCGGTGGCGACACCTACAACGTGCTGACATGAGCAAAGTCTCCAACACATTTCTCACACACAAACAGCAGTTGACCGGCGTTGCCTGGTGAAACGTCGTTGTGATGCCTCGTGTAAGGAGGAGAAATGCGTACCATCACGTTTCCGACTTTGATAAAGGTCGGATTGTAGCCTACCGCGATTGCGGTTTATCGTATCGCGACATTGCTGCTCGCGTTGGTCGAGATCCAATGACTGTTAGCAGAATATGGAATCGGTGGATCAGGAGGGTAATACGGAACGCCGTGATGGATCCCAACGGCCTCGTATCACTAGCAGTCCAGATGACAGGCATTTTATCCGCATGGCTGTAATGGATCGTGCAGCCACGTCTCGATCCCTGAGTCAACAGATGGGGACGTTTGGAAGACAACAACCATCTGCACGAACCATAACAGTTCGACGACGTTTCCAGCAGCACGGACTATCAGCTCGGAGACCATGGCTGCGGCTACCCTTGACGCTGCATCACAGACAGGAGCGCCTGCGATGGTGTACTCGACGACGAACCTGGGTGCACAAATGGCCAAACATTTTTTCGGATGAATCCAGGTTCTGTTTACAACATTACGATGGTCGCATCCGTGTTTGGCAACATCGCGGTTAACGCACATCGGAAGCGTGTATTCGCCATCGCCATAATAGCGTATCACCCAGCGTGATGGTATGGGGTGCCATTGGTTACACGTCTCTGTCACCTCTTGTTCGCACTGACGCCACTTTGAACAGTGGACGTTACATTTGAGACGTGTTACGACCCGTGGCTCTACCCTTCACTCGATCCCTACGAAACCCTGCATTTCAGCAGGATAATGCACTACCGCATGTTGGAGTTCCTGTACGGGCCTTTCTGGATACAGAAAATGTTCGACTGCTGCCCTGGCCAGCACATTCTCCAGATCTCTCACCAATTGAAAACGTCTGGTCAATGGTGGCCGAGCAACTGGCTCGTCACAATACGCCAGTCACTACTCTCGATGAACTGTGGTATCGTGTTGAAGCTGCATGGACAGCTGTACCTGTACACGCCATCCAAGCTCTGTTTGACGCAATGCCGAGGCGTATCAAGGCCGTTATTACGGCCAGAGGTGGATGTTCTGGGTACTGATTTCTCAGGATCTATGCACCCAAATTGCGTGAAAATGAAATCACATGTGAGTTCTAGTATAATAGTCCAATGAATACCCGTTTATCGTCTGCATTTCTTCTTGGTGTAGCAATTTTAATGGCCAGTAGTGTACGATTACGCGGACGAGCGTGCTACATAGGAAAGTACAACTACTCGGTAACTCGATTCAGTCGAGCCAGCTGTCCTGTCGAAAGAAACGAACGAATAGCGTGCGGGCTGACTGGCGGGGGCGGCGCGGGTGGCAATGGGGTGGGGGGGGAGGGGCGTATCCGCCGCTGTCTTTACGAGACACACAGTTCAGCAAATACGACATCATAAACACTCAGATACGTGAGGAACAGTGTTTGCTTAAAACTAAGCGAAAATTACTCATAACATACTAATCCAGTGCTTGATACTGAGAAGAAGGAACTTGCCCCCTTCTTGCAGCGGTGTACCGTAGGTCTCTAGAAGAGCGTAGCGTTCCAAAGGATTGGAAAAGGGCACAGGTCATCCCCGTTTTCAAGAAGGGACGTCGAACAGATGTGCAGAACTATAGACCTATATCTCTAACGTCGATCAGTTGTAGAATTTTGGAACACGTATTATGTTCGAGTATAATGACTTTTCTGGAGACTAGAAATCTACTCTGTAGGAATCAGCATGGGTTTCGAAAAGACAGTCGTGTGAAACCCAGCTCGCGCTATTCGTCCACGAGACTCAGAGGGCCATAGACACGGGTTCCCAGGTAGATGCCGTGTTTCTTGACTTCCGCAAGGCGTTCGATACAGTTCCCCGCAGTCGTTTAATGAACAAAGTAAGAGCATATGGACTATCAGACCAATTCTGTGATTGGATTGAAGAGTTACTAGATGACAGAACGCAGCACGTCATTCTCAAAGGAGAGAAGTCTTCCGAAGAGTGTGGTAGGACCGTTGCTATTCACAATATACATAAATGACCTTGAGGATGACAAGTTCACTGAGGCTTTTTGCGGATGATGCTATAGTATATCGAGGGGTTGTAACTATGGAAAATTGTACTCAAATGCAGGAGGATCTGCAGCGAATTGACGCATGGTGCAGGGAATGGCAATTGAATCTGAATGTAGACAAGTGTAATGTGCTGCGAATACATAGAAAGAAAGATCCCTTATCATTTATCTACAATATAGCAGGTCAGCAACTGGAAGCAGTTAATTCCATAAATTATCTGGGAGTACGCATTAGGAGTGATTTAAAATGGAATGACCATATAAAATTAATCTTCGGTAAAGCAGATGCCAGACTGAGATTCATTGGAAGAACCCTAAGGAAGTGCCGTCCGAAAACAAAGGAAGTAGGTTACAGTACGCTTGTTCGCCCGCTGCTGGAATACTGCTCAGCAGTGTGGGATCCGTACCAGATAGGTTTGATAGAAGAGATGGTGAAGATCCAACGGAGAGCAGCACGCTTCGTTACAGGATCATTTAGTAACCGCGAAAGCGTTACGGAGATGCTACATCAACTCCAGTGGAAGACTCTGCAAAAGAGACGCTCAGTAGCTCGGTACGGGCTATTGTTGAAGTCACCGAGGAGTCAAGCAGTATATTGTTCCCTCCTACTTACATCTCGCGAAGAGACCATGAGGATGAAATCAGAGAGATTAGAGCCCACACAGAGGCATACCGACAATCTTTCTTTGCACGAACAATACGAGACTGGAATAGAAGGGAGAACCGATACAGGTACTCAGGGTACCCTCCGCCACACACCGTCAGGTGGATTGCGGAATATGGATGTAGATCTAGACTTCCAAAAAGTTTAAAATAGTTTCAAACTTTTTGTCAGTTACTTGCTTAATGTCAGTTATTTGACACATTAACTCATTCATATTAAATGACACAATTTCTGAGACTTTACTAGTCTCATACAGATGTGAATTCATGGAGGCCGAGCGGTTCTAGGCGCCTCAATCCGAATCACGCGGCTGCTACCTCGGGCATGGATCCTACCTCGGGCATGGATGTGTGTGATGTCCTTAGGTTAGTTAGGTTTACGTAGTTCTAAGTCTAGGGGACTGATGACCTCGAAGATGTTAAGCCCCAAAGTGCTTAGCTCCATTTGAACCATCATGTAGGCCCCATACAGACTGAAGAAGCGAAGAAAATTTTGTAGCAAGGTCGGTAATCGAACCCGGGTCTGCCGCTGGGTATTAGAGGTAGCGATGTTTACAGCAATCTAGACCACTACCTCCGAAGGTCTCGCTGTATGGTGGTACAACATGCAATGTGTGGTTTTCATGAGCAGTAAAAAGGGCGGAAATGAAGTTTAAAAAATGGCTCTGAGCACTATGGGACTTAACAGCCGTGGTCATCAGTCCCCTAGAACTTAGAACTACTTAAACCTAACTAACCTAAGGACATCACACACATCCATGCACGAGGCAGGATTCGAACCTGCGACCGTAGCAGTCGCACGGTTCCGGACTGCACGCCTAGAACCGCGAGACCACCGCGGCCGGCAAAATGAAGTTTATGTTCCTCTCTATTCCGATTTTCGGTACAGGTTCCGCAACTCTCGGAACAGAGGTGATGCAAAACTTTTTTTTGTTTTTTTCCCTCACAAATATTCTGGCATATCAACGAATGTTCTACAGTATACTAGAATGTTCTTTAATTTTGTAAAACACAACCTGAAGACTGCACATGTCATATTGGTCCAGATTCCGGCAAAATCCTCTTAAGCTATGAGTTATGCAACAAAATAATGACAAAGGAACAACTATCGAAAAAGTGTATCCATTTATGGAGAAGGGCTGAATAAATTGTGTGTGTTAATGAGCAATTTTAGCAACAAAAATCGATGTGGTTCAACAAACAAATCATCGAATACAGAATACAGCACAAGGGGGAAAATATTTAAATCCACAGGTAGAGTGGTGAATCGTGACAGAAGTGTAAATTTGCCAACAGAATTCCTAAATTCACTCTGTGTTGTAGGTATACCCTCACGAAAAAGCTTCTAAGAAAATCACACAAATGTAAATATTTAAGGAAAAGGCACATCATTGTTCATATCACAAAAGTCCACTCACTTCAACCACCTTTCAGCTTAAAATGGTGAAAAAGGAAGTGTATTGGTATTTATGTTGGCTTTAATTTGAGGAAGACATTTACGAGAACGTACGTCAGGAGCACAGTATTGTATTGAAATGAAACATGGACTGTGGGAAAACCAGGTTGTTGGAAATTAGACGGACTGATCAGGAATAATATTCTCCACAGAATCAGCGAGAAGAATAATACGTAGGAAACACTGACAGGGAAAAAGGGACAGGGTGATAGGACACGTGTTAAGACTAGAGGGAGCAGTAGATGTAAACTGTAGGGGAAGACAGGTTGGAATATATTTAAAAAAAGCCGGCCGGTGTAGCCGTGCGTTTCTAGGCGCTTCAGTATGGAACCGCGTGACCGCTACGGTCGCAGGTTCGAATTCTGCCTCGGGCATGGATGTGTGTGATGTCCTTAGGTTAGTTAGGTTTAAGTAGTTCTAAGTTCTAGGGGACTGATGACCACAGATGTTATGTCCCATAGTACTCAGAGCCATTTGAACCATTTTTTTTATATCAAAAAAATAATTGAGGATGTGTGTAAGTGCTACTGTACAGAGAAGGACAGTGTGTTGGCTAAGATTTTGGGACTATTGGGAAAAAAAGTGGGCAACATAACTGTGACATCAGATTGCAGGCGATGTGAAGATCCATCGATGGGGAAGAAGAACAACGGTCATGTTAGAAATTGGGTTACGCAGTGAAGTAATCGTTTGTAACGAACAGTGAAGCCATGCGCGAGAACGCACAGCAGACCTATACACGGCTCAGACTTTGTCTGCCGGTAGAGTGACTTCATTCAGCTGCGCTGTGCGGGTGTTGGCAGGCCTGCGAGGTACTTACCCTTTGCCGCTGCCGGACAGCGGGGATCCCCCGGCGGGCGCCCAGCTGGAGGAGCGCCTACGCTTCAGGCACAGGATGTTCAGGGCCAACATGGCGGCAGACAGGCTCTCAGCAGCGCCTACGCAAAAACAATAAAAAAACTGAGCGAACACTCGCAACCACGGTTTGTAGAATACACAGTAGGGACGTTGTGAAAATAAGCTGCGAGTAGGGTGACTAGACGTCCAGATTAATCCGGACATGTCCTCCTTTTTAGCTCTTTGCGGGGTCCGGGCGGATTTTTACAGTGTCCGGCTTTTTTGTAAACTTGAGCATAATACAGTTAAATTTACAATAACTTAAATACTTCTACTATTGTCACAGCTTTCATGATAAACACGCACGAAGGTGGTGTTAGTAGGTGGCACAAGGATCGTTGATCGACCTAAGCGAATGCAAATATCGGTTATTTAAAATTTTCGTTTCGTATCTTCGCTTTGTATTGGCTTGGCTTCCTGTAGTGCACGTGTGATTTGTGAGCGTAATTTTTAACCGAGTGAGTTACGTAAAATATTTAGTTATGCCTATACGAAAGTGTACATTTTCTGATGTCCTTTCCTGCAAATATCCGGCTTTCAAGAAAGGGAGAAATGAATTTGAAGCGGAATGTAAGATATGTGGAGCTGGAATGTACGTCTCAGTGGCCAATAGAGGTAAGAAATAACTCGACAGATTAACTTTCATGGTTTTATTTCATTGTTTCATAGTCACTCAGTTTACTTGTATTCGGAAGGTTAAAGTACAGTTTACATGTCGTCAGCTGCTGCTTGAATTGTAGATATTGGGAGCGGTGCGTCGAATGAAAGGAGGTGAATGCTCTTACGTTTTTCGCTTTGTAAACAATTCCGTGTTGTTGACATAACAAAACAATTGACGCCACACTGTCACGACAATCAATGTTTTTATTTTTTTTTGGATTGCTCAGTTAGTCACCACCTGACCACCAGTAACAATCAACTACTAGTTTTACCGGTAATTCCCGGCAGTCACGTGACTTGTCCAAAGCTGACGGGTGGTATCCTCACCTGCAGTTGACCCGTTAGACGTGTCCTCGTTTTTCTTTCTTTGTCCTCCATTTTGAAGCTGTTTGTCCTCCTTTTTAAACAACTGCATCTGGTCACCCTAGCTGCGAGCGGTGCCATCAGTACTTACCTTCTCGTGGCACTGCCCCACAAAAACATGTTTAACGTGTACACAGTTGCAAATATATTCGTTTTTTCGTGTTACAGTGTGTTATTATTATTAGTTACTATTAAATTATTTATTCGTTAAATAAACAAATAAATTTGCCTTTATTTAAAAGTTTTTCTCTCTAGAAAATTTTGCTTCACAACTCGCAACCCGTCCAGCATTCGCACAAATAGTGCTACACACCAATGGGGATGGCCAAGTGGCATACAACTAATTTTATCTTATGCTTTTTCGGCTACTGTCTTTATCCAGCATCGAGCGAGGGGTTGGTAGGGATAAGGACGGATTTGGCACGGTTAACTTCAAGGGGTGGCCGGATGCCTTTTCTGCCACCACCCCATACCCCCCTTCACCCCAACATGGAGTGAGTGTACCCCAGCTGTCCGCATCTAGTGGAAATCGCGAAATAGTGCGAATGTGTTGCAAATGTCTGCACATCGTGTAACTGAGGTGGGACGTGGGGACCAGCCCAGTATTCACCTAGTGGGATGTGGAAAACCGCCTAAAAACCACATCCAGGCTGCGGCACACCGGCCCTCATTGGGTGGCCAGTGCGCCTACCTGGGTCCAGGAAGTAACCTGGCGGGTACAGAGCTAATTGTATCTCTGGGCTAATATGTAGTGTGTAACCTCCCCACACGAAATAATTGAAATTTATTTAAATATGAATAAGGAATGTGATTCTAATTTAGTGTAACCTCTCTACAGAAATTCATTCACATTTAACCTCCACACAAAATTTGTTTCCCATTTAATGTAAGCTCGAAACAGAAAAATTCCTAAACCTCGTAATAAAAAATAAATTCAGTAACCTGGTAAAATTTGGACGACAGCAGTGCTGCGTCGTGGGCCTGTAAGATCATTCTGAATAAAAAGCAAAAATTCTTACCTCAATAAAAACGGCGAATATATCTGCTCTTACCTAAAAAATTTTTTTGGCACAGCTCCGTGCAATGCTGGCCCATACATTTGTGATTCGTGAAAGGAAGCAACTGATTTTTTGAAATGAATGCTTTTAAAAAAAAAAAAATACTTTATATTGCCAAAATTATTATTAGGACATTTTTAAAACATTTGGATGACAGTTCAGATACATTACTAGATATGCGCGACGCTGCTTCTTTACCTTTTACAATAATACTCCATCTCCAGATTCCCGACCAGAGCGGACTGCAGACAAGCGCAGACAACCTCAGAGAAGCGACTAGCCACCACAACTAACTGCTACAGTTACACAGTTCGTACTGCAGTCAACACTGCTCTCTGGTCAGCGATTCTCCTGTCGCAGGCAGCGCATACCTCTTACAAGTGTTTTGATTAGAGTTCAGACAACAGCTTTAGGAAGCTGACAACCATCACTTTCATATGCAATGTCCCATGAGGAATGGTTCATATTCAAGGATATGACAGAAATGATCATTCAAAGCAAAATGTCCAGTAAACAGGGGCTCTGAAACGCATACCTCAAGAGACCTGAGCACTTCTTCGATACTGTGAAACATATCTCTCCACTGAAAGCTCTTTGCTTTCCGTATTTTGAAAGGTGTTAATATGGACCAAAACAAAAAAAGATTGTATAGCAAACATGGGCTCTAAAATGCATAACGTAAGAGCTATGACTAAATGTCCAGTAAAAGAGATACACTACTGGCCATTAAAATTGCTACACCACGAAGATGACGTGCTACAGATGCGAAATTTAACCGACAGGAAGAAGATGCTGTGATATGCAAATGATTAGCTTTTCAGAACATTCACACAAGGCTGGCGCCGGTGGCGACACCTACAAAGTGCTGGCGTGAGGAAAGTTTCCAACCAATTTCTCATACACAGACAGCAGTTGACCGGCGTTGCCTGGTGAAACGTTGTTGTGATGCCACGTGTAAGGAGGAGGAATGCGTAACATCACGTTTCCGACTTTGATAAAGGTCGGATTGTAGCCTGTCGCGATTGCGGTTTATCGTATCGCGACATTGCTGCTCGCGTTGGTCGAGGCCCAATCACTGTTAGCACAATATGGAATCGGTGGGTTCAGGAGGGTAATACGGAACGCCGTGCTGGATCCCAACGGCCTCGTATCACTAGCAGTCGGGATGACAGGCATCTTATCCGCACGGCTGTAACGGATCGTGCAGCCACGTCAGATGGGGACGTTTGCAAGACAACAACCGTCTGCACGAACAGTCCGACGACGTTTGCAGCAGCACGGACTATCAGCTCGGAGACAGTGGCTGCGGTTACCCTCGACGCTGCATCACAGACAGGAGCGCCTGCGATGCTCTACTCAACGACGAACCTGGGTGCACGAATGGCAAAACGTCATTCTTTCGGATGAATCCAGCTTCTGTTTACAGCATCTCGATGGTCGCATCCGTGTTTGGCCAACGCACAATGGAAGCGTGTATTCGTCATCGCCATACTGGCATATCACCCGGCGTGATGGTATGGGGTGCCATTGGTTACACGTCTCGGTCACGTCTTGTCCGCATTGACGGCACTTTGAACAGTGGACGTTACATTTCAGATGTGTAACGACCCGTGGCTCTACCCTTCATTCGATCCCTGCAAAACCCTACATTTCAGCAGGATAATGCACGACCGCATGTTGCAGGTCCTGTACGGGCCTTTCTGGTTACAGAAAGCACATTCTCCAGATCTCTCACCAATTGAAAACGTCTGGTGAATGGTCGCCGACCAACTGGCCATAGGGCCATACTTGGAACAAATGAGTATTAATAAAATATATATCACCATTTTAATAGCATCTACACTTTCCGCAAAAAAAACTTTGATGACTGATCCACACTATTAGTACCACCATCAGTACCACTGTCACTATGTACAGAACGAATTTGTGCAGAATATTCTTCAGCCATTTCTGTTTCGTTACCTGAAGTTTCTTCACGTGGTTGCTTATGTTCTGCTGAACATAAAGCTACCTGTTACCAACTGTTGGTCTAAAATTGTGAGCCATATGTTTGTGACTATTACAGCGCCATCTGTCACAAAGCGAAAGAAGTAGCCCATCTAAAACATTCATATTTCTTTACGTACTACACGAATATGTAATAAAGAATGGGGGTTCCTATTTTAAAAAAAACGCGGTTGATATCCGTTTGACCTATGGCACCGGCATCTAGCGGGCCAACCATAGCGCCATCTGCTTTCCCCCTTCAAGCTAGACTAGTTTCGTTCTTTGGCACGGTCAGGATCAATGGACCACCCTGTATAGGCGTTGCCGACCGCAGCGATGTATTCCGCCTGTTTACATATCTCTGAATTTGAATATGCATGCCTATGCCAGTTCAACCGAGCGAGGTGGCGCAGTGGTTAGACACTGGCCTCGCATTCGGGAGGACGACGGTTCAATCCCGCCTCCGGCAATCCTGATTTAGGTTTTCACTGATTTCCCTAAATCTCTCCAGGCAAATGCCGGGATGGTTGCTTTGACATGGCACGGCCGACTTCCTTCCCCATCCTTTCCTAATCCGATGAGGCCGATGACCTCGCTGTGTTGTCTCCTTCCTCAAACAACGCAACCCTATGCCAGTTTCTTTGGCGGATCAGTGTATAACATAGTTTCTGCACCCAACCAATTCCATGCAGGAAAAAAAAAAAAAAAAAAGGTTCAAGTGGCTCTGAGCACTATGGGACTTAACTTCTGAGGTCATTAGTCCCCTAGAACTTAGAACTACTTAAACCTAACTAACCTAAGGACATCGCACACATCCATGCCCGAGGCAGGATTCGAACCTGCGACCGTAGGAGTCACGCGGTTCCGGACTGAGCGCCTCAACCGCGAGACCACCGCGGCCAGCGCAACACCGCAAATCCCTTCTTTAGATTCCCGTATTACATCTTTCAGTTTGTGCGCAACACTTTTTCGTAACCCCGCTCATGTGTTTTGAATTGGAAGCGCTGCAAAAAATAAAAAAAAAATAAAAAAAATTTAGTGTTTTCAGATCTGTGATCGAGCGGTAACCGAAATGTTTCTGAAATGATAATTAAATGGAGACCCTAGTTGCAAAAAGGCACTGATGTACTTCATTGGCGACAAGTTGAAAATGTGTAACCCGACCGGGACTCGAACCCGGGATCTCCTGCTTACATGGCAGACGCTCTATCCATTTTTTTTTTTTTTTAATTCGGTTTCGTTCGTTGCATCTGCTCGGGGCGGACGTCGTATGACATCCGTTGAAGTTCGTTGTTGATCGTTTAACTCAGTTTTTTTATTAGAGAGGGCAGCTAACCTTCTGAGCGAACACGCTGGGCTACCGTGCCGGCGTTCCATGTGAGCCACCGAGGGCACAGGGGATAGTGCGCCTGCAGGGAGGGACTTATCCCTTGCACGCTCCCCGTGAGCCCCACATTCCCAACATGTCCACACCACTACATTCGTTGTGCGCCTAATAGATGTAATTTCAACGTGTACCCAATGAAGTACATCAACGCCTGTTTGCAGCTAGGGTGTCCATTTAATTATCATTTCGTTTCTAGCAAAGCTGCATGGTCATCAACGGTAACTGTTCTTTCGGGAACAGATACTACCGTCATATATACAGGGTGTTTAAAAAATGACCGGTATATTTGAAACGGCAATAAAAACTAAACGAGCAGCGATAGAAATACACCGTTTGTTGCAATATGCTTGGGACAACAGTACATTTTCAGGCGGACAAACTTTCGAAATTACAGTAGTTACAATTTTCAACAACAGATGGCGCTGCAACTGATGTGAAAGATACAGAAGACAACGCAGTCTGTGGGTGCGCCATTCTGTACGTCGTCTTTCTGCTGTAAGCGTGTGCTGTTCACAACGTGCAAGTGTGCTGTAGACAACATGGTTTATTCCTTAGAACAGAGGATTTTTCTGGTGTTGGAATTCCACCGCCTAGAACACAGTGTTGTTGCAACAAGACGAAGTTTTCAACGGAGGTTTAATGTAACCAAAGGACCGAAAAGCGATACAATAAAGGATCTGTTTGAAAAATTTCAACGGACTGGGAACGTGACGGATGAACGTGCTGGAAAGGTAGGGCGACCGCGTACGGCAACCACAGAGGGCAACGCGCAGCTAGTGCAGCAGGTGATCCGACAGCGGCCTCGGGTTTCCGTTCGCCGTGTTGCAGCTGCGGTCCAAATGGCGCCAACGTCCACGTATCGTCTCATGCGCCAGAGTTTACACCTCTATCCATACAAAATTCAAACGCGGCAACCCCTCAGCGCCGCTACCATTGCTGCACGAGAGACATTCGCTAACGATCTAGTGCACAGGATTGATGACGGCGATATGCATGTGGGCAGCATTTGGTTTACTGACAAAGCTTATTTTTACCTGGACGGCTTCGTCAATAAACAGAACTGGCGCATATGGGGAACCGAAAAGCCCCATGTTGCAGTCCCATCGTCCCTGCATCCTCAAAAAGTACTGGTCTGGGCCGCCATTTCTTCCAAAGGAATCATTGGCCCATTTTTCAGATCCGAAACGATTACTGCATCACGCTATCTGGACATTCTTCGTGAATTTGTGGCGGTACAAACTGCCTTAGACGACACTGCGAACACCTCGTGGTTTATGCAAGATGGTGCCCGGCCACATCGCACGGCCGACGTCTTTAATTTCCTGAATGAATATTTCGATGATCGTGTGATTGCTTTGGGCTATCCGAAACATACAGGAGGCGGCGTGGATTGGCCTCCCTATTCGCCAGACATGAACCCCTGTGACTTCTTTCTGTGGGGACACTTGAAAGACCAGGTGTACCGCCAGAATCCAGAAACAATTGAACAGCTGAAGCAGTACATCTCATCTGCATGTGAAGCCATTCCGCCAGACACGTTGTCAAAGGTTTCGGGTAATTTCATTCAGAGACTACGCCATATTATTGCTACGCATGGTGGATATGTGGAAAGTATCGTACTATAGAGTTTCCCAGACCGCAGCGCCATCTGTTGTTGAAAATTGTAACTACTGTAATTTCGAAAGTTTGTCTGCCTGAAAATGTACTGTTGTCCCAAGCATATTGCAACAAACGGTGTATTTCTATCGCTGCTCGTTTAGTTTTTATTGCCGTTTCAAATATACCGGTCATTTTTGAAACACCCTGTATGTATGGAAACGTTTGTGTTTTCTCCCAGTGAGACACGGCGTACGAACGCACAGGGTGCAGGTCAGCAGAGTGTGTGTGTGCGGGAGAGCGGTTCTCGCGGAGTTTATTGACGGCTCTGGCAGACTCCAGAGGCGAGGCCGGCGCTGTCCAGCGGCCGTGTGTGTGTGAGTGAGTGCGGGCTGGAGAAACCACTTTCACCGGCTGGCCTCGCCTGCAGTCTCCAGGCCCCGCTCCGGCACGCGCCGCCTTCGCCGCGGCGCCGCTGCAGCCTGCAAACCGACACTGCTACGCTATCAGCGCAATAAAGCTCTGTATAAACTAAAGTGTGGCCATCCTCTTCCCCTGCGTCTGCCATCGTCCTCAGTTCAGGATTGGCTGAGGCCGCGTCACGTGACATAAGCAGCCATTGTCTGCCCAAGCGTTACGTGTGAAGCATAGGAAGTGTTCTGTATCTTCCAAGCAGGCTAATGCCTCGGTGATGTGCTTTTGGCTGTTCGTTTCGAGGCGAAAAGGGAGGAAAACTGTACAGAACTCCTTCCGAAGGCAGAGATGCAACAAGGAGAATATTGGCCGCAATGGGGAAGGTTCCAGGCACTCGAATTAACCACTGAGTTAATTTCTTTCATTTCTGGCCTTTTGTCTTTGTCTCCTTTTTACATTTCTGTTACTTAGTTCCCAATCAATTCGAACAGGAAAAAAAAAACAGAATAGCTAACACGGTGGTTTAATGGTAATTAAAATACAAAACAGAAACCTTAGGGATAAAACTGGCACTGTTAGCACATAAAACGAAAAATACTGAGTGGTACCGTACAAAGTTATCGTGAGTGGTAAAAAATTTGACCTGATTGACTGTGCAGTATGATTTAAACTTGTATTGACGGTGCTCACAATAGTAAATTGTGCTTTGTTCCGCACAGTTTAAGCTACAAAAAAAATTTTGATTTGCACTGTGCAAGTACCGAACCAAACGGTTCAAATGGCTCTGAGCACTATGCGGCTTAACATCTGAGGTCATCAGTCCCATAGACTTACAACTACTTAAACCTAACTAAGGACATCACACATCCATGCCCGAGGCAGGATTCGAACCTGCGACCGTAGCAGCAGCGCGCTTGCTCACTGTAGCACCTAGAACCGCTCGGCCACAACGGCCGGCAGTGTACAAAAGAACGTTTTGTTTTGCACTGGGCAAGTACCGAACCGACGACCTTTACACTGAGTAACTATTATCGTTACCATGAGACTGGTGTTACTGTTGCAACAGCGCCGTTAATGTACAGTGTATTACTATGAATATAGTTGTTTTTGTTTCCGATAGCTTACGTTTGACTGTAGGCCTTGTTTTATTCGAACACATTGTAAAAACATTGTATTCTCTTCTACTTTCGTAATCATTCTCCTAATGTCATAGACGAATATGCAAACACAATTTTTTGGAGTAGGTCTGACAAAAATATAAAGGATGGGCAATCTTATAGGCACGTTAATCCTTACTATTAAGGTACCGCGCATATATATTTGAATCCAATGCTTTTTTCGTATAGCAAAAGAGAATTTCGGCGAATTTTCGTAGTAACGAGTAGCAGGAACTAGAAGTAAGTTGCTATAGAGCTTTAAATCGGCCATGAAGTTTTTCTTGCACTTGCGAACTCATATTGCTTCCCCTTTTGTCCTGCTGACTATTGGATAGCACGAATTTAAAGGTAATTACGGAAACAGGTGTTCAAACTCGATATCGCAACAAGATCTGCGAAATCTGCTTTCGCTATTAATAAAGGATAACACGGAAAAAAAGTGTATTTCATGCTCGCCACAACAAATGCTTTTGACTTATTTAGCTTAAATTTGTTGAGATTTTGTTATTGCTACATGTCCGACATTTTGCGTTTGAAGCGACAGATCAGTTTTAGCAGTGCATTAGATGGTCGAGTACATTTCTTTGATACACACGGCTAAATATGCTGCAGCAGTCAATGTGTCACCATCGGCGCAGTGGGCCCAAAATGGCGGCCACTGGCCAGTTGGCTGTACTTTCCCTGTACAGGGCTTTACAGGGCAATAGGCCGCCCGTACCAGCGGCGTGGTTCCCTACAGCCCAGAAGACGACCAGGCCGCAGCAGGCGAAATGGCCAACAACTTTCTTTCCTCTTCTTTGGCCGGCCGTTGTGGCCGAGCGGTTCCAGGAGCTTCAGTCCGGAACCGCGCTGCTGCTACGGTCGCAGGTTCGAATCCTGCCTCGGGCAAGGATATGTGTGGTGTCCTTAGGTTAGTTAGGTTTAAGTAGTTCTAAGTTCTAGGGGACTGATGACTCTAGATGTTAAGTCCCATAGTGCTCAGAGCCATTTGAACGATTTAGACATCTGGAGGTGAGAATGTCTATTCGCTCGTTCGTCCAACCTTCTTGTAAGACAAAATACCGTCGCGTTTGATTCACTAAGCATCCGTTAACAATGGTTCAGCCCACAACGGATAGGTCATGTCTGTGCACATTTGTTTTACCTGTTACGTCCACCCTACCAGTGTAGGCGCATGCGCGTGACTGTTACGAATTGGCTCTGTACCAAGTTACAGGATGACAATTATTGAACTACGTGAAACAAAACCGTCACACCTTCTGAACGGTTTGCGTTACGAAGTTCAGACTTCACGATTGGACGAGGGGCATGATGGGGATTATTATGCGCAGTACGGTTCGGTTTAGCGACGAAGCCCACTTTCATTTGGATGGGTTCGTCAATAAACAAAACTGGTGCATTAAGAGGAGTGAGAATCCGCATTTCGCGATCGAGAAGTCTTCAGCCTCAACAGGTCACGGTGTGGTGTGCAGTGTCCAGTCACGGAATAATCGCTGCGTTATTCCTCGATGGTACGGCGACTATCTAACGGTATGGGAAGGTTTGGGAAGACGATTTCATCCCCATTATCCAAAGTGAGCCTGATTTTGATAGGATGTGGTTCGTGCAAGACGGAGCTCGATTTCGTCGAAGCAGGAGAGTGTTTGATGTCCTGGAGAAGCAGTTTGGGGAGCGCATTCTGGCTCTGGTGTAGCCGGACGCACTCGATTGGCCGCCGTAATCTCTGGACCAGAAAGCATGCGACTGCTTTTTCTGGGGCCATATTAAAGACAAGGTGTATGCCTATAACGCCAAACCCTATGCTGAGTTGAAAGCAGCCATTCAGGAGCATCGATGTTCCGGCGCTTCAGCCAGCGGGTCATCGAGAATTTCGTTATTCGTGTGCGCCACATCATCGCCAATGATGGCATATCGAACAGGTCATAACCTAAATCACAATATCTACAGTGACATGTTGACTAAAGTGTGTCCACGCCATAGTTCCAAACTAATTAACTTCTTTTTCTATATACACTATTTGATCAAAAGTATCCGGACACCCCGAAAAACATACGTTTTTCACATTACGTGCATTGTGCTGCCACATACTGCCAGGTACTCCATATCAGCGACCTCGGTAGTCATTACACATCGTGAGAGAGCAGAATGGGGCGCTCTGCGGAACTCACGGACTTAGAACGCGATGAGGTGATTGCGTGTCACTTGTCTGATACGCCTGTACGCGAGATTTCCACACTCCTAAACACCCCTAGGTCCACTGTTTGCGATGTCATAGTGAAGTGGAAACGTGAAGGGACACGTACAGTACAAAAGCGTACAGGCCGACCTCGTCTGTCGACTGACAGAGACCGCCGACAGTTGAAGAGTGTCGTAATGTGTAATAGGCAGACATCTATCCAGACCGTCGCACAGGAATTCCAAACTGCATCAGGATCCACTGCAAGTACTGTGACAGTTAGGTGGGAGGTGAGAAAACTTGGATTTCATGGTCGGGCGGCTGCTCATAAGCCAATCACTCCGTCAAATGACGCCTCCCTCGGTGTAAGGACCGTAAACATTGTGGCAATCCCATGGTAGGGTGTGGATATAGCGAATGCCTGGTGAACGTCATCTGCCAGCGTGTGTAGTGCCAACAGTAAATTTCGGAGGTGCTGGTGTTACGGTGTGGTCGTGTTTTTCATGGATGGGCTCGCACCCCTTGTTGTTTTTCGTGGCACTATCACTGCACACGCCTACATTGATGTTTTAAGCACCTTTTCGCTTCCCACTGTTGAAGAGCAATTCGGTTATGGCTATTGCACCTTCGGACACGATCGAGCACCTGTTCATAATGCACGGCCTGTGGCGGAGTGGTTACACGACTGTAAGATCCCTGTAATGGACTGGCCTGCACAGAGTCCTGGCCTGAAGCCTATAGAACACCTTTGGGATGTTTTGGAAAGCCAACTTCGTGCCAGGCGTCATCGACCGACATCGATACCTCTCCTCAGTGCAGCACTCCGTGGGCTGCCATTCCCCAAGAAACCTTCCAGCACCGGATTGAAAGTATGCCTGCGAGAGTGGAAGCTGTCATCAAAGCTAAGGGTGGGCCAACACCATAGTGAATTCCAGCATTTCAGATGGAGGGCGCCACGAACTTGTAAGTCATTTTCAGCCAGGTGTCCGGATACTTTTGATCACATAGTGTATGTGATATGGTGTCGGGAGCAGTTGCAGAATGCCACCAGACCAGCAGTTGGCGTGCCTAGGGAAAGTTCTGAGCACTCCTCAATTGATAGAAAACCATCATCAATTGATAAAAAAAATCATCGTGAAAGTTGTTCTACCAAATTTCTGCTAGAAACACGTCAGATGCAGAGTAAACATGCAGATGTAGGTCGATCTGGGATTCTTAAGAGTTCGGGTTAATAGATCGTCGAGGGACTCTTACGAGTTTGGGTCAGTAGAAGACGAACAAAAGATTCAAAGAGGAAGTGCCCGTTTTCGTCAGGGGACCGTTTAGTCGGTGTGAGAATGTTACGCAGCTGCTCAGCATACTCTAGTAACACGTGCTGTAAGAGATGCGCTCTCCAGCAGGGAGAGAGCAACTGCTGAAATTTCAAGACAGACTGTCCAACAAGGTCGAATAACTTCTTAGTCAAATGGTTCAAATGGCTCTGAGCACTATGCGACTTAACTTCTGAGGTCATCAGTCGTCTAGAACTTAGAACTAATTAAACCTAACTAACATAAGGACATCACACACATCCATGCCCGAGCCAGGATTCGAACCTGCGACCGTAGCGGTCGCCCGGCTCCAGACTGTAGCGCCCAGAACCGCAAGGCCAAACTTCTTAGTCCTCCCCCCTCCCCACCCCCCACTCTCCTGTCACTCGCGTTAAGACCACGACGAGAAAATTCGAGAAAATAAAGCTAACACACAGGCGCCATTCACAAATGCAAGGGTAGAGAGGAAACTTCCTGGCAGATTAAAACTGTGTGCCGGACCGAGACTCGAACCCGGGACATTTGCCTTTTGCGGGCAAGTGCTCCACCTTTCTTTCAGGACTGCTAGTTCTGCAAGTTTCGCAGGAGAGCTTCT
This sequence comes from Schistocerca americana, assembly GCF_021461395.2. Classification (NCBI taxonomy): domain Eukaryota; kingdom Metazoa; phylum Arthropoda; class Insecta; order Orthoptera; family Acrididae; genus Schistocerca; species Schistocerca americana. The sequence goes on along the minus strand of NC_060129.1, from coordinate 79,452,939 downwards.
GTAAGGTTTGGATGGTAGGAGACGAGGTACTGGCAGAACTAACGATGTGAGGACGGGGCGTGAGTCGTGCTTGGGTAGCTCAGTTGGTAGAGCACTTGCCCGCGAAAGGCAAAGGTTCCGGTTCGAGTCGGTCCGGCACACAGTTTTAATCCGCCAGGAAGTTTCACATCAGCGCACACTCCGCTGCAGAGTGAAAATCTCATTCTGGAAACATCCCCCAGGCTGTGGCTAAGCCATGTCTTCGCTATATCCTTTCTTTCAGGGGTGCTAGTTCTGCAAGGTTCGCAGGAGAGCTTCTGTAAGGTTTGGAAGGTAGAAGAGGAGGTACTGGCAGATGTGAAGCTGTGAGGGCGGGGCTTGAGTCATGCTCGGGTAGCTCAGATGGTAGAGCAATTGCCCGCGAAAGGCAAAGGTCCCGTGTTCGAGTCTCGGTCCGGCACATAGTTTTAATCCGCTACGTAGTTGCATATCAGCGCACACTCCGCTGCAGAGTGAAAATCTCAATCTGGTAGAGAGGAAAATTTACGGGTAGCTGAGTATGCTCCTCCGTACACACAAATGTAGCTAGAATATGTGGCGGAAAAGAAGAGGTACTTTAGAAACTAGTGTGAACGTTACGGAGCTATAGTCGTCTTGTACAATGCTTCGGTAACCATCTGCGGACAAATTTATGATGTGCTGTAGCATGCGTAGCGGTAAACACGATCGCGAAGAAGTTTTTCTCGCCTGGGCAGTCATATAAGACTGGAACAGGTGGCCAGCGACCGGTGACCTTGGGCCGTCGTCAAGGTCACCAATGCACTCACGTTAAAGACAAGTCGCCCTTGCTGTACTCTGTTCAACATAAGAATAGACCTGATGTAAACATTACGCCATGTATTCTTCCGCATTTGCTACAATCTTATTGGATTTCGTCTCACGTGGAGCGGAATCCAAGCTGTCTCCCGTAAAGTCAAGTACGGTCATAAAGGATACGTTTCATGCTGTTTTACACGCACACAGGCTGAGCGATAACGAGGGACAACAGCTTCACCGGCGCATTAAACCTGGGAAGCACTGCCACTTTTCGGACCGTAAAGAAATTCTCTCTAGATCATTTTGTAATTGGTATTGATCGTCTGATGATTTTACTAGACGGTAAATTACAGCGTCATCTGCAAACAATCTAAGGGGGCTGCTCAGATTATCACCTAGATCATTTATGTAAATCAGGAACAGCAGAGGGCCTATGACACTACCTTGCGGAACGCCTGATATCACTTCCGTTCTACTCTATGATTTACCGTCTATCACTACGAACTGCGATCTCTCTGAGAGGAAATCACGAATCCAGTCACACAACTGAGACGATACTCCATATGCACGCAATTTGATTAATAGTCGCTTGTGAGGGACGGTTTCAAAAGTCTTCTGGAAATCTAGGAATATGGAATCGATCTAAGATCTTTTGTCGACAGCACTCATTACTTCATGGGCATAAATAGCTAGCTGTGTTGCATTAGAACGATATTTTCTGAATCCGTGTTGGTTATGTATCAATAAGTCATTTTCTTCAAGGTGAGTCATAATGTTCGAGTACAGTATATGCTCCAAAACATACTGCCAATTGATGTGAGTTATATGGGTCTGTAATTCAATGGGTTAGTGGTGTGGGCCGGCTATATCCCCAGTGGGAATATTGGCGGGAATATTTCATTGGCCGTGGGAGGTTCCCAAAAGTTGGGAATTTATGAAAATTTTTGGATTTTGCATGTTTTGACACTTATTAACAGTTAAAGAACCTCAAAACTAGGTTAACTAAGTAAATTTATACATTTTAATCCAAGGTTTATCATTCCATGCATTAATTTCCTTGCAAATTCCATGAAAAACGTCATGTACCGTAAGTCTGGCGGAAAAAATAATTTAAAATGTTCGCTAGGCCTTTTAGCCAAGTTGAAACCCCACATTTCTCCGAATGAAACCTAAACTTACAAAATATTTCTCTGGAGGCGTAAGTCTCAACCGGCCATCATCTGTAGTATTTTTCAATTTTTCCAAACGAATGAGTAGAGGTGTTTCACTTTCAGAATCCAAAGACTCCTCTGCGACGAACTATGATTTATAAATTTATTTACCGAAATATCGTTATCACTTTAACTTTTAGAATCGTTAATATTTTACCGTGTTCTATGTCAATAAAATCACTTGTACATTCAAGTACATCATAAATCTTGGCCGGTTTATTCGCATAATTTTTCTCCGAAATGCCATTTTCAAAGGCGGCCGCTGTGGCCGAGCGGTCGGTTCCAGGCATTTCAGTCTGGAACCGCGCGACTGCTACGGTCGCAGGTTCGTATCCTGCCTCGGATATGGATGTGTGTGATGTCCTTAGATTAGTTAGGTTTAAGGGGACTCATGACCTCAGACATTAAGTCCCCTATTGCTTAGAGCCATTTGAGCCATTTTTTGCCATTTTCAGTGACTAATGTTTACAAAATTCGCAAGAGTTTAAAATAAACTTTATAGCATAAACAATCTCTAGCATCGACAGAAAACTTAACGAAGCGAATAAATAAACTTCCCTGTGTATTTCAGTAACTTTAGTCAGTCACTAGATTGTTGTTGTTGTTGTTGTGGTCTTCAGTCCTGAGACTGGTTTGATGCAGCTCTCCATGCTACTCTATCCTGTGCAAGCTTCTTCATCTCCCAGTACCTACTGCAACCTACATCCTTCTGAATCTGCTTAGTGTATTCATCTCTTGGTCTCCCCCTATGATTTTTACCCTCCACGCTGCCCTCCAATACTAAATTCGTGATCCCTTGATGCCTCAGAACATGTCCTACCAACCGATCCCTTCTTCTGGTCAAGTTGTGCCACAAATTCCTCTTCTCCCCAATTCTATTCAATACCTCCTCATTAGTTATGTGATCTACCCATCTAATCTTCAGCATTCTTCTGTAGCACCACATTTCGAAGGCTTCTATTGTCTTCTTGTCCAAACTATTTATCGTCCACATTTCACTTCCATACATGGCTACACTCCATACAAATACTTTCAGAAACGACTTCCTGACACTTAAATCTATACTCGGTGTTAACAAATTTCTCTTCTTCAGAAACGCTTTCCTTGCCATTGCCAGTCTACATTTTATATCCTCTCTACTTCGTCCATCATCAGTTATTTTGCTCCCCAAATAGCAAAACTCCTTTACTACTTTAAGTGTCTCATTTCCTAATCTAATACCCTCAGCATCACCCGACTTAACTCGACTACATTCCATTATCCTCGTTTTGCTTTTGTTGATGTTCATCTTATATCCTCCCTTCAAGACACCATCCATTCCGTTCAACTGCTCTTCCAAGTCCTTTGCTGTCTCTGACAGAATTACAATGTCATCGGCGAACCTCAAAGTTTTTATTTCTTCTCCATGGATTTTAATACCTACTCCAAATTTTTCTTTTGTTTCCCTTACTGCTTGCTCAATATAGAGATTGAATAACATCGGGGAGAGGCTACAACCCTGTCTTACTCCCTTCCCAACCACTGCTTCCCTTTCATGTCCCTCAACTCTTATAACTGCCATCTGGTTTCTGTACAAGTTGTAAATAGCCTTTCGCTCCCTGTATTTTACCCCTGCTACCTTTAGAATTTGAAAGAGAGTATTCCAGTCAACATTGTCAAAAGCTTTCTCTAAGTCTACAAATGCTAGAAACGTAGGTTTGCCTTTCCTTAATCTTTCTTCTAAGATAAGTCGTAAGGTCAGTATTGCCTCACGTGTTCCAGTATTTCTACGGAATCCAAACTGATCTTCCCCGAGGTCGGCTTCTACTAGTTTTTCCATTCGTCTGTAAAGAATTCGTGTTAGTACTTTGCAGCTGTGGCTTATTAAACTGATTGTTCGGTAATTTTCACATCTGTCAACACCTGCTTTCTTTGGGATTGGAATTATTATATTCTTCTTGAAGTCTGAGGGTATTTCGCCTGTCTCATACATCTTGCTCACCAGGTGGTAGAGTTTTGTCAGGACTGGCTCTCCCAAGGCCGTCAGTAGTTCCAATGGAATGTTGTCTACTCCGGGGGCCTTGTTTCGACTCAGGTCCTTCAGTGCTCTGTCAAACTCTTCACGCAGTATCGTATCTCCCATTTCATCTTCATCTACATCCTCTTCCATTTCCATAATATTGTCCTCAAGTGCATCGCCCTTGTATAGACCCTCTATATACTCCTTCCACCTTTCTGCTTTCCCTTCTTTGCTTAGAACTGGGTTTCCATCTGAGCTCTTGATGTTCATACATGTGGTTCTCTTATCTCCAAAGGTCTCTTTAATTTTCCTGTAAGCAGTATCTATCTTACCCCTAGTGAGATAAGCCTCTACATCCTTACATTTGTCCTCTAGCCGTCCCTGCTTAGTCATTTTGCACTTCCTGTCGATCTCATTTTTGAGACGTTTGTATTCCTTTTTGCCTGCTTCATTTGCTGCATTTTTATATTTTCTCCTTTCATCAATTAAATTCAATATTTCTTCTGTTACCCAAGGATTTCTACTAACCCTCTTCTTTTTACCTACTTGATCGTCTGCTGCCTTCACTACTTCATCCCTCAGAGCTAACCATTCTTCTTCTACTGTATTTCTTTCCCCCATTCCTTTCAATTGTTCCCTTATGCTCTCCCTGAAACTCTGTACAACCTCTGGTTCTTTCAGTTTATCCAGGTCCCACCTCCTTAAATTCCCACCTTTTTGCAGTTTCTTCAGTTTTAATCTACAGGTCATAACCAATAGATTGTGGTCAGAGTCTACATCTGCCCCTGGAAATGTCTTACAATTTAATGTCACTAGATGGCCTATCAATATTATAAACTGCTGGCCGTTGTGGCCGAGTGGTTCTAGGCGCTTCAGTCTGAAACCGCGCGACCGCTACGGTCGCAGTTTTGAATCCTTCCTCGGGCATGGATGTCTATGATGTCCTTAGGTTAGTTAGGTTTAAGTAGTTCTAAGTTCTAGGGGACTGATGACCTCAGATGTTAAGTCCCATAGTGCTCAGAGCCATTTGAACCAAGATTATAAACTCGGTTTTTCTAAAGGTTGATTATATCTTTGTTGGCAGTTCTACGAAACGTAAGAGTCGTAAATTTCCACGGTTGGCAGTTCTAGGGCTAATTCTTCCATATTTAAAACACTGAAAAACCAAAAAAATGTGTTTATTCCTAACAAGGAGGTTTAGTCCAGATCCATATAAATTTGATATAACCATATAATTACTGCTTTTGGCTATTAATTAACAGTTTTTAGAGCTGTCTTGCTAATTAATCATAAATTCCCAGTAATTTATGAACTTTGTGAATATTACCAGCAATATTCCATGGGAATATTTTTTCTATAATATACAGGACAGGACATGAAAGTCCGTCTGAGGCCTGCGATCATTTTTATGTTAATAATTGGCAACCAATGCTGTACAATCGCACTAAAGTGATGAGATGTTCAATTGACTCTTTTATTAGAACATGTTACGCGTTTCGGGATTACGCCCATCATCAGACATCACAAACTTCAACTCCTTCCTAACCAGCCAGGCGGACAGCCTTGACAGCTGCTTGTGTCGCAGTTATAGTCATATGTTATTGGGCACTTTCTTTGGGATTGGAATTATTACATTCTTCTTGAAGTCTACGGGTATTTCGCCTATCTGACACAGTACGTTTAAGTATCAATACTGTAGACACTTTACAACACTGGCTGACAATTTTTGTGCGTACTGTAGTTGGTTGCGTAGTGAGCCCACCTGTGTCACGTTTCCTGTTATGTGTTGTATGTACGAACAGTGTACGGTACATATGTAACAGTAATGTTTTTCCAGAATGAGATTTTCACTCTGCAGCGGAGTGTGCGCTGATATGAAACTTCCTGGCAGATTAAAACTGTGTGCCCGACCGAGACTCGAACTCGGGACCTTTGCCTTTCGCGGGCAAGTGCTCTACCATCTGAGCTACCGAAGCACGACTCACGCCCGGTACTCACAGCTTTACTTCTGCCAGTAAAGGCAAAGGTCCCGAGTTCGAGTCTCGGTCGGGCACACAGTTTTAATCTGCCAGGAAGTTTCAGTAATGTTTTTATTCAAACATTATAATGAGTGGCAGGAGTAAGAGAAAATTTGTGCAGTAGAACGGGAAACTCGAGGCTTTTAAAAGACTAGACAAAGGAAAAGCTTTAAAAAAACTTGCTGCGGGGTGTAGAGTCGGTGAAGGGAGAGTTGGAGTTTGCAGTAGAAACAGAGACGAAACTGAGAAGTTTTCATCAAACAAAAAACATCATTTCGTCATCTGAACGGAAGCCAGTGGAACAATCCGAATATGAAAAAACGAGCGAAGCTTTGTTTGTTTGGTTTCCTCAACAACTACAACACGGAAATCCAATTTCGGAGCTTATTCTGCAAGAAAAAGCTGTATTTATTTATTTATTTTTAGAAATGAGATAAAGGAAGGTGAGGACGATTTTACTGCACGTTCAGTATGGCTGTCTACCGATTCTTGAGACTGTTACACAATTTTGTGAGAAATTAAGAAAAATTATACAAGAAGAAAATCTTAATCTTGATCAGCTGTGTAACGGTGATGAAACACGGCTAATTTATAAAATGTTTACATCTAAAACTCTAGCCTCAAAAGAAGAAAAGGCTGTCCCGGGCTACGGAAAACGTAGGGAGAGGTTAACAGTTGTTGCAGCATCGAATGGAACTGGAGACTGAGGCTGCTGGTAATAGAGAAATCAGCCAAGCCTAGAGCCTACTTCCGCACTGCCTGTTACACATGTCTACCAAAAGTCTCTTGGATGGACACGAATATTTTTATGAAGATTTTGTTCTAGTGAACCCGCATTACGAGGAAATGCCTGAAGAAATTTCACCAGCGACGGTTTGGCAGCGGTAGATGTGGCACTGCGTTATACTGAATAGCTTCTTAGAAGATGGCGCAACACCGTTGCTAGAAAACGAGGTTCTATTCTAAAACAAAGTAGATTATTTATTTAAAATTTAACTTACATTTTTCCAACTTGGAATGTTGGCCATATACACAAAAAAAAAAAAGTTTTACATCACCCCAGTTCCCAGAACTCCTGAATATAGACGTTGACTGTGCATATTCCGTCACAGACAGAGTTCCTTTGACTGTTCAGAGATGTCACTAAACCCGCCCAAACATGTAAACAACCTTGTATGAGCAGCGCCTATTGCACGGAAGGGGTCCGACAGCCGACCAGTTCCAGTCATTCCACCAGGAAGGAGGCCTGTAGTTCAATCAAGCCTAAATACCGCGGTTCGATCGCGTCCGCATTGTTACTTTGTGCCAGGAAGGGCTCTCAACAAGGGAAGTGTCCCGGCGTCTCGGAGTAAACCAATGCGATGTTGTTCGGACATGGAGGAGATACAGAGAGACAGGAAGTGTCGATGACATGCTTCCCTCAGGCCACCCAAGGGCTACTATTGCAGTGGATGACCGCTACCTAGGGATTATGGCTCGGAGGAACCCTGACAGCAACGCCACCATGTTGAATAATGCTTTTCGTGCAGCCACAGGACGTCGCGTTACGACTCAAACTGTGCGCAACAGGCTGCATGATGTGCAAATTCACTCCAGACGTCCATGGCGAGGTCCATCTTTGCAACCACGACACCATGCAGCGCAATACAGATGGGCCCAACAACATGCCGAATGGACTCCTCAGGATTGGCATCACGTTCTCTTCACCGATGAGAGTCGCATATGCCTTAAACCAGACAATCGTCGGAGACGTATTTGGAAGCATCCCGGTCAGGCTGAACACATTAGACACACTGTCCAGAGAGTGCACCAAGGTGGAGGTTCCCTGGTGTTTTGGGGTGGCGTTATGTGGGGCCGACGTACGCCGCTGGAGGTGATGGAAGGAGCTGTAACGGCTGTACGATACGTCAGTGCCATCCTCCGACCGATAGTGCAACCACATCCTCTTCATGGACGACAATTCGCGCCCCCATCGTCCACATCTTGTGAATGACTTCCTTCAGGGTAACCACATCGTTCTTCTAGAGTGGCCAACTTGTTCTCCAGACATGAACCCTATCGGAAATGACTGTGATAGACTGAAAAGGGCTCTTTATGGACGACGTGACTTACGAACCACTCTCAGGGATCCACGCCGAATCGCCGTTGATGTGTGGGACAATCTGGACCAACACTGCCTTGAAGAACTTGTGGATACTATGCAACGACGAATACAGGCATGCGTCAATGCAAGAGGACGTGCTACTGGGCATTAGAGGTACCGCTATGTACAGCAGTCTGGACCACCACCTTTGAAGGTCTCGCTGTATGGTGGTACAACATGCAATGTGTGGTTTTCATGAGCAATGAAAAGGGCGGAAATGATGTTTACGTTGATCTCTGTTCCAATTTTCTGTACAGGTTCCGGAACTCTCGGAACCCAGGTGATAAAACTTTTTTTTCATGTGTGTACGTATAAAGAGGGTGTCCCGTTTTTATCTATACCGGCCGATATCTCTGGAGCGGCACAACTCTGCAGAAAACGTCTCTAGTAAAAATTGTAACGTTGGAAGCGGGTCAGGGAGTGGCTGCCTCGAAATGACCTTGAACCCGGTTTACAAGGTCAAACCAAGTCAAGTTCATTTTTGCAAGCCGGCCGGAGTGGTCGTGCGGTTCTGGGCGCTACAGTCTGGAGCCGCGTGACCGCTACGGTCGCAGGTTCGAATCCTGCCTCGGGCATGGATGTGTGTGATGTCCTTAGGTTAGTTAGGTTTAAGTAGTTCTAAGTTCTAGGGGACTGATAACCACAGCAGTTATGTCCCATAGTGCTCCGAGCCATTTGAACCATCATTTTTGCAAATGGTAACCCCTATTTTTCTTATTCCAGATTCGTGTTCTACGCGAGAAAATGCGCATTGTTTGAGGGAACATTTTTTTCGAAAAGAATGCTTTGTCGCCAGGGACAACTTCATCGTAAGTTTCCCAGGATACCAGTATCTCTGGAACGACGCGAGACCGGGAAATATTTTCAATGAAAATCTTATATGGTTTCTGAACTCTGTCCACTGGTGAAATATTCGTGATATTTAAATGGCCTTTTTCAGTAGGGATTAACCAGAAAGTAAATACCGTCGGCATTAGCAGAACCCACTGGCGACCACTTGCAGGGTGCCGAATCAGAAAGCAGCACTGCGCTTGTGCCAGCACAATCAGGGAAGAGAGGGGTGGAGAAGCGTCATTGTAGGGGAATTTGAAATACTGACTGGGGTTGAGAGAAATTTTTCCTTTGGAGACTGAAAATTTCTCGGCTGTGCTCACTTAAAATGATTCTTGACTGGCGTGACTCGTAAATTTTTCTCTTACGGACTTACAAAAAATGTGTATTAAGGGATTTAGAAAAATTCCACCTCGTCGAACTCTGATGAATTTCGCCTCGCAGGACTCAGGACAAACTCGTCAAGATGGGCATTTGATCGAGCATATGAGACGGTAGATTTGCAGTGAGAATCATGCCAATCAGCCCTCAGGGCCGTCGATGTGCTAAGTCCGCTGGACAACCCTGGGTTCCGCTAATGCCGACGGTATTCGCTTTCAGGTTAATCCCTACTGCAGAATACATGGCCATTTCAAGCTCACGAAAATTTCACCAGTTTACGGAGTTCAAAAACCATACTAGATTTCCACTGAAATTTTTTTCCCGACCTCGCTTCGTTCTCTAGATACTGGTAACCTGGGAAAGAGACAATGGCGACAAACCATAGGCTTTCCGAAAAAAATGTTGTCTACAAACAATGCGCATTTTGTCACGTAGAATACGAATATGAAATAAAAAATAGCGGTTACGATTTGCAAAAACGAACTTCACCTTGGTTTAACCTTGAAAAGCGGGATCAAGGTCATTTAGAGGTAACCACTCCGTGACCCCCTTCAAACCTTACAACTTTTACTACAGACTTTTTCTGCAGAATTGTGCCACTCCAGAGATATCGGATGGTATAGATTAAAATAGCACACCCTGCATAATACTACACTACTGGCCATTAAAATTGCTACACCAAGAAAATATGTAGATGATAAACGGGATTTCATTGGACAAATATACTATACTAGAACTGACATGTGATTACATTTTCACGCAGTTTGGGTGCATAGATCCTGAGAAATCAGTACTCAGAACAGCCACCTCTGGCCGTAATAACGGCCTTGATACGCCTGGGCATTGAGTCAAACAGAGCTTGGATGACGTGTACAGGTACAGCTGCCCGTGCAGCTTCAACACGATACCACAGTTCATCAAGAGTAGTGACTGGCGTATTGTGACGAGCCAGTTGCTCGGCCACCATTGGCCAGACGTTTTCAATTGGTGAGAGATCTGGAGAATGTGCTTTCTGTATCCAAAAAGGCCCATACACGACCTGCAACATGCGGTCTTGCATTATCCTGCTGAAATGTAGGGTTTCGCAGGGATCGAATGAAGGGTAGAGCCACGGGTCGTAACACATCTGAAATGTAACGTCCACTGTTCAAAGTGCCGTGAATGCGAACAAGACGTGACCGAGACGTGTAACCAATGGCACTCCATACCATCACGCCGGGTGATACGCCAGTATGGCGATGACGAATACACGGTCCCAATGTGCGTTCACTGTGACGTAGGCAAACACGGATGCCACCATCACGATGTTGTAAACAGAACTTGGATTCATCCGAAAAAATGACGTTTTGCCATTCGTGCACCCAGGTTCGTCGTCGAGTAAACCATCGCAGGCGCTCCTGTCTGTGATGCAGCGTCAAGGGTAAAAGCAGACATGGTCTCCGAGCTGATAGTCCGTGCTGCTGCAAACGTCGTCGAACTGTTCTTGCAGATCGTTGTTGTCTTGCAAACGTCCCCATCTGTTGACTCGGGAATCGAGACGTGGCTGCACGATCCGTTACAGCCGTGCGGATAAGATGCCTGTCATCTCGACAGCTAGTGATACGAGGCCGTTGGGATCCAGCACGGCGTTCTGTATTACCCTCCTGAACCCACCGATTCCATATTCTGCTAACAGTCATTGGATCTCAACCGACGCGACCAGCAATGTCGCGATACGATAAACCGCAATCGCGATAGATAACAATCCGACCTTTGTCAAAGTCGGAAACGGTACGCATTTCTCCTCTTTACACGAGGCATGACAACAACGTTTTACCAGCAACGCCGGCCAACTGCTGTTTGTGTATGAGATATCGGGTGGAAACTTTCCTCATGTCAGCACTTTGTAGGTGTCGCCACTGGCGCCAAGCGTGTGTGAATGCTCTGCAAAGCTAATCATTTGCATATCACAGCATCTTCTTCCTGTCGGTTAAATTTCGCGTCTGTAGCACCTCATCTTCGTGGTGTAGCAATTTTAATGGCCAGTAGTGTAGTATGTACTCCATTGCTGGTTTATTTATTTTTTAATCATTATTGTGATCATTAAACATTTACCCACTATTTACACGTTGATTTAGTGATATTTCCGTATCATCTGTGTTTCTTGTAGTTCGAGATAGCCTAAGCCCCAGTTAGTTCGACAGTGTAATGGCTTCGCAGCGAAACGTCTCAGTGCAGCAGAAACAACTTTGGCAAAACGTGGGCCTTCCGAATATATCCTCCATACAGCCAGCCCCTGTCCCTCCGCATGCGATATTATTTTTGAAGCCGTTCAAGTGGTTCAAATGGCTCTGAGCACTATGGGACTCAACTTCTGAGGTCATCAGTCCCCTAGAACTTAGAACTAGTTAAACCTAACTAACCAAAGGACATCACAAACATCCATGCCCGAGACAGGATTCGAACCTGCGACCGTAGCGGTCTTGCGGTTCCAGACTGAAGCGCCTTTAACCGCACGGCCACTTCGGCCGGCTTTGAAGGCGTTAAGAAAGACATTAGTGGCCACCGATTTGCATAGGGCAAAGCGATACACCCCTGTGTACAATCATGGATTGTAGCCGACGGCAAACATTTTTGCACTAGGGCCCTAACAGTCTTGTGTTAAGAGCAAAGGCGATTACTTTCGAAATAATAAACAGTTTACTTACTTTCCTTCCCCCTGTTTCGTTTCTATTTGACCGTCACTTTACACACACACTATGTGATCAATAGTATCCGGACACCCCCAAAAACGTACGTTTTCCGTATTAGGGGCATTGTGTTGCGATCTTCTGCCAGGTACTCCATATCAGCGACCTCAGTAGTCATTAGACATCGTGAGAGAGCAGAATGGGGCGCTCCGCGGAATTCACGGACTCTGAGCGTGGTCAGGTGATTCGCTGTCACTTGTGTCATACGTCTGTACGCGAGATTTGCACACTACTATACATCCCTAGGGCCACTGTTTCCGACGTGATAGTGAAGTGGAAACGTGAAGGAACACGTTCAGCACAAAAGCGTACAGGCCGACCTCGTCTTTTGACTGACAGAGACCGCCGACAGTTGAAAAGGGTCGCACTGTGTAGTAGGCAAGGATCTATCTAGACCGTCAAACAGGAATTGCAAACTGCATCAGGATCCACTGCGAATACCATGACAGCTGGGTGGGAGGTCAGAAAACTTGGATTTCACAGTCGAGCGGCTGCTCATAATCCACACATCACGCCGGTAAATGCCAAACGACGCGTCGCTCGGTATAAGGAGCGTAAACATTGGACGATTGAACAGTGGAAAACGTTGCGTGAAGTGACGAATCACCGTACACAATGTGGCGATCCGAGGGCAGGGTGTGGGTATGGCGAATGCCCAGTGAACGTCATCTGCTAGCTCGGTGGTGTTACTGTGTGGTCGTGTTTTTCGTGGAGGGGGCTTGCACCCCTTGTTGTTTTGCGTGGCACTATCACAGCACAGGCCTACACTGATGTTTTAAGCACCTTCCCGCTTCCCACTGTTGAAGAGCAACTCGCGGATGGTGACTGCTTCTTTCAACACGACCGAGCACCTGTTCATAATGCATTGCCTGGGGCGTAGTGGTTACATGACAATAACATCCCTGTAAATGGACTGGCCTGCACAGAGTCCTGACCTGAATCCTATAGAACACCTTTAGGATGTTTCGGATTACAGACTTCGTTCCAGATCTCGCCGACCGACATCGATACCTCTCCTCAGGGCAGCACTCCGTGAAGAATGGGCTGCCATTCCCCAAGAAACCTTCCAGCACCTGAATGAACATATGCCTGCGAGACTGGAAGCTGTCATCAAGGCTAAATGTGGGCCAACAAGATATTGAATTCCAGCATTACCGACGGAGGGTGCCACGAACTTGTAAGTCATTTTCAGCCAGGTGTCCGGATACTTTTGATCACATAGTGTAGCAGCTTTTCAAGAAATATCTCAGTTTCCCTTCAAGTCACTAGTATTGTTTTCTTAATTATTGTGATTACTTTAAAGCAATTACACCTTCTATTTGTATAATTAGACCTCACGCTGGTCAACTTGATACAGCATTTCTCTATTTCCCACTCTTCACTGTGAACATTCAGACAAAAACTCATTGTCTAATTTGAAGGAATTCTTGCTTCCGCTCCTCTCAAACACTTGGACAAAAGCATCAATCCATTTTTTAACGTGCATCCGTGCTGTTTTTACCGTCCAGCTGTATTGCGCAGTCAACAACCTAGACAAGAGTTGATTTTAGTGTCCGTCGCGAAACACGTTATACAACGCTACGCTGGTAAGAAGTTAACTTTGCGAGGTCGCAGGTGGGTATCCTTCACAGACTCGTTCTAAATTTAGGTAATTGCTGCTCGTTATTCAATATCTCTTACGTAAACCGACCAGTTTGCAGTCACATTATCCTTGCAGAACGATTAATTACAACCACCTGCGTAAGAATTCGTCACACGAAGTATAAGAATCTCTGACCGGACAACTTTCGGAAGCGAAGGTGACAGTTCCCTGTCACACGATAAGCGCAGCGTAAAATATATACACATTCCTGGAAATGGAAAAAAGAACACATTGACACCGGTGTGTCAGACCCACCATACTTGCTCCGGACACTGCGAGAGGGCTGTACAAGGAATGATCACACGCACGGCACAGCGGACACACCAGGAACCGCGGTGTTGGCCGTCGAATGGCGCTGGCTGCGCAGCATTTGTGCACCGCCGCCGTCAGTGTCAGCCAGTTTGCCGTGGCATACGGAGCTCCATCGCAGTCTTTAACACTGGTAGCATGCCGCGACAGCGTGGACGTGAACCGTATGTGCAGTTGACGGACTTTGAGCGAGGGCGTATAGTGGGCATGCGGGAGGCCGGGTGGACGTACCGCCGAATTGCTCAACACGTGGGGCGTGAGGTCTCCACAGTACATCGATGTTGTCGCCAGTGGTCGGCGGAAGGTGCACGTGCCCGTCGACCTGGGACCGGACCGCAGCGACGCACGGATGCACGCCAAGACCGTAGGATCCTACGCAGTGCCGTAGGGGACCGCACCGCCACTTCCCAGCAAATTAGGGACACTGTTGCTCCTGGGGTATCGGCTAGGACCATTCGCAACCGTCTCCATGAAGCTGGGCTACGGTCCCGCACACCGTTAGGCCGTCTTCCGCTCACGCCCCAACATCGTGCAGCCCGCCTCCAGTGGTGTCGCGACAGGCGTGAATGGAGGGACGAATGGAGACGTGTCGTCCTCAGCGATGAGAGTTGCTTCTGCCTTGGTGCCAATGATGGTCGTATGCGTGTTTGGCGCCGTGCAGGTGAGCGCCACAATCAGGACTGCATACGACCGAGGCACACAGGGCCAACACCCGGCATCATGGTGTGGGGAGCGATCTCCTACACTGGCCGTACACCACTGGTGATCGTCGAGGGGACACTGAATAGTGCACGGTACATCCAAACCGTCATCGAACCCATCGTTCTACCATTCCTAGACCGGCAAGGGAACTTGCTGTTCCAACAGGACAATGCACGTCCGCATGTATCCCGTGCCACCCAACGTGCTCTAGAAGGTGTAAGTCAACTACCCTGTCCAGCAAGATCTCCGGATCTGTCCCCCATTGAGCATGTTTGGGACTGGATGAAGCGTCGTCTCACGCGGTCTGCACGTCCAGCACGAACGCTGGTCCAACTGAGGCGCCAGGTGGAAATGGCATGGCAAGCCGTTCCACAGGACTACATCCAGCATCTCTACGATCGTCTCCATGGGAGAATAGCAGCCTGCATTGCTGCGAAAGGTGGATATACACTGTACTAGTGCCAACATTGTGCATGCTCTGTTGCCTGTGTCTATGTGCCTGTGGTTCTGTCAGTGTGATCATGTGATGTATCTGACCCCAGGAATGTGTCAATAAAGTTTCCCCTTCCTGGGACAATGAATTCACGGTGTTCTTATTTCAATTTCCAGGAGTGTATATACAGGGTGCGTCAAAAAAATGTATACACACTTTGAACTGTCGTTGACAATTTATTTCCCGTTCTACAAGGTTAAATATCTGTGAGAAAGTAATGTTATGTTTCTTCAAGAGGTGGCAGCAGTGGCAAGGAAGTAACTGCAACATGGCGGACGTGCGTTTGAGCTTTGAAGCGCGGAAGCAGATAATTAAGTGGTACTGGAAGTTTGAGAATGTAGTTGCGGTTCGAAGACAGTGGAGAAGTGAGTATGGTACAGAACCACCTTCAAGTAGTGTGCTACGCATTCTGAAGAAAGGCAAGTTTGGTGTGTACATTCCAAGGCTGGTGCAACATCTAAGTGACGACGATCCAGATCGAAGATTAAAATTTTGTGAATGGGTTCAGGAGATGGTGAGACGTGAACCGGGATTTATGGGTAGCATAAATTGATAAGATGAGGACCAATTCAAACTCAATGGAACTGTCAATAGGCACGATTGTGTGTACTGGACTGAAGATAATCCTCACATTGCAGTTGAAAAGGCTGTGAATTTGCGTGGTGTAAATGTGTGGTGTGGTTTGTCTGCAAGGGGACTCATTGGACCTTCCCGCTTTGAAGGTACTGTTACTGGAGAAACATAGCTAACAATGCTTGCTGACTCCATATTCCCTGCCAATCGTGCATTATACGGTAATGATGAGTTTTATTTCCAACAAGATGGCGCCCCGCCGCACTATCATAGGGACGTACGAGCATACCTGGATCACAATGTGCCAGGCCAGGGGATAGGATGCAGGGGACCGATAGAGTTTCCTGCACGCTCTCCAGACCTCACGCCGCTGGATTTCTTCTTATGGGGCACAGTAAAAGATGAGGTGTACAAACGTAAACCACGTAACGTGGACACACTTTGGAATGAGATTCAGGCGGTGTGCGCAGAAATCTCATCGGACACTTGGGTACGATGTACGGACTCAGTGGTGACTCGTGCTCAGAAATGTATTGATGCTGAAGGCCACCAGTTTGAACATTAATCACATATGCAAAGCACATTTATTTTTGAAATTGGACTTTAAGCATTCCATTTCCAGAAATTTAACATTGTAGAACGGGAAATAAATTTTCTATGACGCTTCAAAGTATTTATACATGTTTTTGACGCACCCTTTATATAGAAGTGTCGCACGCTTCTGCCGTATGACACCACGTCTGTCCTTGATAATGGCGTCAATTCGACGAGGAATGTATTCTACAAGCCTGGACCGACTACGTAGCAATTCTGGACCTCTGGGGTGTCGCATTGTCCTGCTGGAATTGCCGGAGTCCGTCAGAATGCACAATACACACGCATGGATCCAGGTGATCAAACAGGATGCTTACGTACGTGTCACCTGTCAAGTCGTATCTAGACGTATCAGGGGTCCCATATCACTGCAACTGCACACGCCACACACCATTACAGATCCTGCACCAGCTTGAGCAGTCCCCTGCTGACATGCAGGGTACATGGATTCATGAGGTTGTCTCCATACACGTACACGTCCATCCACTCGATAAAATTTGAAACGACTAGGCAATATGTTTCCAGTCATCAGCAGTCCAATGTCGCTGTTGACGGGCCCAGGCAAGGCGTAAAGCTCTGTGTCGTGCAGTCATCAAGGGCGCACGAGTAGGACTTCGGGTCTGAAAGCGCATATCGATGTGTTTCGTTGAATGGTTCGCACGCTGACACTTGTTGATGGCGCAGCACTTAAATCTGCAGCAGTTTGCGGAAGGTTTGCACTTCTGTCCCGTTGAAGGATTCTGTTCAGTCGTCCTTGGTCCTGTTCTTGCAGGATCCTTTTCCAGCCGCAGCGATGTCGGAAATTTGATGTTTTACCAGATTCCTTATATTCACGGTACAGTCGTGAAATAGTTGTACGAGATATTCCCCACTTCATCGCTACCTCCACTGTGCTGCGTCCAATCGCTCGTTTGCCGACTATAAAACCACGTTCAAACTCACTTAAATCTTGATGAGCTGCCATTGTAGCAGCAGTAATCGATTTAAAAACTGCGCCAGACACTTGTTGCGAAGTATTCTGCCTGTTTATATATCTTTGTTTTTGAATGCGCAGGCCTTAGTAGTTTCTTTGGCGCTTCAGTGCAGAAGTGGCGCGGTGAAATTCTTTACCTGTCGGAAAAAGTGAGCGTCAACGGCTGACAAAGAGCGGTGGATGTCGACGGTGAATATTATCGGACACGCTGAAAAAAAAATTTCGAATGAAGTAAAGCCTCGACCAAGAATCGGACTCGCACCCTACACTCTAGGAATCTGATGCCTTCATCGCGCGGTCGCCGACCTCGCTCTAGCAGGCGACTTAAATGACGGGTACGCAAACCACAGTGCATGAAAATACAAAACCGGTTATAGCTCGAACATCATTAATTTCGCACACCACAATATGTCAATACACTACTGTCCATTAAAATTGCTACACCTTGAAGATGACGTGCTACAGACACGAAATTTAACCAACAGGGAGTAGATCCTGTGATATGCAAATGATTAGCTTTTCAGAGCATTCAAACACGGTTGGCGCCGGTGGCGACACCTACAACGTGCTGACACGAGGAAAGATTCCAACCGATTTCTCATACACAAACAGCAGTTGACCGGCGTTGCCTGGTGAAACGTTGTTGTGATGCCTCATCTAAGGAGGAGAAATGCGTACATCACGTTTCCGACTTTGATAAAGGTCGGATTGTAGCCTATCGCGATTGCGCTTTATCGTATCGCTACATTGCTGCTCGCGTCGGTCGAGATCCAATGACTCTTAGCAGAATATGGAATCGGTGGGTTCAGGAGGGTAATACGGAACCCCGTGCTGGATCCCAACGGCCTCGTATCACTAGCAGTCGAGATGACAGGCATCTTATCCGCACGGCTGTAACGGATCGTGCAGCCACGTCTCCTTCCCTGAGTCAACAGATGGGGACGTTTGGAAGACAACAACCATCTGCACGAACAGTTCGACGACGTTTGCAGCAGCACGGACTATCAGCTCGGAGACCGTGGCTGCGGTTACCCTTGTCGCTGCATCACAGACAGGAGCGTCTGCGGTGGTGTACTCGACGACGAACCTGGGTGCACGAATGGCAAAACGTCATTTTTTCGGATGAATCCAAGTTCTGTTTACAACATCGTGATGGTGGCATCCGTGTTTGCCTACGTCACAGTGAACGCACATTGGAAGCGTGTATTCGTCATCGCCATACTGGCGTATCACCCGACGTGATGGTATGGGGTGCCATTGGTTACACTTCACGGTCACCTCTTGTTCGCATTGACGGCACTTTGAACAGTGGGCGTTACATTTCAGATGTGTTTCGACCGGTGCTCTACCCTTCATTCGATGGCTGCGAAACCCTACATTTCAGCAGGATAATGCACGTCCGCATGTTGCAGGTCCTGTACGGGCCTTTCTGGATACAGAAAATGTTCGACTGCTGCCCTGGCCAGCACATTCTCCAGATCTCTCATCAACTGAAAACGTCTGGTCAATGGTGGCCCAGCAACTGGCTCGTCCCAATACGGCAGTCATTACTCTCGATGAACTGTGGTATCGTGTTGAAGCTGCATGGGCAGCACTGGAGAGATTCATACCAAATAAATTAATACGAGACGGAACTGATCCACCACGGTACACAAAAAGCAACAGAAAGCTGCTGCAGGAGCACCGAAAAAGGCATGTATAGTTTAGACGAGCGCAAAATCTCCAAGATTGGCGAAGTTTTACCGAGGCTCGAAATTTGGTGCGGATTTCAATGCGAGACGCATTTAATAGTTTCCACAACGAAAGTCTCTCTAGAAATGTGGCGGAAAATCCAAAGCGATTCTGGTCGTATGCTAAATAAACCAGCGGAAGGGCTCAGTAAGCGATGAGGTGGTGGAAGGGGGGGGGGGGGGGGAGACAAGAGATCCAACACTTCGGAGCAGGTAAAAGCGTGGCAAACGTCCGGCGTGGCAAATGCATTTTGAGCGAAAGCGACCTTTTGTTGTTTATCTCGTCGTATGCTCAGTTTCCGCATATAATCAAAGCACTATATGTACGAGGGGCGTTTGAAAAGTCTGTGCAAAAATAAAAACTATTTACGTGTTTGGGGTAAACCGTTTTTATTTTTCGACATAGTCTCCTTTTAGACTTACATACATCGTGCAACGCTGTTCTAATTTGCTGATCCCTTCCGAATAATAGGAATTGTCCAAGTTGCAAAATAGCTTTTAGCTGCTGAAATCACCTTCTCGTTTGAATAAAATCTTTGCCTCGCCAGCCATTTCTTCAAACTGGAGGACAAATAGTAGTCCGAGGGAGCCAAGTCTGGAGAATAGAGGGGACGTGAAACGAGTTGGAATCGTATTTCCAATAATTTTGGGACCACTACTGCTGAGGTGTGTGCTGGTGCATTGTCGTGATGGAAAAGGACTTTTCTGCGGTCCAGTTGCCTGCGTTTTTCTTGCAGCTCGGTTTTGAAACGGTATAATAACGATGAATAATACGCACCTGTAATGGTTTTACCCTTTTCCACATAGTCGATGAGGATTATCCCTTGCAAATCCAAAAAGACAGTCACCATAACCTTTCCGACCGAAGGAATGGTCTTCGCCTTTTTTGGTGCAGATTCTCCCTTGGTAACCCATTGTTTAGATTGATCTTTGGTCTCAGGAGTACGACGCTTAAAGTCCTGCAGATTCTTCCTGAACAGCTGCAAACCATCCTTGCAACACTTCACACGACTCCGTTTTTGGTCAAGCGTGAGCAATCGCGGAACACATCTTGCGGACAGCTTTCTCATGTCCAAATGTTTGTGCAAAATATTATGTACCCATTCATTCGAGATGCCCACAGCACTAGCAATCTCACACACATTAACTCTTCTGTCATCCATCACCATATCATGGATTTTATCAATGATTTCTGGAGTCGTAACCTCCACAGGGAGTCCAGAACGTTCAGCATCACTTGTGCCCATATGGCCACTCTGAAAATTTTGAAACCACTTATAAACTATTCGAAGGTGCACAGTCACCGCAATGTTTATCAAGCTTCTCTTTAGTGTCCTGGGGCGTTTTGCCTTTCATAAAGTAATGTTTAATCACCATACGAAATTCCTTTCTGTCCATTTTTTGACAATCACTGGACTTCCTTGATTCACACGAATGCCAAACACAAAGAAATAGACCACTATGGCTGAAACTTGGTGTGCGTTCTTTCCAAAGATGCTAATAATTAAACAAGACCTCGATACGCGCCGGCGGTGCCATCTCTCGGACTTTTCAAACGCCCCTCATACAAACACGAAAGACGATATGCCATTACCAAAATGATAAGAGACATTGCAACTTTTCAATGTATGTATTACTGGTGAAGTTGAAAGGGAAAAATCAGTAGTGTACGCACTACGTATAAGCGGCAGTGTAATAAAATAATATTGTCTTTTAGTAGTTTATTTATTACTTCACATGTTCCCATAGTGATGTCTGTCAGTGTTCGAAAGCTGCTCCAATTGCAAGACATCTCGAAGTTACAGATAATCGTCCAGAAAATCGAATAAATTGTGGCCTAATTGTGTCTCCTTTTTGTATAGGGGAGCCACGTAATTCTCACAAGTAATTAAAAGTTTGACTCTCGGTTCGCAGAAAGTAGAGATGAACATCACGTGGCCGGCCGCTGTGGCCGAGTGGTTCTAGGCGCTTCAGTCGGCAACCGCGCTGCTTTTACGGTCGCAGGTTCGAATCCTGCCTCGGCCATGGATGTTTGTGATGTCCTTAGCTTAGTTAGCTTTACGTAGTTCTTAGTCTAGGGGACTGATGACCTCAGATGTTAAGTCCCATAGTGATTAGAGCCATTTGAATAATTTTTGAACATCAGGTTCTGGGAGTAAACACGAGGCGTATTCGGAAAGTAAGGTCCGATTTGGCCCGAAATGGAAACCACTGTGAAAATCCGATGGAGCTTTGCGCAGATGTGTTGGGCAGTGTCTTTATTGTGCCTGTCAATCGTTTCGCGTCGCTCTTTCCAGTTCAGAGCGCAAAGTGATCTCGCAGAAACAGTGTCTCCCGGCAAGTATGTGGATCTGGTGAGAGATTCCGCCAGAAGCTATGCAGCCCACATGACATGAATTTCATGCTTTTAATCATTTCCACAGCAAAATTCTGTCTCGAAATCTGGCAGAAAACCCAAAGAGATTCTCGTCATACCGAAAGCACACCAGTGGCAAAACGCACACCAGTGGCAAAACGCAATCTATACCTTCAAATGGTTCAAATGGCTCTGAGCACTATGGGACTTAACATCTGAGGTCATCAGTCCCCTAGAACTACTTAAACCTATCTAACCTGAGGACATCACACACATCCATCCCCGAGGCAGGATTCGAACCTGCGACCGTAGAGGTCGCGCGGTTCCACACTGTAGCGCCTAGAACCGCTCGGCCACTCCGGCCGGCTATGCCTTCCCTGAGCGATAACAACGGTGAAGTCACTGATGACAGTGCCACTAAAGCACAGTTATTAAATACGGTTTTCCGAAACTGCTTCACCAAAGAAGATGAAATAAATGTTTCTCAATTCCAATCAAGAACAACTGCCAAGATGAGAAACACAGAAGTAGATATCCTCGGTGTAGCAAAGCAACTTAAATCATTTAATAAAAGCAGGTCCAGATTGTGTACCAGTCAGTTTCCTCTCAGAGTATGCTGATACAATAGCTCCATATTTAGCGATTGTATGCAACCACTCGCTCACAGAAAGATCCGTACCTAAAGACTGGAAAATTGCTCAAGTCACACCAATACCCCCTTCACACCCTCTGGCTACAATTGTGCACATTAACTTTTGCTGTATTTTAGCTGCAACAGAAGTATTTTTCCCAGTGGAAACATGAGGTACACATTTGTGAATGTTGAACACTGGTGTGTTGTTCGCTATATTCCACTTTATAAATGAATATAGTTATTGTTATTTTGCATGGTAGTTATTGAATGATCATTGTACTATTTGCGACAAAAGAGAATATTTCTTAATTAGTTATTTTAATGCATAAAATGAAGCCAAGTCTACAAAGTACGTTTTGAAAACGGGTGCATATTTTTGTACAAACCTTGCATCTAAAATCATTAAAAAATCACCTAAGAGGATTACCACATAAAGAAAATTTTTCCCTCTTTCAGAAAAACAGTAGGTCTGAATGGGATACCCAAAAAGGGAAGTAGGTGGAATCCGTTGAATTACAGGCCTATGTCACTAACGTCGATTTGCAGTAGGGTTTTGGAACATATACTGCATTCGAACATTATGAAGTACTTCGAAGAAAATATCGTTGTTGTAAAACACAAGAAGCTCTTTATACTCGTGAAGTAATGAGTGCTATCGACAGGGGATGTCAGATTGATTCCATAGTTTTAGATTTCCATAAGGCGTTCGACACCGTTCCTCACAAGTTTCTTCTAACCAAACTGCGTGCCTACGGAGTATCGCCTCAGTTGTGGGACGGAGATTCGTGATTTCGTGTCAGAGAGGTCACAATTCGTAGTAATAGACGGAAAATCGTCGAGTAAAACAGAAGTAATATCCGGCGTTCCCAAGAAAGTGTTTTCAGGCCCTCTGTTGTTCCTGATCTATGTTGACGACATACGAGACAATCTGAGTAGCCGCCTTAGATTGTTTGCACATGATGCTGTCATTTACCGTCTTGTAAAGTCATCAGATGACCGAAACGAATTGCAAAATGATTTACATATCTGTATGGTGCGAAAAGTGGCAATTTACTCTGAACAGAGAAAAGTGGGAAGTTATTCACATGAGTACTAAAAGAAATCAGCTAAATTTTGATTACGCGATAAGGCTGTAAATTCGAGTAAATACTTAGTGATTACAATTACAAATAACCTAAATCGGAACGATTACATAGATAATATTGTGGGTTGAGGAAGCCAAAGTCTGCGATTCATTGGCAGAACACTTAGAAGATGCAACAGGTCTACCAAAGAGACTGCTTACACCACGCTTGTCCGCCCTATTCTGGAGTATTGCTGTACAGTGTGGGATCCGCTTCAGGTGGGACTGACGGATGACATCGAAAACGTACAAAGAAGAGCAGCTCCTTTTGTATTATCGCGAAATAGGGGAGACATGATACGTGAATTGGAGTGGCAATCATTAAAAGAAAGGCGTTTTTCGTTGCGACGGGATCTTCTCAAGAAATTTCAATCACCAGTTTCTCCTCCGCTTGCGAAAGCATTCTGTTGGCACCCACCTACATAGGGAGATATGATCACGATAAAATAATATAAATCAGGGCTCGTACAGAAAAATTTAAGTGCTCGTTTTTCCGCGTGCCGTTCGAAAGTGGAACGGTAGAGAGACAGCTTGAAGGTGGTTCATTGAACCCTCTGCCAGGCACTTTATTGTGAATAGCAGAGTAATCACGTAGATGTCGATGTTCTTCCTTCAAGACAATTTTCAGCTGCATTCCTGAGGGGGCAATGAAGACGCTCCTGCAGCATTTTCGATGGGAAGTGTTTGATCGCCGAGAATACATTACTTAATTGGCTCCCTCCATTGTTCATTTTTGCTCACATGAACCGCCGGCTACGAAGACAACATTTTGGCACAAACAACGAAAGGCAGACCGGCGTAGAGAATTGGCGGAAAACAAAGGCGGCAGCTTTCTACTGGAAAGTTTGTACAACGCCACGACAAATGTCTCAGTCGGATCGGTGACTGTTTAGAAAAGGTAGCTGGAAGGTGTGGCTAACTGTTGCGAATAAAAAAATTTTGGTTTTCCCTGTGGCTTTCATTTCGCGACCGATCGGACCTTACTTTCCGGTTTCGCCTCGTATTTCCTTAAGCAAATTTTGTACATCTACATGGATACTCTGCAAACCACATTTAAGTGCCTGGCAGAGGGTTCATCGAACCACCTTCACAATTCTCTATTATTCCAATCTCGTATAGCGCGCGGAAAGAATGAACACCTATATCTTTCAGTACGAGCTCTGATTTCCCTTATTTTATCGTGGTGATCGTTCCGCCCTATGTAGCTCGGTGTCAACAAAATATTTTCGCATTCGGAGGAGAAAGTTGGTGATTGGAATTTCGTGAGAAGATTCTGTCGCAACGAAAAACGCCTTTCTTTTAATGATTTCCAGCCCAAATCCTGTATCATTTCTGTGACACTCTATCCCATGTCTCGCGATAATACAAAACGTGCTGCGTTTCTTTGAACTTTTTCGATATACTCCGTCAGTCCCATCTGGTAGGGATCCCACACCGTGCAGCAGTATTCTAAAAGAGGACGGACAAGCGTAGTGTAGGCAGTCTCCTTAGTAGGTCTGTTGCATTTTCTAAGTGTCCTGCCAATAAAACGCAGCCTGTGGTAGTCTTCCCCACAACATTTTCTATGCGTTCCTTCCAATTTAAGCTGTTCGTAATTGTAATACCTAGGTATTTAGTTGAATTTACGGCTTTTAGATTGGACTGATTTATCGTGTAACCGAAGTTTAACGAGTTCCTTTTACCACATGTGGATGGCCTCACATTTTGCGTTATTTAGGGTCAAATGGTTCAAATGTCTCTGAGCACTATGGGACTTAACATCTGAGGTCATCAGTCCCCTAGTACTTAGGACTACTTAAACCTAACCTAAAGACATCACACACATCCATGCCCGAGGCAGGATTCGAACCTGCCACCGTAGCAGTCCCGCGGTATTCAGGGTCAACTGCTACTTTTCGCACCATTGCGATATTTCTTCTAAATCGTTTTACAGTGTGTTTTGATCTTCTGATGACTTTATTAGTCGATAAACGACAGCGTCATCTGCAAACAACCGAAGACGGCTGCTCAGATTGTCTCGCAAATCGTTTATATAGATAAGGAACAGCAAAGGGCCTAGAACACTACCTTGGGGAACGCCAGAAATTACTTCTGTTTTACTCGATGATTTTCCGTCAATTACAACGAACTGTGACCTCTCTGACAGGAAATCGCAAATCCAGTCACATAACTGAGACGATATTCCATAACCACGCAATTACACTACGAGCCGCTTGTGTGGTACAGTGTCAAAAGCCATCCGGAAATGCAGAAATACGGAATCGATCTGAAATCCCTTGTCAATAGCACAACACTAAATATGAATAAAGAGCTAGTTGTGTTCCACAGGTACGATGTTTTCTAAACCCATGTTCACTGTGTGTCAATAGACCGTTTTCTTCGAGGTAATTCATAATGTTCGAACACAATATATGTTCCAAAATCCTGCTGCATATCGACGTTAATAATATGGGCCTGTAATTTAGTGGATTACTGCTACTACCTTTCTTGAATATTGCTGTGACGTGTGCAACTTTCCAGTCTTTGGGTAGGGATCTTTCGTCGAGCGAACAGTTCTATATGATAGTTAAGTATGGAGCTAATGCATCAACATACTCCGAAAGGAACCTAATTGGTGTACAGTCTGGACCAGAAGACTTGCTTTTATTATTTTATTAAGTATTTTTATGCATATATTTATTTCGTTACAGTGCTAAAATCAATGCAGTGCGCACTCTGTCTGCATCGGCAGCCACTTGTAAAATTCGTTTGCGACACGATACGCACAACTGCTTGAGAACTGAGGTTGAGATTCACAAACTCGGTTGGTTCGTCTGCGCGCTTGTTTGGCAATCTCGTTTATAGCAAACAGCGAATTTGACAAACAAACATCGTTCCTGTGAAACACAACTAGCTCTTTATTCACATGAAGTGTAGAGTGCTATTGACAAGAGATTTCAGATCGATTCCGTATTTCTGGATTTCCGGAAAGCTTTTGACACTGTACCACACAAGCGGCTCGTAGTGGAATTGCGTGCTTATGGAATATCGTCTCAGTTATGTGACTGGATTTGAGATTTCCTGTCAGAGAGGTCACAGTTCGTAGTAACTGACGGAAAGTCATCGGATAAAGCAGAAGTGATTTCTGGCGTTCCCCAAGGTAGTGTTCTAGGCCCTTTGCTGTTCCTTATCTATATAAACGATTTGGGAGACAATCTGAGAAGCCGTCTTCGGTTGTTTGCAGATGACGCTGTAGTTTATCGACTAATAAAGTCATCAGAAGATCAAAACAAACTGCAAAACGATTTAGAAAAAATATCTGAATGGTGGGAAAAGTGGCACTTGACCCTAAATAACGAAAAGTGTGAGGTTATCCACATGAGTGCTAAAAGGAACTAGTTATACTTCGGTTACACGATAAATCAGACGAATCTAAAAGCCGTAAATTCAGCTACATACCTAGGTATTACAATTACGAACAACTTAAACTGGAAGGAACAGCCGGCCGGGGTGACCGAGCGGTTCTAGGCGCTACAGTCTGAAACCGCGCGACCATTACGGTCGCAGGTTCGAATCCTGCCTCGGGCATGGATGTGTGTGCTGTCCTTAGGTTAGTTAGGTTTAAGTACTTCTAAGTTATAGGGGACTGATGGCCTCAGATGTTAGGTCCCATAGTGCTCAGAGACATTTGAATCATTTTTTTTGGAAGCTACACACAGAAAATGTTGCGTGTATGGCTAACCAAAGACTGCGTTTTATTGGCAGGACACTTAGAAAATGTAACAGACCTACTAGGGAGACTGCCTACACTACGCTTGTCTGCCCACTTTTAGAATACTGCTGCGCGGTGTGGGATCCTTACCAGATAGGACTGACTGAGTACATCGAAAAAGTTCAAACAAAGGCAGCACGTTTTGTGTTATCGCGAAATATGGGAGAGAGTGTCGCAGAAATGATACAGGATTTGGGCTGGAAATCGCTAAAAGAAAGGCGTTTTTCGTTGCGACGGAGTCTTCTCACGAAATTCCAATCACCAACTTTCTCCTCCGAATGCGAAAATATTTTGTTGACACCAGCCTACATAGGGAGGAACGATCACCACGATAAAATAAGGGAAATCAGAGCTCGTACGGAAAGATACAGGTGTTCGTTCTTTCCGCGCGCTGTACGAGATTGGAGTAATAGAGAATTGTAAAGGTAGTCCGATAAACCCCCTGCCAGGCACTTCAGTGTGATTTGCAGAGAATCCATGTAGATGTAGATGTACATCGTTTACATACGTGTTTCGGTTACCTCGACGACTGTTCCGTGAGGAAGTCCATCCGGCCACGAAGTTGAAACAATAACAATAAAACTTGCCAAACCCGCAGAAATGCGTATCCCGTACTAGGCATGACACACGCAGCCTAGGGGAGAGTAACATAGAATCAGAAATTGTAGCATTAAGCGGATTTTGTCAAGCTTGGCGCAGGTTGGCGAATGGTGGTCGAGTGTAGAGCATTGTTGTTTAGGCGCTGTACTCACCTGGTGTTTGTCCGCGCGGTCCAAAGACGCTGAAATTCTTCACTCCTCGTCTGCGCCCGCCTTGAATCTGCCTGTATTTCCAAAGCACACTTTCTGCACTGTCGGTCCACTGGCCATCTTCACGGGGTTCACCACTTGCTAGGGTCTCGAGGTCGACAGCTACATTCCGGGCCACGTACAATATGGTCACTGCCCTGACAGGAGAATCACCATACAGTGTCGGGTGGGATGTACGGATTTAACTGGACCTGTTCCGACTGCCTTTCTGCGTCTTCGCGATGACGCCGAGCGGTCGGCAGACGGGATGCGACGCTTCCGTGAGGCACGAACCGAACCCACCGTCGTGAGGGTTGAAGGCGCACTGGGCTGTGTCCGAGGTGCAGACGTCCACCTCTGCCCAACTTGGCGCTTGCAGCGCTCTACTGCGGTGGACAGCGTAACCACGTGGGCCGCGCGAGATCACGCAGTTTGCCATCTCGCCTGAGAGAGGCGCTGCGGTCACCTGATGCCTCGTTCACCCCGTTTACGTGGGTTTCCCAAAGCCGGATTTCGTAAACCGATTTCCCAAAATTACTTCTGGGTGTTCACGCAAACACTTCAAAATCGATTCTAGAAATCCGCTTCCGGTTGCCGATTTTCCAATTCCGCAATCGATTTTCGCTCGTATGTAAACGCAACCCGTCTCGAAACGAGATTAGGCTGTCAGGTTTCTTCTTGTTCTTAAAAATTTTCGGCCAGTATGGAGGGAGTGGCTTTTTCTACAGTGAAGGGTAAGTAGAAATATTAGACTGAAGCTCGCCTAATTCACGAGAAACAGCGGTAGTGCTGACTAAATCGGATACTGTAACTCATGTTTTCCAGCCCCCAAATTTAACTGGCTAAGTAATCCGCTTCAGACCTTAACGTGTGAACACGACAGAGAAAAACGGTTTCCGAAATTCTGTTTTCGTCTTTCGGAATACGTGTCGCATGAAAACGTAGAGATAGGATGGTCTCCAAAATACGACGGGGGGGCCGCATCCAATCGGCGAAGGGATTTAATTTGGCCCGCGTTCGAGTGACAGGCTTTTTATACGTAGCGCTCGATTCTTCTCTGTTGTTTAAGACCAACACAGACCGGTACCAAATCCACCAGCAAGTAGACTTCAGCAAGTCAGTACTTCAGCTAATTTTCTGACGTGGAAACACCCACAGCAAATGGACTTGCAGAAGAAACTTCTTGCTTCAATTACTAGCCAATTCCTGGAAGTTTTTCTCAAACTTGTAGAAATTTTGTGTGTTCAGTACTGGAACGAAAATGGGAAGACATATCAACCGGAACAAAAGTACCATTCAAATAGCTAAACGTATGTAATAGACAGCCGTAGCCAAGGAAATGCGAAATTAATTTATGGATTACTTTGATTCACGTTAAGGCAGAGCAGAATTTTCGATTAGAGACGATAAACGTCTGCGGTTTCGATAATCGATGTTATCATTTTCAGATCTCGGTGGTAACGAGATAAACGTCTTCGGTTTCGATAGACGATGTTATCATTTTCAGATCTCGGTTGTAACGATTATCGAAACCGGTTATCGGGAACATAGATTATTATTAGCGATGTTGGCAAAGAAGTTTATCTTCTCCAGTGTGTTTTATCATAGATTGCCCTTGCTTCTCAAAATGATCTCATTTTTCCATGTGAGAATAAACACAAATGCACTGCATTTGTAATAACGGTATTAAATGATGTTTGCAAACATCGAAGAGTAATTTGGAACAACAATAACTTCGTTAGAGATAACACACACGGGCCTGTTATCATTCTCTCTATCGAAATGTGTTGCGGCCCACACTGTGATACGGTACTCGATTTCCACGTTTCTCTTTTCAGTTTCAACAGATTCGATAAGTGTTCGACAGGAAACAAACTTGAAATGAGAACAAAGCATACACAGGTAGGAAGTTGAAACGAATCAAGGTGGTTTATATTAAAAAACTAGAAACCCGCCTCGATTGCGAAAAAAGCACCTAGTGTTAACCTAGGTTTCGGCGTAGATAACTACACCTTCTTCAGATCTGCATTTTTTCCAATGTTACTTCATGCCGAGGTTAAGGGCTTAAAACTGGATGTTTTGGAAGAGATGCAGATCTTTAAGCTTTTGCAACATGTTAAAGACAATATCCTCAATGACCAACTCCTAGTAAGAAACAGAAAATTTTTTGAAGGTTTCGCGTCTTTACTTTGTTCCTCATACTTGTAAATCTGATGATCTGGGGATTATCACATGCGCGCGCTGATTGGCGAGCGCAATTGGTCAAGCTGTTCGTCTTCTTTCTTTTTATCCTCATTTTCCTTTTACGATGAAGGTGATTTTAGCCCATTGAACACCTCACGTTTTATCCCTATATCCTTATTACCACAACGTCTTTAGATTACGTCCCCCCCCCCCCCGCCCCCCCCCCCCCCCCGCCAGGCTAACTACTGGCTTTAGGTATAGTTTTTAAGAGTTCCTCCTGTTGTCATAGGTAGCTTCATATATGTTTCTTTGCTAGCATAATCAACCGTGTGCGGTTATTTTTAAGCTTAATCTCCTATTTAGCTCGTCACTTATTCTATCCATTCTATTTTTTGATATACGTTGATCCACAGGTGGGAGTATAAGGGCTATTTAGCCACGACCCATGTATAAACTTTCACGTATTCGTATGCGCATGCGCCTTCAAGTAACTTCCCTTGTCTTGCGCATGTGCATAGGTAGGGGGTCGGGCGTGTAAGTGAGCGACCATTTGTAGCTGCAGTTCATGGCCCATTGGACACAGGCCGGTGTGAGGTGGAGCGTACGCCATTAAGTTAAGTAACGGTTTTGACTTTGTACATATGCACTGGTTGTGTTTTCCTTTTCTCTTTCGTTTACAAATATATAGCTATGGTGTTCGTTTAATCATTCACAAAGATCTTCTTAGGCGCTTGTGGGTTTTATGGTTGTTCTGAAGAAGGTGTAGTTATCTACGCCAAAACCTGGGTTAACACTTAACACCAGGTGTTTTTTTCGGAATCGAGGCGGGTTTTTAGTTTTTTAATTTATTAACGAACGACTGCTGACGCGCTGCGATGTTGAAGGTTCTGTAAAATTATGTTCTACTACAATTTCGAAAGAACAGTTTAAAATATTTACTGAAAACTGCGAAAAAAGTATAAAATAAAAATTTCGGCACTCGATATTACCATGTCGATGTACATACATTGGCAAAAATGTTATCACCTGTAGTTATCGATATTTAATTGAAAAAAGACCTATATATCGTTATTTTACAAGCAGCCCTACTCCATACACATACATAAATTCTAAATTCAAGTTGCCTTCTCACCTCCGTATGTATGTGCAGGCTAACGTCAGGAAATGCTGTAGGGACTCTGATACTGTTTTCCCTAATTGATACACTAATTCATGAGAAAGGCGGTTTTTTTTTTTTTTTTTTTTTTTTTTTTTTAGTCTTCTGACTGGTTTGATACCTCTCCTGTGCCAACGTCTTCATCTCAGAGCAGCATTTGCAACCTATGTCCTCTATTACTTGCTGGTTGTGTTCCAGTCTCTGTCTTCCTCTACAGTATTTGTTCTCTACAGCTCCCTCTAGTACCAAGGAAGTCATTCTCTTATGCTTTAAACAGCTGTCCTACCATACAGCCCTTTTTCCTTGTCAGTGTTTCCACATATTCCTTTCCGATTCTGCACAGAACCTCCTCATTCTTTGCCTTACCAGTCCGTCTAATTTTCGACATTCGTCTGTAGCGCCACAACTTAAATACTTCGATTCTCTCCTGTTCCGGTTTTCTAACAGTCCATGTTTCACTACCATGCAATGGTGTGCTACAAATGTACATTATCAGAAATTTCTGCCTCAAATATTAAGGCCTATTATGATACTAGTAGACTTCTCTTGTCCAGGAATACCCTTTTCGCCAGTGCTAGTCTGCTTTTGATGTCCTCCTTGCTCCATCCGTAGTTGATTATTTTGCTGCCTAGGTAGCAGAATTCTTTAACTTCATTGACTTCGTGACCATCAATCCTGATGTTAAGTTTCTCGCTGTTCTCATTTCTGCCACTTCTCATTACTTTCGTCTTTCTTCGATTTACTCTCAATCCATATTCTGTGCTCATTAGACTGTTCATTCCCTTCAGCAGATCATGTAATTCTTCTTCGCTTTCACTCAGGTTAACAATGTCATCAGCGAATAGTATCATTGACATCCTTTCACCTTGAATTTTAATTCCACTCTTGAACGTTTCTCTTACATTGCTTCTTCAAATGGCTCTAAGCACTATGGAACTTGAAACTTCCTGGCAGATTAAAACTGTGTGCCCGACCGAGACTCGAACTCGGGACCTTTGCCTTTCGCGGGCAAGTGCTCTACCATCTGAGCTACCGAAGCACGACTCACGTCCGGTACTCACAGCTTTACTTCTGCCAGTACCCCGTCTCCTACCTTCCAAACTTTACAGAAGCTCTCCTGCGAGCCTTGCAGAACTAGCACTCCTGAAAGAAAGGATACTGCGGAGACATGGCTTAGCCACAGCCTGGGGGATGTTTCCAGAATGAGATTTTCACTCTGCAGCGGAGTGTGCGCTGATATGAAACTTCCTGGCAGATTAAAACAGTGTGCCCGACCGTGACTCGAACTCGGGACCTTTGCCAGCGCACACTCCGCTGCAGATTGAAAATCTCATTCTGAAAACACCCCCCAGGCTGTGGCTAATCCATGTCTCCGCAATATCCATTCTTTCAGGAGTGCTAGTTCTGCAAGGTTCGCAGGAGAGCTTCTGTAAAGTTTGGAAGGTAGGAGACGAGGTACAGGCAGAAGTAAAGCTGTGAGTACCGGGCGTGAGTCGTGCTTCGGTAGCTCAGATGGTAGAGCACTTGCCCGCGAAAGGCAAAAGTCCCGAGTTCGAGTCTCGGTCGGGCAAACAGTTTTAATCTGCCAGGTAGTTTCATATCAGCGCACACTCCGCTGCCGAGTGAAAATCTCATTCTGGGCTATGGAACTTAACATCTGAGGTCATCAGTCGCCTAGACGTAGAACTACTTAACATAAGGACATCACACACACCCATGCCCGAGGCAGGGTTCGAACCTGCGACCGTAGCAGCAGAGTGGTTCCGGACTGAAGTGTCTAGAACCGCTCGGCCACAGCAGCCGGCATTGTTTCTTCGATGTACATCTTGAACAGAAGGGGCGAAAGACTACATCCCTGTGTTACACCCTTTTTCAGCCGAGCACTTCGTTCTTGGTCGCCCACTCTTATCCTTCCCTCTTGGCTCTTGTACATATTGTAAATTTCCCTTCTCTCCCTATAGGTTACCCCTATTTCTCTCAGAAATTCAGAACATCTTGCACCATTTTATATTATCGAGCAGTTTTTCCAAGTCGAGAAAGCCTATGAACGTGCCTTGATTTTTCTTTACTCTTGCTGCCATTATCAATCTGAATGTCACAATTGCCTCTCTGGTGCCTTTACCTCGCCTAAAGCCAAACTGGGTGTCATCTAACAAATCCTCAATTTTCTATTTCATTATTCTGTATATTATTCTTGTCAGCAACTGGGATACATGGGCATTAAGCTGATTGTGCGATAATTGTCGCACTTGTCAGGTGTTATAGTCTTCGGAATAGTGTGGATGATATTTTTCGGAAAGTCAGATGGTATGTCGCCAGGCTCATACAGTCTACACGCCAACCTGCGTTTTGTTGCCACTTCGCCCATGTCTTTAGAATTCTGATGGAACATTATCCTCCCATCTGCCTTATCTGATCTTAAGTCCTCCAAAGCTCTTTTAAATTCTGATTCTAATACATGATCTCGTATCTCTTCAAAAGCGACTCCTGCTTCTTCGTCTATCGCACCAGACAAATCTTCCCCCTCATAGAGGCCTTCAGTGTACTCTTTCCACCTATCCGCTCTCTCCTCTGCATCGTAAGTTATTTTGACTTTCCTGTAGGCTGAGTGATTCCTTCTGACAATTAGTTCTTTTTCTACTTCTTCACATTTTTCATGCAGCCATTTCCATTTCCCTGAACGTTTTTGTACTTCCTTCTTTCATCGATGAAATGAAGTATTACTTCTTTTACCCATGGTTTCTTCGCAGTTACCTTCTTTGTACCTCTGATTTTCTTTCCATCTTCTGTGATTGCCCTTTTTAGAAATGTCCATTCCTGTTCAACTCTACTGGCTCTGAGCACTATGGGACTTAACATCTTAGGTCATCAGTCCCGTAGAACTTAGAACTACTTAAACCTAACTAACCTAAGGACATCACACACATCCATGCCCGAGGCAGGATTCGAACCTGCGACCGTAGCAGTCCCGCGGTTCCGGACTGACCGCCTAGAACCGCGAGACCACCGCGGCCGGCTTCAACTCTACTGTCTGCTGAGCTATTCCTTGTTGCTGTATCTATAGCGTTAGAGAACTTCAAGCATATCTCGTTATTCCCTAGTATTTCTGTATCCCACTTCTTTACGCATTGATTCTTCCTGACTAATCTCTTAAACTTTACCCACTCTTCATCACTACTACATTATGGTCTATCTGCTCCTGAGTACACTTTACAATACAGGTTCTGATTTCGGAATCTCTGCCTGACCATGAGGTAGTATAACAGAAATCTTCCCGTATCACTCGGCCTTTTCCAAGTATACTTCCTCCACTTGTGATTCTTGAACAGAGTATTCGCTGTTACTTGTTGAAATTTATTGCAGAACTCAATTAGTCTGTCATTGCTTGTCCCAAGCCTATATTCTACTGCAACCTTTTCTTCTACTCGTTCCCCCGCAACTGCATTCCTGTCACCCATGATTATTAGATTTTCATCTCCATTTACATATTGTACTATCCTTTCAATATCCTCATATACTTTCTCTCTCTCTTCATCTTCAGCTTGCGACGTCGGCATATGTACCTTAACTATCGTTCCTGATGGTTTGCTTTCGATTCTGCTAAGAACAACCCTATCACTGAACTGTTCACAGTAACACACTCTCTGCCCTATTTTACTGTTCATAACGAATCCAAACCGCCAGTATACTATTTTCTGCTGCTGTTGATATTATCTACATCTACATGGATACTCTGAAAATCACATTTAAGTGCCCGGCAGAGGGTTCATCGAACTACCTTTACAATTCTCTATTATTCCAATCTCGTATATCGCGCGGAAAGAATGAACACCTATATCTTTCCGTACGAGCTCTGATTTCCCTTATTTTATCTTGGTGGTCGTTCCTCCCTATGTAGGTCGGTGTCAACAAAATATTTTCGCATTCGGAGGAGAAAGTTGGTGATTGGAATTTCGTGAGAAGATTCCGTCGCAACGAAAAACGCCTTTCTTTTAATGATTTCCAGCCCAAATCCTGTATCATTTCTGTGACACTCTATCCCATGTTTCGCGATAATACAAAACGTGCTGCCTTTCTTTGAACTTTTTCGATGTACTCCGTCAGTCCCATCTGGTAGGGATCCCACACCGCGCAGCAGTATTCTAAAAGAGGACAGACAAGCGTAGTGTAGGCAGTCTCCTTAGTAGGTCTGTTACATTTTCTAAGTGTCCTGCCAATAAAACGCAGTCTTTGGTTAGACTTCCCCACACTTCCCGACATTTTCCATGTGATCCTTCTAATTTAAGTTGTTCGTAATTGTAATACCTAGGTATTTAGTTGAATTTACGGCTTTTAGATTGGACTGATTTACCGTGTAACCGAAGTTTAACGAGTTCCTTTTAGCACTCTTGTGCGTGACTTCACACTTTTCGTTATTTAGGGTCAACTGCCACTTTTCGCAAAATTCAGATATTTTTTTGTAAATCGGTTTGCAGTTTGTTTTGATCTTCTGATGACTTTATTAGTCGATAAACGACAGCGTCATCTGGAAACAACCGAAGACGGCTGCTCAGATTGTCTCCCAAATCGTTTATATAGATAAGGAACATCAAAGGGCCTATAACACTACCATGGAGAACGCCAGAAATCACTTCTGTTTTACTCGATGACTTTCCGTCAATTACTACGAAATGTGACCTCTCTAACAGGAAATCACAGATCCAGTCACATAGCTGAGAACTGAGGCGATATTCCATAAGCACGCAATTTAACTCATCTGACCAGAAATCCTTGTCTTCTTTCCATTTCACCTCACTGACCCCTACTATATCTAGACTGAGGCGTTGTATTTCCCTTTTCAGATTTTCTAGTTTCCCTACCACGTTCAAGCATTTGACATTCCATGCCCCGACTCGTAAGACGTTATCCTTTCGTTGATTATTCAGTCTTTTTCTTATGGTCACCTCCCCGTTGGCAGTCCCCTCCCGGAAATGCGAATGGGGGACTATTCCGGAATCTTTTGATAATGGAGAGATCATCATGGCCCTTTTCAAATCAAAGGCCACATACGCTGTGGATACGCTCTATGTGTCTGTGATGCAGTGGTTTCCATTGCCTTCTACATCCTCATGCCGTTGATCATAGCTAATTCTTCTGCTGGTAGGGGCAATTCTCCACCACAAGAACAAGAGAGTATCCTGAACATGTGTCCGCTGGCCGGGGTGGCCGAGCAGACACATGTCTGGAACCGCGCGACCGCTACGGTCGCAGGTTCGAATCCTGCCTGGGGCATCGATGTGTGTGATGTCATTAGGTTAGTTAGGTTTAAGTAGTTGTAAGTTCTAGGTGACTGATAACCTCAGAAGTCCCATAGTGCTCAGAGCCATTTGCAGCATTTTTGAACATTTGTCCTCACCTCCGTCCACTTTGACAAGGCCGTTGTCAGAATGAGGGTAACTAATTGCGCCGGAAGTCTTCGGTCGCCAAAGCGAAGGGAATCAAAACTTAAGAGGTGCTGGGCTTCAAACCCAGGACCAAGGAAGAGCTGTTGGGCTTCAAACCCGGGACCAAGGAAGAGCTGTTGGACTTCAAACCCGGGACCAAGGAAGATTTGTTTACTAATCAAAGATTGGCAAACATATTAGATTGTATTAGGTCGTAGCGGACGTCACATGACGTACATTGAAGTTCGTTGTTGATCCTTTCACTCAGATTTTATGACAGCGGCCAGCCTGCTCTCTGACCAAACACGCTGAACTACCGTGCCGGCTCCCTTCGACCATGACTACTATGTTGTTTGTGTTTGTATTTTATAAACAGTTGCCGGCCGGTGTGGCCGTGCGGTTCTAGGCGCTTCAGTCTGGAACCGCGTGACTGCTACGGTCGCATGTTCGAATCGTACCTCGGGCATGGATGTGTGTGATGTCCTTAGGTTAGTTAGGTTTAGGTAGTTCTAAGTTCTAGGGGACTGATGACCACAGAAGTTAAGTCCCATAGTGCTCAGAGCCATTTGAACAATTTATAAACAGTTCCTACAAATTGTCTAAGTTTGTGAAAGCGATGCCACTGCCACCTAGGGAAAAGTAATCGAAACCTGGCTATGTCGAATTTTTTTTTCCCACTCTGCCTTTTAAACTAACATTCATCCGTTACCGATGTGAAGGTTCGCCAGAAACGAAACGTGTCTCGCATTCCACGTTACACCGTAGCCCCCCTTTTCCCCGGTCGGATAGCAGGTTAGGCACGTGCAAGTCACTCAAGTGACACCCAGTCAGTTACAATCATTTCGCAATAACTGCATATCGAATAATCATGTCAGTCCAAAACTTGTGGTTTTCAAACATGTATGCGTAGAGTAAAACGCAGCGTGAGATACAGTTCTGTTTCGTCCGTATAGAGAAGTTTAGTTGCAAGGCACCAGATGACTCAACTCCCATTTTTCTACTTTCCTCGAGTCAAACGCAGATGCGAACACTGTTCTCTGCGTGCTGCTGGGAAGGATGTTATTTGTCTGGGAACTTTCAAATTATACAGGGGACCCGTTAACGAATCAACACTGTCGAGAAACAGCATTAAGTCTTCAAAAACCGATCATAAAGACATATGCACCATCTTTTTGAATAGGAGTTTGAAATTTCTTGAGGATGAATACGCGTAACACATAGGGCTGCCATATCTAGCTGGTACCTCGTCGGGACACTCTGAGGTAGGCATGTAGAAATGACGTTCAAAATTTATTTAATAAAATTACTTTTTACTTACATCACAGTTACATCGAACTTGTTCCGGAAGAAGTAGTTGCTACATCTATTATTCGGAAGATTTCACCTTTTTCGGAAAGTCTTTTTTCCCTTTTACGAATTTGTAAAACTCAGCTTTTAGTTAAACTGGCACTGTGAGACTGATTCCACAGTCCCTGGCAGCAGTCTGTTTCTTTCCTTAGTCCGCTGGACCTAAATCAGCGAAAATGCTATTTCCACAGTGCCGTTGTTTGCGGGAATAGGAAGCTAATACCCTATAATTTTAGCAGTTTGCACTTGGGTTCAATATTTCTACGGTTTCCTGAGAAAGTAAGTCCACCTTTTGCCACGGAGAGTTTGGACTTCCATTCTTCCGAGTCACGCTTAGTTTCCAAAAAAACTCTTCGGATACATATACGGGGTGGTCCACTAATAGTGACGGAACCAAATATCTCACGAAATAAGCATCCAACGAAAAAACTACGAAGAACGAAACTCGTCTAGCTTGAAGGGGGAAACCAGATGGCGCTATGGTTGGCCCACCAGATGGTGCTGAAATAGGTCAAACCGAGATCAATTGCGTTTTTTAAAATAGGAACTCCCATTTTTTTACATATTCGTGTAGTACGTAAAGAAATATGAATGTTTTAGTTGGACCACTTTCTTCGCTTTGTGATAGATGGCGCTGTAATAGTCACAAACGTATAAGTACGTGGTATCACGTAACATTCCGCCAGTGCGGACGGTATTTGCTCCGTGATACATTACCCGTGTTAAAATGGACCGTTTACCAATTGCGGAAAAGGTCGATATCGTGTTGATGTATGGCCCAACGGGCGTGTGCTATGTTTGCTACTCGGTATCCTGGACGACTTCATCCAAGTGTCCGGACCGTTCGCCGGATAGTTACGTTATTTAAGGAAACAGGAAGTGTTCAGCCACGTGTGAAACGTCGACCACGACCTGCAACAAATGATGATGCCCAAGTAGGTGTTTTAGCTGCTGTCGCGGCTAATCCGCGCATCAGTAGCAGACAAATTGTGCGAGAATCGGGAATCAAAAACGTCGGTGTTGAGAATGCTACATCAACATCGATTGCACCCGTACGATATTTCTATGCACCAGGTATTGCATGGCGACGACTTTGAACGTCGTGTACAGTTCTGCCACTGGGCACAAGAGAAATTACGGGACAGATTTTTTGCACGCG
Organism: Schistocerca americana; assembly: GCF_021461395.2. Classification (NCBI taxonomy): domain Eukaryota; kingdom Metazoa; phylum Arthropoda; class Insecta; order Orthoptera; family Acrididae; genus Schistocerca; species Schistocerca americana. Next base: position 79,413,895 of record NC_060129.1, on the reverse strand, counting down.
TTCTATTTTGCGGCGAAGCGTCATTCACCAACAGCGGTAACGTAAACCGGCATAATATGCACTATTGGGCAAGGGAAAATCCATGATGGCTGCGACAAGTGGAACTTCAGCGGTATTATGGGAGGAAGGATAATTGGCCCCCATTTTATCGATGGCAATCTAAATGGTGCGATGTATGCTGATTTCCTACGTAATGATCTACCGATGTTACTACAAGATGTTTGACTGCATGACAGAATGGCAATGTACTTCCAACATGATGGATGTCCGGCACATAGCTCGCGTGCGGTTGAAGTGGTATTAAAAAGCATATTTCGTGACAGGTGGATTGGTCGACGAAGCACCATACCGCGGCCCGCACGTTCACCGGATCTGACGTCCCCGGATTTCTTTCTGTGGGGAAAGTTGAAGGATATTTGCTATCGTGATCCACCGACAACGCCTGACAACATGCGTCAGCGCATTGTCAATGCTTGTGCGAACATTACGGAAGGCGAACTATTCGCTGTTGAGAAGAATGTCGTTACACGTATTGCCAAATGCATTGAGGTTGACGGACATCATTTTGTGCATTTATTGCATTAATGTGGTATTTACAGGTAACATGTGAAACATGCTGTAAGAGCATGCGTTCCCAGAAATGATAAGTTCACAAAAGTACATGTATCACATTGGAACAATCGAAATAAAATGTTCAAACGTAGCTAAGTTCTGTATTTTAATTTAAAAAACGCACCTGTTATCAACTGTTGGTCTAAAATTGTGAGTCATATGTTTGTGACTATTACAGCGCCATCTATCACAAAGTGAAAAAAGTGGTCCAACTAAAACATTGATATTTCTTTACGCGCTATACGAATATGTAATAAAAAATGTGGGTTCCTATTTAAAAAAACGCCGTTCATATCCGTTTGACCTATGGCAGCGCCATCTAGCGGGCCAACCGTAGCGCCATCTGGTTTCCCCCTTCAAGCTAGACGAGTTTCGTTCTTCGTAGTTTTTTCGTTTGACGCTTACTTCGTGAGATAGTTCGCCCGCTCACGATGAGTGGACCACCCTGTATTTTTCTGAAAACAACTTTCTCTTGAAACCCCCATGTCATTTTCAGTCAGATATATAATAGTGTTTTCGATCGTCACCAAATCCGGGTTTCTATTAGCGTCATACAACCAAATACTTGATATTTATTAAAAGAAATAACCCATTTCTCTAAGTAAGCAAATGCTATGGTATAGAAAGCCATTGTCTCTTCCTCAGATTTCGATATCAGATGAATTATTTCTTGGTTGGGCTTCTCATTCTTTAATTTGGTCGAATTAATCTTGGTTTGCTTGCCAATAAAATTGCCGATCTTCCTTTCGTTCTGACGTCTTTGAGTGTCGATTAATATATTTCTTATTTCAATAATCGAGACTTTATTCTTCTGCACGCCTTTTATTTTTATATTTTTCGAACAGTAAAGTTTGACTGCAGGAACATGAAGTCCATTTCACTGATCGGACTATTGACAAAATCCGAAATTATTGTAGGTGGCCTGCCTTCGACGTCAAAAAATTGTTTTAATGGAATCCAAAACTTGAGAATTCTCTCAGGTGCGTGCATTAACGACAGCCGTCTTGTTCTTGAGTGACACAGAAGTGTGTGATGATTGGCATGAACGTATAAGCAGAACTCTTTTAGCCTCATTTACCTTACCATGTACATTCAGAAATAATTAAATATTTTCATGACGATTATTCAATGACGACAGTTACCGACTCCAGCAGCGCTTGATACAGTATTGTGCAGAATACGGGCAGGGCACCCAATTCCTTCTACATTTTTTCTCGGTCCTCCTTCACTTTGGTGAAACTCATGCCGTTGGCCGCATCGACGAAGCCCTCTTAAGTTGGTCTTGGTACTGTCTCGACAAACAGCGATTAATTTATCCAATAGAATATGCAGTTGTCATAAAGTGTCTAGACAAAACTTTGCGGTTGTCTCCGATGCTTCGTTATTCAGCGAATCAAGTTTGAACAGCTACTGTTGGATTCCATCAGTTTCAGTAAAGTATTGAACAACTAAGGGGAACATCTTTTCAGCTTTATGGTTCGATGTGTCGGTGCCTATGCCGTAAAATGAAACTACTTGCAATTGATTTTGCTGTTCTGACACGGAGTGTTGTGTGAGAATATTTTTAACTACCGCCGTAGCTTCGGTCCTGGCTGTAGACTGCTTTGCGGAGACTTTGGTGTCAGGATACATTGCGGCATTCAGTTTCACAACTTTTATGAGCTGTTGTTAGTTCTGCAGCAGCAACGAGCAGTGCTTCCTGGGTGCCTTCTTTAATCATGAGTGTAGAAATAGGCTTTGATGCCGATGCTACCGCGATTCTATTTGTGTGATTCTTCGTAGAATCTGCCTCACCTCCGTGAGTTACTGAGATGAAACAGCTACAAATCTCACTCCGTACTTCCTTTCTTGACAAAGACGACTCTTTTGTGTAATCATCCGAAAAGTGACACTTCCGCTTTCCATCCTTAGGCATTTTCGCAAGCTATGAAAAGTCCCCTTAGAAAAATTAATGAATTACTGTGCTGGTAAACCCCTTATGTTATTTGATTTTCTAACAGCTGAGCAAAACTGAACGTACTCAAACATTTCCCTCTTTATGTTTTGTACATAGTTCCGCGTAGTCAGGGCGTACACAACTTTCCCACTAGAGCGCGCCCCGCTAAGCACTACAGCGGAGGCGCAGCGCTCGTCCGTCTCCGCACTACGAGATGGCGCTGCCTTAGAGACGGAACAAATTCTGCTTCCGCCGATCCGCGTATTAATATGTAACGCAGCCAATGAGATTGCTGCTAACGTAGAATCTTTTCTGCTCGCGGATCACACTCGCGCAGTGATACCTGAAGAGCGCTAGGTATTATAGCGAGCGTACAGACCTTCGATTAGTCAGTCTGCATTAGTCTGCACCAAACTGTACCAGTCTGCATTTGTCTGCATTAGTCTGTACCAGTCTGTATGAGTTCTACATTTGCCTGAACCAGTCTACAGTCAAGTTTCAGTCTGCGCCTAATAAGATTACCATATTCCTGTACATAGCGATGAAGCTAAATGTATAGACACGTTAGTCAAGTATCAGAGATATATGTGAGAATAAGATTAACGTACCAACTTCAGATTGTCAATTGTAAATAGCATCCAGAACCAAGTTAAGTAATTTTTATGCTTGTTATTATTTTAATAAATGTGTGTGAAAATTAATCAAGTTCTGTTTACAGTTGGTCACCGTCAATCTGCTACTCTAAGCGTGCAAGTGGCATTTCTATCGTCTGACCTAACGGCAGAAGATAAACACTCCACGATAAGACCACGAGACATATTGCTGACACTCGCCTACTTCGTTAGAGCGACAAGTCAAATAATCTAATGGTGTGTGTACTGAAGGTCTTAGAGTATGCTCACCACACTTTACTTATTCTGATCATCACTAAACTGACACACAATATTTTTAGCGCAACGCAATCTGAATTTCAATAATCCCTACAAAAGAATGGCCCTGATTAACAATAACCTATACCTTCCACGAATCACTTACCTCACAAAAATCTTCGTTGCTCTAACTACTGCAATACAGCGAGCGCCACTACTGCCAGCTAAATAAAAGATTCTAACTACTGAAGGCACTAACTACTGATAGGGATAGTTAGCAAATGAAAGATATTGATAGAGAACAAACAATGTATTTACCTTAATAGTGTTCAAAAGTCATTATATATATATATATATATATATATATCAGTTCATGATATGCAATATTACAAATGTACTGTCTCTGATGGACACATGTCCAGATCATCCGCTCTCAAAACTCCGACATTTCTCTCCCCATATCCACCACTGCTGGCGGCTCACCTCCAACTGCCCAACGCTACGCGCTGTTCACATCCAACTACCCAACACTGCAATAGCGACTATTCCAACAATGCAAACCAGCCACAGACTGCACACAGCACAGTCAGTGATTTTCATACAGAGCGCTGCGTGGCATTACCAATATAAAAACCTAAACAGCCTACTTACAGCTATGGTAAGCTTATTACACGGTAAACGGTCGACAAATAACACTTTAGTCTTCGAAGTACACGTCACTATACACTTCGCGCCTTACATACCCGGAGGAAACACTTACAACACTACCAACTTCCACTCGTTGTTCATATTACGTTTGGAAGGAATCGTCTTATCAGATCGCTGCTCAAATCGGAACTGACCACTCTTCCGCGTGGCGACGCTTAAATGGTTCGAGCCCTGTACTGCTGGAGAAGTCTGGTATTTTCTCGAATTTTGCCGTTAGATATAGAAGTTGGCCGCATCGTCGGTACAGGACACGCAACATGCAACGCCATCTGTGAGACAATCTTTTCAACATCTACTTGTTGACATGATTAAAACTGACTGAGGCTGCAATTACATGTTGCGCTAACCGATGGCGTTACTTTAGTACTTGAGCCAATCCCGCAACAGTATTTTGCAAAATCGGGACAAAATTGGTTCTTGGCCGGATGTTGGAACATGAAGATCCATAACTGTGAAGGTCTCGATATATCAGGACGGGTGGCAACACTACGTAACACAAGATTTCGAAATACTTCTACAGATTGTTGGGGAATGCATTTAGCAATATGACGACAATTTAAGAGTGCTAACTTTTGCCTTCCTTAGATTACCAGTCGCAATTCGCTCTTTTAATCCACTGCAAATTCTGCGGGCAACTACACTGAGGTACTCAACTTTGAAGTATCGAAATAAATACGATCAATAACGAAAAGGTAACCGTCTCATCATCAGCCTAAGGTGTGGGACTTACAGTTTTAAAAATTCTTCACGGTAAATGATAACAGCCAAACAGTTGCAGGATAAAGATTTATTAAAATCCTTGACCACGCTTTCGGTATGTCCAAACATACCTGCATCAGAAGCAAAATACACCTGAACACGAAGACATCTTTATTAGGAAAAACTTCTTTCTCAGTTACGGTGCTAAGTTTTTGCTAATGAAGATGTCTTCCTGTTCAGGTGTATTTTGCTTCTGATAAAGGTATGTTTAGACATACCGAAACCGTGGTCAAGGATTTTAATAAATCTTTATCCTGCAACTGTTTGGCTGTTATCATTTACCGTAAAGAATTTCAACAGTTGCTGTTCCAGCCATGTTTTACAACTTGAAGTTTTAAATATCAAATATTTTTCAGCAATAACATCCGTGCAGTCGTTTAAGGACATTTTCGTAGCGAAAGAACAATCGAACCCAAAAAAAATGTGGTGTTTAATTTTTTGCTCACCAAGTAACACGTTTTGCGAAAAACTGCTTCAGCGGCTTTGTTTCGTTTGCGTACATTACGTTCTTGCAGCAGTGCAGGAATGACACAGCTTTCTGCTTTCCTTCAATAGAAACGAGATGTGGACACGATTCCCTGCGTGGCACGACGAAGATGTTTGCCATGAAGACTCCACGACAAAGAACTGCGACAATCGGGCAACAGTGAAGCACACTGCCTTCTAAACTTCAGAAACAAGTGCTGTAACACGAGGTAAACGTGCAACTACATTAAGCGCGTTTTTTCTTATTTTTTTCTTCAATTTGTGTCACATTACTCAGTCTTCCAGACATACCGGTAACTGAATCACACACACACACACACACACACACACACACACACACACACACACACTCACTCACTCATTGATATCCCCGCTAAACCTGCTGGGCAGAACAGGTAAGGGGATTGTGGAAAGGGCCAAAGGTTGAGGTCAGTTTCTCCTTCTAATTGTTATTTATTGTAATGTACTAACCTTTACAACCAAAGCGACACATAACCAGGCCTTTACCGAACGCAGCTCTTTCACGGCTGAAGGCCTCCAAACAAGAAATGTTAACAAATCAACAAGATAAAAATCCAATTAAAATAGCAATAAAATAATTAAAAACACCAGCCAACATATGCGAAGTGCAATACTGATGGCTGAGGGCCACAATTAAATTTCAAAATTTTAGAATATATTACCATAGACTTTTAAAGGCAGAGGGCCAACAAGAAATCTTAAAAATCAACAAGATTAAAATGCAATTAAAGAGGCAAATCAAATAAATAAAAATACGTAACACAGCTACGTGGAAAGCCTTAAGGCTAAGCAGGAGAACATACATATGCAAGGTGCAATACCAATGGCTGAAGGCCACAATTAAGTTTCAAAATTTTAAAACATATTACCATAATCTTCTAAAGGCAGAAGGCCGCAATGTTTAAGCTTGTAAGATAAATTTAAAAATTAATTTGGCAAAATTTTTAAGAAAATAAAAAAATAACCATAAGCCTCGAATTTAAACTAGCTGACAACAGATAATTAAACACGGGTGGCACTCAGAAGCCTCCAGGGAGGTCGGTCTGCCCTCAATCGCTTGGGCGAGACAGGTGGTGAGCCCAACTACACTTGATCTGTCAGAACCCAACCAGTGGACAGCCACGGACCGACCGACACTACGACTTGCTTCCTGTCAATCAGTACATGAGAATTCAAACGGGAAAGGTTACAAATGTGATAATCCACAACGGAGTATATATTAGCTGTCACAATTACACACCATGTTGGACAGCGACAACAGGTGAGGAGAGGACACTGCCTGAAATTACGTTAGCGGCCAGTGCAGGTAGCCGGAACACTAATGGCCACAAGGCAGAACATTCTGCTGGTGCACTTGAATTGTAGCCAACCAATATAGTCAATTGCACCACACGGTGGCTAAATTTCAGCAGTAGAAGTATTCGGTGTTGCTCACAGGAAAACCTCCCCAACAGCAAACCACCGAAACGAACCACCAAGACATGAATGGACGTGGCTCGGGTAGTTGAAACCACTACTCAACTTTAACGTCCTGGGTCGGTGAAGCACGAAGCTCGTAGCGATCGGACAGCTCCACATACGCTCCGACACTGCGCAGGGACCGCCAGCGGCCCCAGCCGACTGCACCGCGCGGAAATAACTTCCCTGGTCCGCAGCAACCGACCGGCTCCCTCAGAATGCCGACATCTAAAATCGTCGTCAGTGGAAATAACGCCAACTACGCATACGACTTGACAAACACTTGCACGAAGACCTGAACGATACCCAACAGTAACTAAACACGCACGAAGTCAAATCGAGAGTCGATGCACACAGACACACAGCCGACTCATGAACGATCGGCGAGCCAAAACGCGTTGTCCGGTAGGACGACCGACCGCCGATCCACCAAGACCGTGGCCCGGCTCAAGTGATGCGTGGCGGCAATGGTGGGGCGAGCCATGTCGACGCAGACCTCACTGCTGCTCCAACCCGACTGCACCGGTGCCGCACTGCAACTCCCCGACTGGGGAGTCTGGGCTGCGCTCCAGATGCGTTGCCACTGCCAGGCAGCCTGAACTAGTGACCCGAACTGGCGACGCCGAACTGCCTATCCGAACTGGCTTACGACGCACAAGGTCCGGGAAGTAACAGCATTCGAGCAAAGATACTACGAGAGGGGATACATCGATACGCGCTGCTAGCGCCGGTCACGGTCAGCCAAAGCAGCAACTCACTGGGAGTAGTAATTTTAATTAATGTAGTGAAATGGAAGTACGTTAAAAACAGGGCATAACATACATGATGGCGGGAAAATGAGCCACGCACGGGTCACTCATGATATGCATACAATGTTTAAACTGATGGCCGAGCGGTTCTACTTATGATATGAAAAAAATGTTTTGGTGGCCGAGCGGTTCTAGGCGCTTCAGTCCGGAACTGCGCTGCTGTTAAAGCCGCAGGTTCGAATCCTGCCTCGGGCATGGATGTGTGTGATGTTCTTAGGTTAGTTACGTTTAAGTAGTTCTAAGTCTAGGGGACTGATGACCTCAGATGTTACGTCCAATAGTGCTTAGAGCGTTCTGAACTATTTTAAATTGGTTATAAGCATTACTTATATTATGATGTGCTACCATAATTACCATGAGGTGTCATTACAAACACCGATGTGAAATACATAATATTCATGCCATCAGACAATTTTCCTTGTGTGCGCTGCTCTCATTGTTATCAATGTTACTTAACATTGTTTTCTGAATTTTATTTGTGGCTCCAAACAAATACGCAGTTTGACGACCATGGACGATGAATGTACGTAGATTACGTTGGACATTCGAAACAAAGTTGGCATAACACACTTTGGTAGGACTGTGTTTTCCATGGAGATGCAAAGTGAAGGGAGGTTGCGCTAAAGGCTTTTAATGCTGTACGTTGTTTTGAATCCAGAGTGAGAGGGCCGCCATTTTAAACAGCCCAAAACATTAGCAGAGTACTGTTTGCGAGTGCTTCTTGTTCATTATATCTGTGGTGTGCGCACGACAGCTGTTTCAAAATGCTACAAAGAACAGTGCTTACACGAACAGCATAGTGTACGGAAGGCTATTTCGAACGTTTTCCTGTTCTCGATTGCGTATATCCTTCAGTAATACGACCCATTTGGCATCGTAAAAGTAACTTGCTTTTTGCCGCTATATTTCGGATAACCAGAAACAGAAGGAAGTGATGTGAAAAGCATGCTTTCGTGATCCATTTCATTCCAATTTCACTGCATTTTATCGATAGAAAATGAAACTGCATCTCCGAAACCAGTGCCTGTTTGCTTACTGGTATCGATACTTCATCTTGTTCGTACAAAATGGTTCAAATGGCTCTGAGCTCTATGGGCCTTAACTTCTGATGTCACAAGTCCCCTAGAACTTAGAACTACTTAAACCTAACTAACCTAAGGACATCACACACATCCATGCCCGAGGTAGGATTCGAACCTGCGACCGTAGCGGTCGCGTGGTTCCAGACTGTAGCGCTTGTTCGTACATTTTCAGTTCGTATGCACAACATTTTTAGTGTTCACCTTTGCAAAAAACTTAGCTATGTGTTCTTTGCTAGCCCATAAATATGTGCAGTGCGGAAAGAATCAAGGCATGCTATCGCGTCTTGTGCATTTCAACAAAAGCCGGTCGAGGTGGCTGAGCGGTTCTAGGCGTTTCAGTCCGGAACCGCACGGCTGCTACGGTCGCACGTTTGAAATCTGCCTCGGGCATGGATGTGTGTGATGTCCTTAGGTTAGTTAGGTTTAAGTAGTTCTAAGTTCTAGGGGACCGATGACCTCAGATGTTAAGTCTTATAGTGCTCAGAGCAATTTGAACCATGTCAATAAAGCCAATCATTATTGAAATGTCAAAGAAACACAACTGCATAGAGGTATACCTCCATTCAGAATATGTTTTATTAGATTTATGGTTCAGGGCATGACATGCCAAATGAATACCGATGCTCTAGCACTCACAGAAAGTAAAAAGAAATTAAGAGGAAATAAATATGTAGAGGATTAAATTAGATTCTATAGTGGTGTTGAACAACATAAAAGAAACAAGCAAAGGTGTAGAACTACTCCCGCACAAAAAATGGGGAAAAGACATTCAAGATTGTACATATGTAAGTGAAAGAAAGAGTCAGGCTGAACCTGTATACACATATAAGTGTATATGCACCTGAAGAAGGGACAAAGAAGAGTCTGAAAGCTTCTATGAAGAACTACAGAAGAGTGATCAGATTATTATGATGGGTGACTTTAATGCCAGAATAAGAAATATTCCAGTAACAAACATTATAGGCCCGTTTGGAGAACAAATATGTAATGAAAATGGAAAATTACTAAGAGATTTTGCCACTTACAACAACTTAAAAATCACAAATTCACTTTTTAAGAAGTATACTTGGGCCAGCAGAGGTCTTAGATCAATAACTGACGACATTTTAGTAAATGATAAGCTAGCAGGTCAAGTGAGGGATACAAGAGTTTATAGAGGACAAGGCATAGGGTCAGATCATTTCTTACTAATCTCCAGAAAAGATATTTTTACAAAGTGGAAGAAAATAACTAAACAAGTAACCAACTAACAAGATCAGAGCGTTTATAAAGTATACTTGCTTGAAGATGATAGTATCAGATGCCTGTACCAAAGTAGATTAAATGAAGAACTAGCAAACTTACAAACTAAAGACAGTATAGAAGAAGAATGGCAAACTCTGAAGAATACTGTATACAGAGGAGCAGGAGAAACTCTTGATAAAAAGAAAAGAATACAGAAAAGAAAAGGCGACAAAATTTGGAATGAGGATATAATGAAAGCTGTCAAAGAAAAACAGGATGCATATATAAAACACTTAAGTTACCCCACTATTGAGAACAAACAATACTATAAGGAGAAAAGAAATAACGCTAAATGCGTAGTAAGGAAAGCACACCAGGAACACTGGGATAGGTTTATCTCTAATATCGAACATGATATCCACGAAAGACAAGAAATGGCATATGAGTTTTAAAAACATTAAACACAACAGAGAGAGAGAAGATACCAATAAATAGTATTGAAGAAGAACAGTGGATAAATCATTACAACAAATTGTGGTATGATTATACAGCACAAGAAACTGAAATTGAAGAACTAAATGAGAAAGGGTTAGATGAAATACAGTCTGACGAATTAACATATGCACTAACATCACTTAAGAACAGGAAAGCAACAGGAAAAGATGGCATCAATGCTGAATTATTAAAGTATGGAGGAATGCTGCTACAACAACGACTGCTACATCCCCTCAACCAATGTTGGAAGAAGAAGAGTATTCCCAAAGACTGGAAAACAGCTAGAGTGATATCAATTTTTAAAAAACGAGATAAAAGCCTATGCAATAACTACAGAGGAATAAGTTTACTGGACCCAGCATACAAGGTGTATGCCAAGATTTTAAATACAAGACTTAAAAACATAGCTGAAGCAGTACTGCATGAGGAACAAAAGGGTTTTGTGAAAAGACGCTCCACAATAGATGCAGCTTTTATTCTACAGCAAATAATAGAAAAACAGAGAGAGTATAGTAAAGAAACAGACATTGCTTTTATTGACTTTAAGAAAGCTTTTGGCGGTGTCAATAGGCAGAAACTTTGGGATATAATGACGAATCATGGGTATCCAAAACATCTAGTAAATGCGATAAAAAGTATATATGAAGACACAAACATCACTCTAGATCTCAATGGTAAAACAACTAATGAGATACCAACTAACAAAGGGGTACGAGAAGGCTGTTTCATCTCTCCAACTTTGTTCAACATCTACATTAATGAAATAATACATATATGGAAACCAGAATTTCAGAAAGGCATCTACCCAGACAGGAACATTCTTTTAAATAATTTACTGTGTGTTGATGATGCTAGCAGATAAGGAAGATGACCTTCAGAAAGGACTCTACTTGCTAAAACAAATAAGTGCAAAATTTAACATGGGAATTTCAAAAGAAAACACTAAGACAATGGCCTTCGTGGAGAAATATCCAATCAGAACAAAAACAGTGATAGAGCAGAAGATTTTAGAGCAAGTAAATAATTTCAATTATCTCGGATGTGAAATGACATATGGCTACAGCAGAGATATTGAAATTAAGCTTAGTAAATTCAGCTGGGTATGCGGAACAGTTAACAGAAACCTAAAACACAAAACCAGGAAAGACACTCAAATTAAATTTTACAAAACTGTTGCAGTTCCCACTCTGCTCTATGGAAGTGAGACATGGGTGATTACCAAGAAGCAAGAAAGCCGGATTCAGGCACAAGATATGAAATTCCTTACAGGGGTTAAAGGTTGCACAAGAGAAGACAGGCTAAGAAATCAAGATATTGGAGAAGAACTGCAAATCTCCAGCCTCCATGACAAAATTCGAGATGGAACAAACACCTACAAAGAATGGAGAGTGAGAGATTTCCCTTAAAGGCAAGAAATTATAAGTGCCATGGGAGAAGAGGCAGACGAAGACCCTGACAGATATGGGTACTGTAACAGGCAGTTCCTGCCTAATACCTGAAGAGATGATGATGATAATGAAGACTGCTGGTTCATTAGTTTCATTGTAGTTTACCTATCTTCTCACTCTGAAATCTTTCCTATGATGTGTCATTCAGCATGTGACCAACAATAGCAATTTACAGGGTAAGAAGAAAGGATAAATTTTTTAAACATCTTCCAGCATTGTTAAATGCTATTAATGTGATTAACGTAATGGTCCCAACGCTTAAGACCCCTTAAAAGGGATATTTTGCTTTAACAAGTAATGGAGTAATTTTAGTAATGATGGCCTAACCTACCCATAATACTAGAGGACATATCATTTATGTAAATAAGGAACAGGAAGGAACAGGAGTGGCCACAACACTGATCAGTGATGAATACAACCACTTTCCCCCCGGGGGGGGGGGGGGGGAGGGGGAAGAGAACAAAGAGTTATAGGCTTAAAATTTAAGTGATAGTGTTCTAAAGACGAAGCAGCGATATTAATATTTAAAATTTTTCATGAATAGCTAATATATAATTAAATAATATGTAGGCTAAGTACTAAGCGGTTAGGCTAAGCCTAAGTTAATTATATTAAATAATAAAATAATTTTATTGCATGCAAAAAAACTCACATTTACATCAAACTAATACGTCGAGGCTTTTTAGAGCATATCTCTTGATGACGTCACCAATAAAACTTTCTGTTGGCTCGTCGTCCCCTTCAGTTGAAATCTTCACACAAGCTTGTGGCGTTTCCTGACCCATCCTGTTCCTTAATTTTGTCATCACCCTGTTCTTTGTACTAAATGACCTTTCCACACTGCAAGTCGAAACGGGAATGCACAGTACACATTAAACAAGTGTCTGTAGTGCTTCATAGCCAATGTCGCCTCTCAGAATGAGAGAAGGAACATCAGAAGATGTATCGTCTAATTTGTTACTAACAATGTACCTAAAGGAATGCAACTCTGCAATAACAGCGTGGACGTTTGTAAGTCCCAAAATCAAGCACAGTACTTTATAAACATTATCACTAAACTTTAGAAATTTTTTAAAACTTTCAAAATATGCTCTTAGTTATATCGCTTTTATTGCCTTCTCATCAAACCTTTGCTCAATTTCATCAATCATACATTTGACAAATTTTTCATGCGCTTATCATAGCTTGAATCTGCTCCTCTATGTTCGTGAATAGCGCACCTCTAACTTCTGTTGCGTCCTCCTGCGGTTTTTTAATTTTATTAAGAGTTTCATTTTCTGAACTATGTCCATCGCAGTCACAAAGACAGTCGATGTGTCTTAAATGTTCCAGGGTTCCAGAAACAAGTAGAGGGATTTGCGAAATTTTAAGTGATTGTCTCTGCAAAACTTTGCATAAAGTTGAGACTGCATTTAACGTACCGTCTGAAATCACTAAACCTACAATGAAATTGGAATCCATCATTTCTAACAAGATTCCTCCAGCTAAACTTGTTAAATCCGCGCCGTCCATGTGTATATGTTCACATGCCATTATAATGGACTTGTAGGTTAGGAAAACAGCATGAGCAGTAGTTCACCTATACTGCTGTGAAACATATATCTCCTATCGCAAGCTGTTTGCTATTATGAAAGAATTGAGGACGCATTCCTATGTTATTGTTCATTGATAGTAAACGTCTGTAAGTGTTGTACTGTAATCTATATTACATCACACTGCATATATTGATTCTAATGGGACCAGTTTGTGTACTGATAAGTATGTGAAATGCTTTTATGCTGTAGTTTTATATTCGCACTTATAGAAGCCTTTTGTTCCACTTGGAAAGTGGTAGGTGAGATCTTCTGTTATGGTCTGACGTATGCAAGCAAGCCTCGATCCTGTGCACTGTTTGCTAAAAATATCCAGAATGGTGGGTATCATCTGGACAGATTTGCAGTTGTCTTTTCCAGCCACTAGCAGACTCTGGCTCCACAGCTCCATCAACGACAGATCGTTTTAGACCTTACAATATTCGTATTGTTACGAGTAGAAGATGGTACTGGCGCTAGAGTACGTCGCATCTATTGGTGTTAGTTATCCTGTCAGCGTGACAGACTGCCGTCCTAAGGGACCCGGGTTCAGTTCCCGGCTGGGTCTGGAATTTTTCTCTGCTCAGGAACTGGGTGTTGTCTTCATCATCATTTCATCCCCATCCGGCGCGAAGGTTGGCTAATGTGGCGTCGAATGTAATAAGAGCTGCACCAACGTGGCCGGACCTGCCCCGCAAGGGGCCTCCCGGCCAATGACGCCAAATGCTCATTGTTAAATATTCCGAGAAACACAGTGTCAAGAGCGTGCCGATAACACCATATTGCAGGCATTACCTGCCACCAGGGACCCCGCAGTGGCCGAGGGCCTTCACTTAACGATGGAGAGCAGTGGCATTTTTATAGAGTTGACAGTTTGTTGTTGTTTGTTTTCTATCGTATCGGGCTGCTATGGACCACGAAGATTTTTATCCCTTCCCTGATTGTGTTTTCCTCTTTTGCCAGTAGATTTTCATTTTGGCTGACTGTGCTCCTTTTCTTTGTTTTGACCATTTGCAGGCAGGACGTGGAACTGGTGTAGTAAGCGAAATAAGGCTTTTAGTAATTTTGACTTTTTCTCTGAATTTCATGAAATGAAATTTCAGCCTCCTGTAAATCCTTTTTAACATGGCTTGCACATTTTGAATACGATTTTGTTTTTGAAATTGTTGAATGCGTGTAATGATTAAGTCTTTGTGGGTTCATTCTTTCCACTGTAACACCCCACCCATCACTTATCTGGTTTTGGCGTGTGTTCACCCCAGCTAATTGACTAACAGATCAACAGAGAGTGCAAAACTGCTGCAATGTCGGATAACGCAAAGAAAGCAATAAGGCCCTTTGACTCCTGATTGAACTGTGGTGGCAGTGTTGACATTAATTGATTCAGAATTGATCACTTTTAATTAAAAAGGGGTGCACATTGATGTTATATTCAGCTATTGAACAGCAGATGCAAATGTTGAACATAAAATTAATTAAGAAAATGACTTGGGATTTCAACTACTTGATTGAAAACAGATGCAGTTGATTAGCACAAATTTATTTTAACTCTCGACCTTCCATCATCACATTACATGACTCTCCTATCAGGCAGTGGAAATAAATTGGGCTTACGTGGAGTAAAGCGCGATAAATCAAAATTAATTCCTATCGACTGACCCAGGCGCAATGTGAAGTGCGAGAAGAATTCCCAGTGGAAACTTTGCCGACGGGATCCAACAAATTAATGTGGCCTAATTCAAGCTGGAGCTGGCGCAATGTCACCGAATGCAGCGTGGCAGAGCGTCGTCGTTGTGAGGACATCGGCCGACCTCGTGGTGCTGCAAGGCTGCGCTCGTCTACTCACTCCTAGCTATCTTGCTCAGTACATAGCTGAACCAAAACTTTCTATCTCCAAGCTCAATTGTTCCATTTGCTAAGTCCTAAACTGCAGAGATGCTCACTCTTTCTCAGGCAAGCTGAGTCAAGAATGCCACGTCCGCAGTCTAGGCAAGCTGGGAATGGAAGACCCCTACGGAGACTTCTTCCAGTCCGCTCTTCACCTCGGTTTCCCCTCCAGCAAAATCACTTACGCCAATTGCAGTGCAAGTCGCGTTAATTATGCGTCGCTTCCCAGCGCCGACCAGTGCCTGCTCTGGGAAGTGAACAAATTCCCACAAAATTTCCGTTCCTCTCAACTTCTGCTATTTAACTCCTCCCAGGCCACCCATCAACGTTAGCGTTTGCACAAAACACCATTTTTTCCGGAATTCTGACTCCCAGGAGAGTACTTCAAATTCCTCGGTCCTACGCTCCCATCTGTCGCTCTTCACCTGATTTACTTCAGACTCTGCAGACCGTGAATTCAGCGTGAAGTTGCTATAATCACGAACACGCATATTTTGACCTCTGTTGACCGCTCCACCGTAGCTATGCGCGGCTTTCTCGCATGTTTCACTGACAACGGGACGACGGACGTTTATCAACAGGCATACAAGTTCCCCGTGTGCTTCCCGGTACACCAGCATGGGGTCAACCACCCACTCACCGTCACTTATCTTAAGGCAGCTGGAGGCCGCGCCCCTTTACCACTTTCTCAGAGCTTGAGCCGCCTTAAGCTGCCTATTGTCACTTCCATCCGCAGCTCCCCAGCCGCACGCCGCCACCCGGCCGCGGTCAACTGAATACTTCCCTGGGATAAACTAGCCTCCAGTAAATCGACGCGTTTCCACAAAGTTTTCATGTCGTGAATTACTTTACATCACCCGACATTAATTATTCCAATACGTCCGTACTACACCCTCTACAAGATGCATTGTGCCTTGTCAGTCATCTTTGTTCAGCCCTACTGTTCACTCAACGTGAGTTAAGTGATCTTTAATGACTTCATGTAAGGTTCATAGTTCTTGCCATCTTACACCAGATGACCAAAAAACATCATTCTCCACTTCCTTATGCTGGTAACAATGTCTTCTGTATGTTAGTACAATTCACAGTTGTGTCTTCGGCGGAATTCTCCGTTTTCTCTGATAGGGCCAAGGATTTTCCTCAATATTTTCCCATCTCTTACTTCCGGTTTTCGTAGTGGTACTTTCTTCGTCATGTTTAAACACTCTGATGCATACAAAGCTGACGGTCTAATTACGGTGTTATAATGACAAAGTTTTAGGTTTAAAAACAGGCTTTTGCTTTTGTATAAGTCTTTGCACAGATGAAAAGCACCTTCTAGTTTAGAACACCTACTTTCTATAGCTGCATTTTCTGAACCGTCAGGTGTAATTATTTCTCCAAGATATTTAAATTTCTTCGACTGCTTGATTTTCTCTTGATGTATTTCAATATGAGAAGGAGCGTGTTTGATGTTTGTGATGAATTCAGTTTTGTTAAATGCTATTTTTAGGCCAGTCTTAGGAGCAATTCATTGTAGGCTGGACACTTGAACCTTAGCTTCGTCAATATTATTTGCAATGAGTGCCAGATCATCAGCAAAAGCCAAACTGTTTCCACTGAGGCTATTTCTTTTGTGTCCAATTTGAATCCCATAGCCTGGTGGTACGGTTGTTATCCACTCTCTATCTTTTCCAGGACACAGTTAAAAAGCAATGGAGAGAGCAGGTCACCTTGTCTCACCCCTGTACAGATTTCAAATGGTTCTGATAGTTCGCCTCTGAACTTGACCTTTGACACTGTGTTATTTAAAGTGGCGCTTATCAGGTTGATTGTTTTCCTATCTACACCAAATTCGGCAAGGGTGTTCTTTTTTGTTTCTCGATCAATTGAGACATACGCTTTTTGAAAGTCGACAAAGGTCACAACAAACGTTTTTGATCTTGATTTGGCATATGATATAACAGATTTCAGGTTATGGATCTGCTCTGCACAGGATCTTGATGTCCTGAAACCAGCTTGATATTCACCCAATTCTTGATCTTAGACTGATTCAGCTCTGTTTAACGACAGTCTGGAAAAGATCTTGTACGTCATTGGTTGCAAAGAGATTCCTCGGTAATTATTCAGATCACACTTATCGCCTTTTTTATTAAGCGGGTGAATAGTTGCTACAGTCCAATCTGGAGGTAGAGTTTCAGATTCCCAAATCCTCACTATATCATGGAGATGTTTTATTGCATTATGATCTGCGTATTTCCACATTTCAGCCAAGATGTGATCCTCACCTCCAGATTTGTTATTTTTCAAGCCTTGTTGGTTTTCATGATTTCATCTAATGTGGAAGGGGGGCTATCTGCAGGAGGAACAGTAGGATAGGAATCAAGCTTTTCATTTGCATTTTCAGCATTCAGTAGGGATCAAAGGTAATTTCCAAAAGCTGCAGCACACGATTTGTCATTCAAATTTAGTTTTCCATCGAGTCCTCTTATATGTAACGTAGGAGTTTAAACTTCGATAGTTGTGATTTAAAGGCTTTCTAAAATTCCCGAGTGTGATGCCTTCTATTTCATCGATTTGGTTTTTGCTGAAGAGTCTCTTAGTTGTTCTCAACACTTTTGATGTATCTTTCCTAACTTTCAAGAAGTTTTCATGATTTTCGGAGGTTTTCTTGCTATCCCATTTTATCCAATCCTGACTTCACTTTTCAATTTCTTCATTACAATCTTCGTTCCACCATGGGTGTTAATATTTTTTATTGGTCAGTATAGTTACAGTGGCTGATTGTACCATGGCTTCTTCTATTCTGTTCCAACCTTTTTTTTTGGTTTGCTGTGTAGAGTTTCTGTAAATTAGTTGTTGACATCTTTCAGTTTACTTATATCAAATTTTGGAGGTCTGTTTCTTCTTGAAATATTGGAAAGGTTCTTTCGGCTATCTGGGATGATATTCATTTTTACTAGAGACAAGTAATGATCAGAATTAATGTTGGCATTCCTCAAAACTTTTACACTGAAAATTTCCCTGGTGGATTTTTTAGAAATAGCTACATGGTCCAGCTGGAATTGCGTCAGGGTGTTTCCAAGTTTTGGCTTTTTGACGACCATGGATATTAAAAGAAGATCACAGTTCTTACAAATATCAATTAGTGGCTCAGCATTTTTATTTGTTCTTTTATGTGTAGGGTAGTCACCAACAATTCGCTCATACTTTTTGCTCTACCAATTTGTGCATTAAAATCGCCCATCAAAATTATGGAATGGTGTTTTGGAACTTTGTCAATTGTTTCTTCAAGTTTTTCCCAAATTTTTGTCGACTGATTCTGATTCTTTTTTGTTTGATTCATTTGTGGGAGCATGGAAATTTACTATCGTATTAGCTTTATTCATAGATTTGAAAGGCAGTGTTGACATCCTTCCACAACTTGAAGAGAAATCCAAGATTGAATCGATCATTTTCTTGTTGACAATAAAGCAAGCGCCTAAATGTGGTATATTTTTTGTGACTCCTTTGTCAGGTTTTCCTCTGAATATTCTAAAGCCTTCTGATTCAAAACAACATTAATCTGTGAATCTGGTCTCCTGTACAGCTGATATCATTACATTTTTTCTCTTAGTATGTCTAGTGTTTGTTTCAATTTTTCAACTTGAAGAAGAGAGTTTATATTTATGGTTGCCAAGAAAGTCTTAGGTTTCTTATGACATGATGTTGTAGACTCCCCAGAATCCGCAGATCTACTTGTCCCATGAACGGGAGTGGATTGGTTACCACCTGGGGTATGTAATCCAAGAGGTTGTGTTTCCATCATGAAAAGAGAATAAAAATAAAAATAAGGAAATTTTGGGTTATCCCGAAGGATAACGGGGTTTTGGCTAATGAGGTAGTGAGCCCTACAGTGTGTGAAATTCAACTCTGGGCCAGACGCTGTTTGCAGCCGCTCATTCTGACCAGGAAAGTACTTGGGCTCGAGCAAACAGATCCGTATGAACGTTTGGTTACAGGACCATTATGTACCTCTGAATGTGCTGGTGGGTGTCGCTTTTCTGCAAAAAAAACTGCAGTCATGCTCTAGATATCACTGTAGATGTAATTGTAGACGCCATACGCAATACAGCAATCTTAACTATAAATGTAAATGCGGAATGTCAATAAAATGCTCCGAGCAATGCGAATGACTGCAAAACGCACAGTGAAGAAATGCAAGTTGATCGCATGGCGTATTTGCACATTCTGTAGTATCAGTGTTGAACGCCACGTCAGTGACACTTTTGAAGTTGTTCACTGGTTCACCAATATCGTAGCCAGCGTTCTGCCACGCGTAACGAAGCATTGGTCTGTATACTCCCGCAGATAACTGATTGTAAATGACAGAATGCATATTCATGATAAAGAATCTGTCGTGCAATTTCGGCTGCACATTACTGGAACGTAGTTTAGTGAAGTCTGTTATTCTCTTGACATATATTTTATATTGCCTGAAGAAATACACATCCAAAGGTTGTGCATATTTTGTACTTTTAGGCGGAATGATTTTTAAATCTACATGTTTTCCGCCAGATGCTTCCAGTAGTAGTCATTCATCCTTATGTCCAGACCAGGAATCACAAAGTACTAATGACTTTCTCGACAAATGTGGATTCAAACCTGACAGAAAAAACGTCTTCAGATGTTGTTTCGTCATCTTCCCACTCACACTTGCATCGACGACGACATTTGGAGGGCACCGCGTTTCTATTTCCCTTGACACGCGGAGTCCAAACTTTCCACTGGATTCTTGGAAGCAAATATAGAGTTTGTCTGCCAATCGTCCGTCCATTGATATAGCAACATCGATCGTGAAACTATGTGTTGCACAGCTAACTGATTGCAACATCGCGACAGTGTTTCTCTCCCCTTTCATGGATAGTGTTCTGTCACAAGAAAGTTCATAGTTGAACTGACTCTGATCACAGTTCCATTCAGAACTAACATCGATGTTTTCTCTCGTGATATGCTCATTGACAACAAACGTTTGAGCTCCTTCAAGCAGCTCTTCTTTGTCATCCTTATCTTTTCGTGCTTGGAGCATAGTGAAACGGCGTGATGTTATCCTAAACTCCTTTTTCAAATTAGTAATAAATCCTAGTGAAGCTGTAAAGTTTGTACACCCGAAATTTCTCGCTACGTCCAATGCCCAATGTTGTAAATACCAATAATGAACGGCGGGATCGGATTCTCACGCTTCATCGAATTTCGCCATTACACGCTCCTCGATGGTCTTGAATAGCAGTGTACGATTTCCTTTTAAAACTGTATTTCCTTCTCTTTTCTTTGCCACGTAATCCAGTATGTTTTTAATATTGCTTTTGGACTTCAGTTTAGGGTATCTTTTCAGAAGCTTGTCGTATGTGTCGAAACCTCTTACGTAATAATCGTCGTACATGTTCTCCAGTGTGTTGTCATCAAACGCCGTGATGATACTTGCAACTTTAACCTCCTTCTCGGGAGACGGTCGGTATTCACTGCCACTGCTTCCATCGCCTCTTCCCGCACTTGCCGTAGCACTACCGTTTGCAATGAGTTGTTCGTCATTATCATCCCTGTCATCATCATTATGTGTTGGTGTTGCAACAGTATCTGTTTCTAACTTATGCTTATATTTCTGCACTATAATAGATACCAGAAAACATACGAATGATTCGTCTTTTACACCAATACCATCTTCACGAAGAAGGGTTCTTCGTAACTTCATCTCAACCAATCGCAATATATTAGCAGGATTGATTACCAATCGCCGAGCCATCTGACGCTTCAACACACAAATGTCACAGAACGCAACTTCAGAGGCTCACTGCACCGTCCCTACTGGTCGCGACTGGCGTACCGGCAGGTCAGTGTGCAGTGCGGCACGGCATACGCAGAGGCCTCTAAGGCCGGTACTACACTATCAAATTTCTTTGTCCAATATCTTTGTCCAATATCTTTGTCAAAGATATTTGATAGTGTAATAGGGACTTTGTCAAATGTCGTCCAATATTTGATCAAATCTAGGGCCTCGCTGTATATTTGATCAAAGAAACCGCTTGTCTTCTGTTCACTGCAATGTGACATGTTACCACGCGGAGCGCTAGCATCGCTGCAGCGTTCTGTCGTCTGTAGTGTTTTTATAACCATTGCCGGTAAATACAATTGGTGTGTGCCGACAACTACAAAATTAATAGAGACGTCTGAAGCTGAAGAGGCGCTTTACAACGTGAGGCACCCGGAATACAAAAATAGATTAAGAAGATTGGAGACCTGACCTGACCTAACCTAACCCAACCTAACATAACATAACCCTCTCCTGTAGCAAGGAATCGGAGTGTTATAGTGAGCCTGTATTCTGAAGATGTAGCAGTTCTTAAGTGAATATTGTGCTTTGTGATATGAGGATACACTTCATTGAGCACATACAGAAATGTATGCTCATCCACTCTTAAGTGATTGATGTACGACTTGACGTCTTCCACTGTAAGCTCACGTAACAAGTTTCGTTGAATGCTTTTATCGTGTCGTCGTAAAACCCACGGCTTCACCCAGATTAGATTAGTTTTTTCGTTCCATAGATCCGTACTGAGGAGATCCTCGTGGATGTGGAACATGTCGATTTTTTTAAGCTGAAATAACAATACTAATAGTATGAATAAATACAATACATCATTTGTTTCTATTAAAAATTTCGCCAATGGAGTAGAAGGAGTTGGCCAGTAGTAAGTCTTTCAGGCTCCTTTTAAACTGATCTTTATTTCTAAC
Source organism: Schistocerca americana (assembly GCF_021461395.2). Lineage (NCBI taxonomy): Eukaryota > Metazoa > Arthropoda > Insecta > Orthoptera > Acrididae > Schistocerca > Schistocerca americana. The sequence goes on along the minus strand of NC_060129.1, from coordinate 79,391,780 downwards.
TAAATTTTTTATGTTTGCTGTCAAATTATTGAAGATGAGTGTTCCTGAGTAGTGGACCCCTTTTTGAATTAAAGTAAGTGCTTTTAAGTCCTTGTGCAGATCATTTTTGTTCCTGGTATTGTATGTATGAACTGAGTTGTTTGTTGCAAAAAGAGATATATTATTTACGACAAATTTCATTAAGAAGTAAATATACTGAGAGGCAGTAGTTAGTATACCCAGTGCTTTGAAGAGGTTTCTGCAGGAGGTCCCTGAATTTACTCCACAAATAATACGTATTACTCGCTTTTGGACCTTGAAAACTTTTGTTTGACTTTTAAGATTTACCCCCAAAATATTATCCCATATGACATTATGGAATGAAAGTATGCAAGCTTTTTCATTTTTATGTTGCCTATGTCTGCTAACACTCGAATTGCAAATACAGATTTGTTAAGGCCTTTCTGCAGTTCTCTGGTGTGCTCCTCCCAACTGACTTCATTATCAAGTTGTAATCCCAGGACTTTTAAGACTGTCAACCTCGTATGTATGGTTCCATTTTTCCCCCACTTCTTTTCCGCATGTGCACACAATGCAATTGGGGTACGTACAACTGCTGCAGTTAATAACAAGTTGTTGTCAGCCATCTTGAACTTTGACGCAGAATTTGATGACAGGGTAATACCCCTTCTAGCGCTACGTCAAACATCTTTGTCAAATATATTGGACGGAATATTGGATCACATCTTTGATCAAATCTTTGACAAAGAAATTTGATAGTGTAATACCGGCCTAACGGACGACTGCAGAGTTTAGCAGATGCGGGAGTATCACTAGTGCAATAAGAGACCTTTACATTATGTCTCACACGATTTTGGTGTATTTGTGTTTGTTCGAGCCCAAGTACTTTTCTGGTGAGACAAACGCTACAGTTTGAGTTGACTGTAGTAATAGACAAGGAATCACGCAACGCTGCTCGAAACAACAGCAGAAATCAAAGTGGGACGTGCGACGAACGTATCTGTTAGCCCACTGCGGCGGAATTTCTCGTTAATGGGCAGCAAACGTCTGACACGAGTGCCTTTGCTAGCAGCACAAAATCGCATTCGCTGTCTCTCCTGGGCTCGTGGCCATTTCAGTTGGGCCCTAGATCACTGGAGAACTGCGGCCTGGTCAGATGAGTCCCGATTTCAGTTGGTTGGAGCTCGTTCCAGTGTGGTCCAGACCCCACGAGGACATGGAGCCGAGTTGTCAACTGTGTGGCGTCCGCATACCGTGGACGCCGTACAGCTGCTGCTGCCACAGCTCTCGCAGTCGAGTTACACACGATGCGCGATGGCGCAGGTCCCCGTTGGTGTACGGGACACAGAAATGCGAACTCGCACGATGGATGCTTCTTCTGATTTATAGTTCAATTCTTTTATCTTGGCGGCTCGCGCATGCCCGCCCAGACACGGGAGATTGCTGCGTTGCCAGTTGCACACGACGCACGCTCTAAGAGAAGCAGCGCCATAGTATAGTACAGGGTGATTCAAAAAGAATACCACAACTTTAAAAATGTGTATTTAATGAAAGAAACATAATATAACCTTCTGTTATACATAATTACAAAGAGTATTTAAAAAGGTTTTTTTTTTCACTCAAAAACAAATTCAGAGATGTTCAATATGGCCCCCTCCAGACACTCGAGCAATATCAACCCGATACTCCAACTCGTTCCACACTCTCTGTAGCACATCAGGCGTAACAGTTTGGACAGCTGTTGTTATTTCTCGTTTCAAATCATCAATGGTGGCTGGGAGAGGTGGCCGAAACATCATATCCTTAACATACCCCCATAAGAAAAAATCGCAGGGGGTAAGATCAGGGCTTCTTGGAGGCCAGTGATGAAGTGCTCTGTCACGGGCTGCCTGGTGGCCGATCCATCGCCTCAGGTAGTTGACGTTCAGGTAGTTACGGACAGATAAGTGCCAATGTGGACTCTTCATACAGTTGATTGTGGAATTTGCAGCTCTCTGCTAGCTCTGCGAGTCGATTTTCCTGGGCTGCGAACAAATGCTTGCTGGATGCGTGCTACATTTTCATCACTCGTTCTCGGCCGTCCAGAACTTTTCCCTTTGCACAAACACCCATTCTCTGTAAACTGTTTATACCAACGTTTAATACACCACCTATCAGGACGCTTAACACCATACTTCGTTCGAAATGCACGCTGAACAACTGTCGTCGATTCACGTCTGCCGTACTCAATAACACAAAAAGCTTTCTGTTGAGCGGTCGCCATCTTAGCATCAACTGACGCTGACGCCTAGTCATCAGCGCCTCAAGCGAACAAATGTACAACTAAATGAAACTTTATAGCTCCCTTAATTCGCCGACAGATAGTGCTTAGCTCTGCCTTTTGTCGTTGCAGAGTTTTAAATTCCTAAAGTTGTGGTATTCTTTTTGAATCACCCTGTATAGTTCGCAAACTTACGTTTAGGGGGGAGCGCACAGTTAATGAAGTAAAGCCACCACGGCCGTATCAACCCTTTCGCTGCTACAGAGACGTGCTCCCCGCATTCCGCGCTGTGCGCCATTTTGTCATCACTGCACTGCTCGCCTGTGCATACATATACATGGCGTTTCAACTGCTTTGACACACTTTATGATTCGATTTCACAAAAACTATGTGGCCCAAAAATTTGATATTTACACAACTTCTTGACTGATACCTTCCCACAATAAATGACTTAATTTTGTTTCGAATTTCAACGCAGTTATTGTGCAGCATTAAATCTAGTAAACCATTGCACGAAATTTTGAAGAGTTTGCAGAGGTAAAAGTCCATAGCGTATACTTTCCGTATGGTCGATTTTAGTTGCCACTAGAAATTTCAAAAAATTACATTCAAACGAATAAAATTCATGAAGTATGTCACTTCGATATTGTTTTTAAATAAAGAAAATATTAAGCACCGAGCAAGGTTCAAACTCAGAACCTTTTGCTTTGCAGCCAAACACTTTACCCATTACGCTAACACAGCTCGTCATTCAATGGACATCACTGAGCACTTTACGCAAAATACCGACAAACACTGTTGGTATGACTTTGAGTGATTCACGTTTCGTCGAAGTACAATAGGAAATAAACAATTACCGCTGTTCTTTATTGCGAAAAAGCGGTTAGTGAGACATAGGCGACATAAAAAATGAAAAAGCTTGCATACCTTGCCTACTTTCATTCCATAATGTCATATGGTATAATATTTTGAGGTAACTCTTCAAGTCAAACAAAAGTTTTCAGAGTCCAAAAGCGTGTAATACGTATTATTTGTGGAGTAAATTCACGGACGTCCTGCAGAAACCTCTTGAAAGAACTGGGTATACTAACTACTGCCTCTCAGTATATTTACTCCTTAATGAAATTTGTCGTAAATAATGTATCTCTTTTTCCAACAAACAGCTCAGTTCATACATACGATACCAGGAACAAAAATGGTCTGCACAAGGACTTAAAAGCACTTAATTTAGTTCAAAAAGAGGTCCACTACTCAGGAACACTCATCTTCAATAATTTGCCAGCAAACATAAAAAATTTAGTTACAAATAAAGATCAATTTAAAAGGAACCTGAAAGACTTACTAGTGGCCAACTCCTTCTACTCCATAGACGAATTTTTTAATAGAAACAAATGATGCATTGTATGTATTCATACTAGTAGTATTGTTGTTTCAACTAAAAAAAAAAAAAGTTGGCATGTTCCACATTCACGAGGATCTCCTCAGCATGAATCTATGGAACGAAAAACTAATCTAATCTAATCTAATCTATACAAACACCTTTCCTTGCTATCGCCGGAATTAGGAGGCTTATTGCTTGTTTGGTTTAATTAATTAATAGAATATGAAGCAATTGGTATAAAGAATGCTTTTTCAAAACTTTCTGTAAAAGAAAGTCTGCTATCAAGACATTGCTTTTGTTCAATTATTTACGACTGAACGTTTCTAAAACTGAAGACACTCGTCCGTGCTCTGCACTGCAGTCGAGCTCTGGCAACGTCGTTCTCTGTTCATTGGCAGACTGTGTTTTGTGACGTCAGATGCGCAGAACGAACCTAAACTCGGCTGCAGTCGTAAATGACGCGCACTTTAAGATTGAATGATTCATTGCCCGGATATGCAGTAGTTAAATCTTATCTCACCCGCATCGTACACACCACCAATTGCGAGGAAACATTGTAATTATTAGTCTTCTCGTACGTTGTTGGCTCGTTGCTATGGAGTTCTTGAACCTGTATGAAGCGAGATCCACAGATACTCTTTGATCACGTCTGACAAGGGGAGGCCGCCAATTGTGAAATTCAGATTCGATTCATACTGCGCATAATAAAAGCTCATGGCCAGAGGTGTAATGTGGCAAAGCACCAAGATGCACTTCTCAGCCGTTGTCGAGAAAATCGACAGTTAAAAGAAAACGTTGTCGTGAAATTATCTCTACGATTGATAACTTCCTAGAGCGTCGTGGCGCAGCGGTAAGCACTCGGGTTCGTAATCCGAAGGCCGCCGGATCGAATCCCACGCCATGCAACTTTTTTTATTTTTTTTTGTAAAGTTGCAAGTTGCTGAAAGTCGTTTGTCGTGGAAAAATAATACTTGAAATAAAACACAATATCACAAATAATATTCAAGTGGATACAATTTATTGATGAGTTCGGTATACACTCGCACATAATTAACAATTAGTGACCAGAAGTAGCTGGAGTATCGCACGAACCAGAGTGATAGAAACATGGAAAGCAGGAAACAGCACGACATCGAGCACATCTGATAAACGAGGCGTTTCTACAAGAACAATTGTTTTTTAAATTATAAAACACATCTGATTGACATTCTGAAAAATTGTTCTATCGTTCGTCAGGTTTGATGGATACCACGCGTATCGTATAAGATCGGCAAAAATCGGAGAAGACAATTGGTGGTGGACGATGGATTGGATTTTTATACAATCGTCTCTGGAGTTGATGTCACGGTTTCACTCGATTAAAAATTCTATTCTAATTCGACCGTTTGACTTACACTATACGTATTCGTTTCGGAATATCGTTTCTACGTCTTCCGTTAACTATACGTGGTAAACATTATGAAGACGATTAATAACATTTGTGAAATACAACTTTGTTTGCAGAAAACATAATGATGTTCGAAGTCGCCAGTTTTTCCACGACAAACGACTTTCAACAACTTGTTATATGCATAATTGTTGCAACTGCTTGCCGGGAATTATATATATATATATATATATATATATATATATATATATATATATATATATATATGTGTGTGTGTGTGTGTGTGTGTGTGTGTGTGTGTGTATTTATATATACATTTGAATTACAAAAAACAAATACCTAAAAAAAATGTTCCATGGCGCCAGATCCGCTGCGGCGACCTTCGGATTACGAACCCGAACGCTTACCGCTGCGCCACGACGCTATGGAAAATTATTAATCGTAGAGAGTATTTCACCGGAACGGTTTCTTTTAACTGTCGATTTTCTCGACAACGGCTGAGAAGTGCATCTTGGTGCTTTGTCACATTACACCTCTGGCCATGAGCTTTTATTATGCGCAGTATGAATCGAATCTGAATTTCACAATTGGCGGCCTCCCCTTGTGAGTGAAACTACGCCGCAATGTAAAAAAAAAAAAAGTTCAAAAGTTCTCTTTTCAATTAATGAAGTAGGTATTTTGATATTTAGATTAAACTGTCGCTGCTGAACAGTCGTTGGTTTACTATCATCGATTTAATCACTTAATGATGTAGTCCACGCTTGATATTTCACTTGGAATGAACAGTTTATTGTTCCTTGGCCACTAAATACTTTATAACTTTCGCACCACACGCACACGCGGTTGGTTGGTAAAGTCAGTTCTATTAAAATTAAGTTTCTTGACAATTACAAGAACTTGACTCTTCAGCGTAATTGTATTATCTTCGTGAAGTCGTGTAATTGTGTCCTACTCGAGACTAATTGAGTGTAGTCCTTTGATATACTATCCACTCTTCTTTTAGTTTCAACTATTTGAGAGTCAAGTCCAATATTCACTAGTTTCGTCAATAATATTCAATTAACCTGTTGTGCACGGTTAAACGCGTCTATCAGTTCCTGTCTTTTTATTTATTTAGTTGTTTATTTATTGTTCCGTGGGACCAAATTAAGGAGAAGTCTCCATGGTCGTGAAACGAGTCAATACATGAAATTATAACACGATAGTAGAAACAGATAAAATGAAATACAAGAAACGTATTCAAGCGACAATTCGTAAGTTTAAATAAAGAAAATCAAGAATGTAACACAGGAATTTCCTTAATTTTTCAGCTCTTCCAGGAGCTCCTCGACAGAATAGAAGGAGTGAACCATGAGGAAACTCTTCAGTTTAGACTTAAAAGAGTTTGGGCTACTGCTAAGATTTTTGAGTTCTTGTGGTAGCTTATTGCAAATGGATGCAGCAGAGTACTGCACTCCTTTCTGCACAAGAGTCAAGGAAGTGCATTCTACACGCAGATTTGATTTCTGCCTAGTATTAACTGAGTGAAAGCTGCTAATTCTTGGGAATAAGCTAATATTGCTAACAACAAATGACGTTAAGGAAAATATATACTGTGAGGGCAATGTCAGAATTCCCAGACTATTCAATAGGGGTCGACAAGAGGTTCTCGAACTTACACCACATATATAGCTCGAACAGCCAGTTTTTGAGCCAAAAATACCATATGACATAAGCATATGAAAATATGCGAAGTAGACTACTTTTCGTGTTGAACTGTCACTTATTTCAGATACTGTTCTAGTGGTAAATAAAGCAGCTTTTAGTTTCTAAACAAGGTCCTGAACATGGGCTTTCCACAACAGCTTACTATCTATCTGAACGCCTAGGAACTTGAACTGTTCCGTCTCGCTTATAATATACCCATTCTGTCTGGTCAAAATATCGGTTCTTGTTGATTTGTGAGTTAGAAACTGTAAAAACTGAGTCTTACTGTGATTTAGCATCAAATTATTTTCCACAAGCCACGAACTTATTTCGTGAACTACATTATTTGATAATGTTTCAATATTACACACAAGATCCTTCACTACCAAGCTGGTGTCATCAGCAAACAGAAATATTTTTGAATCACCTGTAATACTAGAAGTCATATCATTTAAATAAATAAGAAACAGCAGTGGCCCCAGCACCGACCTTTGGGGAATGCCGCACTTAACAATGCCCCATTGGGACTGAACATCACTACCACTCTCAATATTGCGGAGAATTACCTTCTGCTTTCTGTCCTTAAAGTAAGAGGCGAACCAATTGTAAGCTACTCCCCTTACTCCATAATGGTCCAACTTCTGCAGTAATATTTTGTGGTCGTTGTTGTTGTTGTTGTCTGCAGTCCTGAGACTGGTTTGATGCAGCTCTCCATGCTACTCTATCCTGTGCAAGCTTCTTCATCTCCCAGTACTTACTGCAACCTACATCCTTCTGAATCTGCTTAGTGTATTCATCTCTTGGTCTCCCTCTACGATTTTTACCCTCCACGCTGCCCTCCAATGCTAATTTGTGATCCCTTGATGCCTCAGAACATGCCCTACCAACCGGTCCCTTCTTCTTGTCAAGTTGTGCCACAAACTCCTCTTCTCCCCTATTCTATTCAATACCTTCTCATTAGTTGCGTGATCTACCCATCTAATCTTCAGCATTCTTCTGTAGCACCACATTTCGAAAACTTCTATTCTCTGCTTGTCCAAACTATTTATCATTCACGTTTCACATCCATACATGGCTGCACTCCACGCAAATACTTTCAGAAAATATTTCCTGACACTTCAATCTATACTCGATGTTAACAAATTTATCTTCTTCAAAAACGCTTTCTTTGCCATTGCCAGTCTAAATTTTATATCCTCTCTACTTCGACCATCATCAGTTATTTTGCTCCCCAAATAGCAAAACTCGTCTACTACTTGAAGTGTCTCATTTCCTAATCTAATTCCCTCAGCATCACCTTATTTAATTAGACTACATTCCATTATTCTCATTTTGCTTTTATTGATGTTTATCTTATATCCTCCTTTCAAGACACTGTCCATTCCGTTCAACTGCTCTTCTAAGTCCTTTGCTGTCTCTGACAGAATTACAATGTCATCGGCGAACCTCAAAGTTTTTATTTCTTCTCCATGGACTTTAATACCTGTGGTCAACAAAGTCAAAAGCCTTCGTTAAATCAAAGAATCTGTTTAGAAAATCAATTTCCGAAGTTCGTGAATCACGTCACGCGAGAAACACCTCTGAACGCAAATCAATCTCGTCGCGTTCCGTAGTCTCAATAACTAAGACAAGAATTGTTGTCGCACGTCTTTACAGGACGAGAGCTAGCAAGCGACTTTTTCTGTGAAAGAGTATTGTAGGCGCATTGAATTTCTTCGTTGCGCTTACAACTGCCTTCCACATAAAAGTTATCTGTGACTAACATCACCTTGGACTTAGCTTTCAAGATATTAATTGCAATTATCTCTTGGATATTTGTCCATTAATTAAATCTGAGGTTTCTTCCTCCTCTTTTCATAACAAAAACTCTCAGTGATGCATAATGTTGTTGTTATCAAAACTTCTTGGTTTTAGTTTATCGGCAAAGATGTCGTATTTGCCAAGATAACTCTTCCCTACTACATATTATGATATTCTGTCTTAATTGACTTTAAGGGGGTCGTCGGGCTGTTATACAACTAGGTTCTGTGCAGGCTGGTGGTGGCTCCATAATGGTGAATAGACTGTCTCTACATTTGAATGGAATAAGTCCTTCAGTCCAGCAGAACCTGTCATTGACTGGGAATGGTTACGTTCAGCTGCACGGAGATCATTTGCAGCGATTCGTGGGCTCGTGTTCCCAAACAACGATGGAACTTTTACGGATGACAATGCGCCATGTTACGAGGCCGCATTTGTTCGCAATTGGTTTGAAGGACATTCTGGACAACTCGAGCAAATGTTCTGGCCACCCAGATCTCCCGACCTGAATTCCATCGAACATTCACGGGACATAATCGATAGGTCAGTTCGTGTACAAAATCCTGCACCGACACTTCCACAGTTATGGGCAGCTACAGAGGCAGCGTGGCTCAGTCTTTATGCAGGGGACTTCCAGCGGTTCGTTGAGTCCCTGCCACGTCGAGCAACACCGACTCAAAGGAAGGCCTCGGCGCTTGTTGGTGACGTCACGTCAGCTAGGCACGGCGAGCGCCAGGTCTGTTGCAGGCAGAAACGCCTGGGCGTGCTTATCACTATAAATCTCTTATTTTTGGACAAAATGTTTGGTATTGTTTTGGATTCTGGAGTTTTATTTAAATGGTTGGGAAGGGAGTGAGACAGGGTTGTAGCCTCTCCCCGATGCTATACAATCTGTATATTGAGCAAGCAGTAAAGGAAACAAAAGAAAAATTCGGAGTAGGTACTAAAATCCATGGAGAAGAAATGAAAACTTTGAATTTTCCGATGACATTGTAATTCTGTCAGAGACAGCAAAGGACTTGGAAGAGCAGTTGAACGGAATGGACAGCGTCTCGAAAGGAGGATATAAGATGAACATCAACAAAAGCAAAACGAGGATAATGGAATGTAGTCGAATTAAATCGGGTGATGCTGAGGGAATTAGATTAGGAAATGAGACACTTGAAGTAGTAAAGGAGTTTTGCTATTTGGGGAGCAAAATAACTGATGGTTGTCGAAGTAGAGAGGATAAATGCAGACTGGCAATGGCAAGGAAAAGGTTTCTGAAGAAGAGAAATTTGTTAACATCGAGTATTGATTTAAGTGTCAGGAAGTCGTGTCTGAAAGTATTTGTTTGGAGTGTAGCCATGTATGGAAGTGAAACATGTACGATAAATAGTTTAGACAAGAAGAGAAAAGAAGCTTTCGAAATGTGGTGCTACAGAAGAATGCTGAAGATTAGATGGGTAGATCACATAACTAATGAGGAGGTACTGAATAGAATTGGGGAGAAGAGGAGCTTGTGGCACAACTTGAAAAGAAGAAGGGATCGGTTGGTAGGGCATGTTCTCAGGCATCAAGGGATCACCAATTTAGTATTGGAGGGCAGCGTGGAGGGTAAAAATCGTAGAGGGAGACCAAGAGATGAATACACTAAGCAGATTCAGAAGGACGTAGGCTGCAGTACGTACTGGGAGATGAAGAAGCGTGCACAGGATAGGGTAGCATGGAGAGCTGCATCAAACCAGTCTCAGGACTGAAGACCACAGCAACAACAACAATTTAGATGAAAAATTTTCTTACTATCGTAAAGCTACAAATGAAGATCATACTTCTGTATTATTGAATCCTGTGAAACAAACGTAGACCAATATGAGAAGATGCTTTGCCGCATTGCAAGCTTCGGAAATTTTACATTCAACTAACTATATTTACTTGATCCATTTTGTTATCGAAACTCACCCCATCCCCCTTACAATGAACTCGTTTCTTTTATTTATTTATTTATTTTCGTTTGACATCGTCACTGTAAATGTGAACTAATTTATATGTGTAAATGCCCAACTGTTGCTAGTCATTAGATTACAGTAGTTTTCAACGAAAGGAATTCTAAACAGAAACGAAAATAGCTTCATACATCGAAAATACTGCTCAGCTTAAACTTTTTCAAACATGCACATTAGAAACTCATTTGCAACTGAAAGGAGAAACTTTATAAGATAAGAAAATTTTATTTGATAAAACAAGTATCTCTTTTGCCTCGTCTTCTGTCCCCCACCCCCTCCACCAACGTGTACAATCGCAAGATATTTCATTAACATTCAGTGCTCCTCACCCCATAGTCAACCAAGATACCTAAAGAAGAGCACCAATATGTTCACAGTTTCTCGTAAAAGCAACCCACTACAAACGTAACTTCCTCAGGTTTACAAGTAAGGTAAAGAAACACGAATTCTGTTGCTGCTGGACCATGAAGTTCTTTTTGTATGTCAATCCTTAAAACAGGTGAAAATTTAAGTTCAGGAGTACACTATTTGATAAGAAGTGTAATGAATTGCAGAATTAATTGATTGCAGAAATCTCTCAGAACAATGTGTGTTGGTCAACTACCGCCAATAGTTTCACATTTTCCTGCGTCAGAGAGGGAGACACCACCATTATGAGTATGCCTGCAACAGACAGGGCGCTCGCCGTGCCTAGCTGACGTGACGTCACCAACAAGCGCCGAGGCCTTCCTTTGAGTCGGTGTTGAGTCGAGCCGCCTCAGTACGCCGGGCAAAAGGAGGCCCTGAGCACTGTGGGACTTAACATCTGAGGTCATCAGTCCCCTTAAACCTAACTAACCTAAGGACATCACACACTTCCATGCCCGTGGCAGGATTCGAACCTGCGACCGTAGCGGTCGTGCGGTTCCAGACTGAAGCACCTAGAACCGCTCGGCCACACCGGCCGACCGCAAAAGGAGGTGCGCCATGATGTTAGGAGACATCTCATGACGTTTGTCACCTCAGTGTATTTAACAGTAGCGAAGACGAACAAGTGCTCGGAGCTCTTAAGCTGTGCGTTTTAGAGTCTATGTTTACTGGACATTTTTTTTCTTCTTTTGGTTTGTAATACCATCTCACAAAGCATGGAATTTTTTAACAACCTGAAACTTCCTGGCAGATTAAAACTGTGTGCCGGACCGAGACTCCATCTCGAGACCTTTGCCTTTCGCGGGCAAGCGCTCTACCAACTGAGCTACCCAAGCACGACAAACCCCGTCCTCACAGCTTTACTTCTGCCAGTACCTCGTCTCATACCTTCCAAACTTAACAGAAGCTCTTCTGCGAACCTTGCAGAACTCGTGCTTGGTTAGCGAGTCTCGGTCCAGCACACAGTTTTAATCTGCCAGGAAGTTTCATATCAGCGAACACTCCGCTGCAGAGTGAAAATCTCATTCTGGAAACACCCCCTAGCCTGTGGCTAAGCCATGTCTCTGCAATATCCTTTCTTTCAGGAGTGCTAGTTCTGCTAGGTTCGCAGGAGAGCTTCTGTAAAGTTTGGAAAGTAGGAGACGAGGTAATGGCAGAAGTAAAGCTGTGAGGACGGGGTGTTAGTCGTGCTTGGGTAGCTCAGTTGGTAGAGCACTTGCCCGCGAAAGGTAAAGGTCCCGAGTTGGAGTCTCGGTCCGGCACACAGTTTTAATCTGCCAAGAAGTTTCATATCAGCGCACACTCCGCTGCAGAGTGAAAATCTCATTCTTTTAACAACCTGTATTTAACGACTATCCCATGAAATATCTGATTTACAAAACAGGTAAGACAAATTGGCCTGTAGTTTTTGCTATCGTTGCTTGCTTCTTTTGCCTTGTATACCAGTAGTACTACCGCTTCTTCTCATTATTTACCGTATTTACTCGAATCTAAGTCGCACCTGAAAAATGAGACTCGAAATCAAGGGGGAAAAAAAATCCCGAATCTAAGCCGCACCGGAAATTTGAGACTCGAAATTCAAGGGGAGAGAAAAGTTTTAGACCGCACCTCCAAATCGAAACAAAGTTGGTCCATTCTAACATGAGACATAATTTAGGTCGGATGGATGAAGATACAGCTACAATAGTTTGGTTCAAGTCGTAAGGTTAGCAGTTAAGCTTTACCAGGTAGCCATTGCTATGTGTCTGGCGCTCCGTTCCTATTTATACGGGTACCCTTCCTTTTTCACGTGCTTCGTCTGGTTTGAATCGATTGCTATATTTTGCTTTGATCTGATAAGTGCCGTTCTCTTTGTTATAGGTGTTTACGTCACTCTAAGCTGAAAATGCATTACTGTACTGTGTCATGCATTGTTTGTCGCATTCTGATAATGACTGTTTACGACGTGTCGCCGCTCGCGGCATGGCTTGCTTTTGTGCGCGCTGCCGCCGCTTACAATTAAAAAGAGAGAGGAATCGTCTCATTACCAAAACAATGGCAAGAGACTGCTATTTGTTGCTACTTACACTGCTGCTTTCTTTGATAATGATCAACAAGAACCAAATAATAGGCTGCTTATGATAGATGTTCTGAACGAGAGTTTAGCGAAAATTTTTCTCCGTTTGAAAATTTTTGCAGACGCCTCTTTAGTACATTACATTTTGCACAGAAATCAGTGTCATCTTAGATTTAAAAATCTAGTCAGTTGCCGTGCTTCACTTCTGACTGTATCACAATTCAGCATAAGAATAATATGAATATAAACATGATATGATATGTATATTCTTCCACGTTTCCTGTTGTCTCACTCTAGTTTCGTTGTTTAAGAGGCAAGCAGGATTTAAATGAGATAGCAGCAAGCACAAAAGAATACATGGCATTATGTTTACATTCGTATTATTCTTATGGTGAAGAGAATACTGCATGTGACTCACGATTCATAAAAGTTCCTATTAGCAACCATCTCTTGTCACAAGTAGGAAAAAATTCAGAATGTAGAGTTGGCCATATTGGCAAACATCCCAAACAGTCTTGGCAGTCGAATTTCCGTAGTAGATTTTTAGTGATGACTTCAAATGCAGAGTGTGTGGTTGTTGTCTTCAGTCCGAACACCGGTTTGATACAATTCTCCACGCTTCTCCATCCTGTGCAATGCAGAGTCGCAACACTTACTAAATAAGAATGAAAATAACTTAGAAATTAAACGCTGAAATTTAAAACAAAATTTTATTAGGTTTGTAATACATCTTACACGAAATATTTAAAATATCAGTTATGATTCATACTCACTATCACTCGATTCTTTATTGCTCATTTCTTCATACAGAGCATCGTCCTCTGTACCGTCTAGTGCATTGGATATAGAACATGGGTCATTCCACGTCAAATCAACCAATTGTACTACATGATTTGAACCATGACCTCTCAGATATGGATGAATTTTTTTTCAGGTAATGTACCCACTAACACTAGTTTAAATGTGAGATTTCAAATTTTTCTGGTCTTTGGTTTTTGAGTTTCAAGGGTTTAAAAATCAAAAACACCTCCGTTTTTGATCAATCGATAATTGTTTTAAAATGCTGTAGCTCAAATACTATACAACCTAGAGAGCTCAAACTTGCACCATTGTTTTGCTCTATAAATTCCCTTCAATTTGATATAGAACATGTCAATGCTACCTAAATGTGAAAATATTAAACTATTCCAAAAACACATTTTTTGAAATTTCCAAAATACTTACCTCGGATTTTTTTATAAAAATTGTATGTGTCGTCCAGTCTAACTGACTACATGCATGCAAAGTTTCAAGATGGGATCTCAATGGGTTCTTGTATAAAATAATATTTTACTACCGCAATACACACTAGTGAGGTGAAAAGCAGACTACCTCTACTCTATGAATACTAAGGTAGCCCTATGTAATTCTAACAAACTTAAATTATTATGTTAGCCTTTTTATGCAACATTACCCTCTTATTGTTTGTTAATTCATTAAATGATATAGTGTTGTTTTAATTTAATGTTCATGATTCTTTTAACTATGCATCAGAAGGAAGTGAACATATTTTAATTGGTAATGTATGTGCTACAAGTTAAAATTTTGAATAAAGCCACTCACCTTCATCCTTCATTGTAAATGGGCAGAGATTATCTTTTCCTTGGTTTTCCAGTGTTATTTGAAATCATTTTCAACAAGTTTCTTATATTAGAAATTGTCATATAAGTAATTTCACTTGGGAAAAAGATTAACTTGTTGATATCTGCATGGATAGAACTGTATTTCTAATACCAATTGGTATTTACAAAGTTAATACTCATGGTATCTATACAACTTAGTGTTCAGGGAGGGAGGTGTAACATAATTTAAATGTGCTTCTTTTATGATCTTTTAAGATATTTTTCCACAGCAAGAGAAGGCAACTTCATTTCTTTAGCACTTAAAGTGTAGCTTCTTCCTGTAGCTGTTGTTGGATTCGCTGTTTGTAAAAGAGTATTTCCTGGGACATCTAATATGTCTCTTGGTTATGGATAGTAAAAAGACTGGGCTGAACCCTTTGGGTGTAAAAAATTTATTCGGTACATGTCATTGTATTTTTCTTCAATGCATCCTAGCCAAGAGTCGTCATATGCTACTGTCACAAAACCAGCAGTAATATTTTCCATATCTGACAGTGTTATTTGGTTCAGTGTTATCACATATTCAAGAGACCCATCCAGACCAAAATGGCCGGCCGGAGTGGCCGAGCGGTTCTAGGCGCTGCAGTCTGGAACCGCGCGACCGCTACGGTTGCAGGTTCGAATCCTGCCTCGGGCATGAATGTGTGTGATGTCCTTAGGTTAGTTAGGTTTAAGTAGCTCTAAGTTCTAGGGGACTGATGACCTCAGATGTTAAGTCCCATAGTGCTCAGAGCCATTTGAACCAGACTAAAATGATAAGGCTTGACAGTAATTTGACTCTCTGTGCAGGGTTTATGTGAGTGAAACTTTTGTGTTCCCACAATCGCTTCTGAGTCACTAATCCGAAGTAGTAAGTATTCTTTGGTCAGTTCATAGTCCTCTGTTGTGCAATATTCAAAGTCAAAGTTTTTTATGTTTTCCATGGCAAATACATGAAGTGATTTGGGTGTTAAGATTTGTTGGTCATAATGGCCTTTGTAAGCTAGCTTTAGCAGCTAGCCGCTTAACAGTTCCACCAAGGCCATCGCATGCGCTCTTGCCAGGGGATGTTGCAAAAACTCCCACTCTGCCTCACCTTCAAAATCAGTTTTATGTAAACACATATTAAGGGAGTTTTTCTTATTTTTATATTGTGCAGCGCTGCCATCAGGAAAGTAAGTATCTTTTTAAGTGCAAAAGGCAAGTTTTGGTTTATGATTTCTAGCAGTTTTTTCTGGAATACATAGACAGCGACTGCATTATGTTTCAGGCAATCTGATATGAAGACATACTGCAGATGTTTTAGTTTTCCCTCCCATTTATAATATACGATGAAAGGATGCAGTGTAGCTTCCCCGTTACATCAAGGTGGCCATAAGTGGGGTAGTGGCCAAAACTAGAGCCTTGACCCTACATGTAAATCTCACGTTTTTTTATAATAAAAAGTGAATGTCGCACAAAATCTTAAGATTCTTAAGTTATTATTTTTTTAATTCTCGCATTAAAATAAAATTTAATGAATTAACAAACAATAAGAGGGTAATGTTGCATAAAAACGCTAACATAATAATTTAAGTTTGTTAGAATTACATAGGCCTACCTTAGTATTCATAGAGTAGAGGTAGTCTGCTTTTCACCTCACTAGTGTGTATTGCGGTAGTAAAATATTATTTTATACAAGAAGCCATTGAGACTGGACAACATATACAATTTTTGTAAAAAAATCCGATGGTACATAGTTTGGAAATTTCAAAAAATGTGTTTTTGGAATAGTTTAAAATTTTCCAATTTAGGTAGCATAGTCATGTTACATATCAAATTGAAGGCAATTTATAGAGGAAAACAATGGTGCAAGTTTGAGCTCTCTAGGTTGTATAGTTTTTGAGCTAGAGCATTTTAAAACAATCATCGATTGATCAAAAACGGAGGTTTTTTTGATTTTTAAACCCTTGAAACTCAAAAACCAAAGATCAGAAAAATTTGAAATTTCAAATTTAAACTACTGTTAGTGAGTACATTACCTGAAAAAAAAAATTCATCCAAATCTGAGATATCAAGGTTCAGACTGTTAGTTGATTTGAGATGGAATGACCCACATGTTTTAAATGCTTGTTGCACAGTCTGATTTGGAACACACTTCCACACATCATAAATCCATTGGCACACTTGCGCGTTTTACACGTCCTGTCGGTCTCAGTTGTCTGTCGCTTTTCGAAAGCCAGTCTGTGTACATGCGTTTAAGCTTGTCCTTAAATGGTTTATTCGAACAGACGTCAAGTGGTTGCAGAATTGATGTCATCCCGCCTGGAATTACAGCCGAGTCCGTTTTGCTTCCCTCTAATTTTCGTTTTACTGCAGGTGTTGTATGGCCTGCGTACGCATCTAATACCAACAGACTGCGTAAACCAAGCATTGCGCCGGGACGATGATTCCTCACACGCCTAATCCATTCTAGCACCCATATCCTCCGAAAACCACCCAGTTTCGTTTGCTCGTACAATTACAGTTTTTGGAAACACTTCCGATTTCGATAAATTCTTTCGCTTGAAAACTATGAATGGGGGTAATTTATGTCCATCTGCTGTGCAAGCAAGCATGACATACATCCGCTGTTTTTTACCCCCTGATGTAAGAACACTTATGTCTTTCTTTCCTTTGGTGCCAACCGTATAATTTGACGGCATGTCAAAATAAACGGGAATTTGGTCAGCATTTCCTATCTGACCGAGAAGGTATTGCTATCCTGTGCGCCGTCTAATTATGAAGCGCCGAAATTCCACAAGTTTTTCTTCATAATTTTTCGACAGCTTCCGTCTAACTGAAATTCGCCTCCGAAGTTAAAAACTCCAGCGCTTCATAAACAGATCAATCCAGCTGCGACTAGCCTTAAAATTTTCGAATTTTTTTGCTCTCTAGCAATTTCATGTGCCTTAATTTTTAAAATTTCGATGTTCACAGGCAGGAATTTCTGACACTGTTCCTTAAAAAATTCATTTAAAATCACTTCTAGTGCATGATATCGGCCACATTTTGGCCCACTAAAAGCTTTCCTGCTACTTGAACATTCAAATAATTAGTGTCTCTGCAGTCGCCATCGCCTGACATTGCTCTCATCAATTCCGTATCGCAGACCTGCAGCACGATTAGAACTTCGTTCTGCAAAAGAAATCACTCCCCTCTTGAATGTGGCACTATAATGAAAACGCTTCATTATGGTTCGCTAACACCAACTAGCACTTCACAATATTCCACGAAGCAACAGGTGCCGCTATGTGAAATCTTAATGAGCCCCAGCGTATCAACTCGTCCAACAATCCTAAAGCCTTGTGCATTGTTGGTATTTTTATGTAAAGAAATTTATTTTTGTTGCTACAAATATTTGAAAGGCTGCTACATTCGGAGGTGAACAATACAGAATTTCTATTTACTTCGTTGGACGACGTTATGAAAATGCAGTGGTCGAAACTCGCGGCGGAAAAAAGCTCGTCTTCTACCTCTTTTTAAATTTATTTATTGACGCAGAGGTTTTGACACCAACATTTATCTTTGTACCTGCAAAGCATGCCTGTGTAACTCTAAACTATATTCGATAGCAGAAGTTAGTTGTGGCGGAACCTACCAACATTTTTCAGAACTTCCGCTTACTTTGCACTCGATTCTAAGCCGCAGGCGGTTTTTTGGATTACAAAAACAGGAAAAATAGTATGGCTTAGATTTTTTGAGTAAATACGGTACCTCAAGCAAAGCCCTTGATATCGTGAACTTGCACACAATTCCAAAACCCGATGACACAAATTTCACTTGACCTATATGGCAGCAAAATAGGATTCCCACAGTACCAAAAACCAACACACCCAAATTCTAAAATCCATTATCCACACTTTCACTTACTCT
The DNA here is from genome assembly GCF_021461395.2 of Schistocerca americana. Taxonomy (NCBI): domain Eukaryota; kingdom Metazoa; phylum Arthropoda; class Insecta; order Orthoptera; family Acrididae; genus Schistocerca; species Schistocerca americana. The sequence goes on along the minus strand of NC_060129.1, from coordinate 79,373,283 downwards.
ATCGAAAGAGAAGCCCACAGTACAACAAACCAAATCATACTCACATGACTAATATCAGAAATGCATTCTAACCAGCGATCGTACATCAATAACCATGATACCTACCAATAACAATACAACACAATTACCAAACACTAACAAGGATATCCCCAAAATTCAAGAAAACTTGCATTATCACCAATTTCAATATACACAAACAACTTTGTCCATTGCAAGAATCAATGGCCTACTCATAAATATATCTGTATCTTATTCACAGCAGAACAAAAAAGAAAAATAATATTAAATCTCTGACCATAAGAAACACACAGCACTAATATTTCCAAACACAAAAATGGATCAGCCACAATATGTAAATTCAAAGAAGCCCACCAGAAAAGCTTAATAACTCAAAATGTTTACGCGAGAGTGAACTTTGAAGAAGCCTTCCAACAGTAATTTTGCGTTCCGATTTTCGTCTCTTACAAATCAGAATAGCTAAGTTACTACAACAGAACAGAGTTACTTCAGGTACAGGGGAGTTACCAGATAGCACCAGACAACAGGCTGTACTGCGCATGCGCAGCTACGGTGACGTAGGCAGCCCATGCTTGGCGCTTGCTCTGCTCATACGCTTTTCGTCGCATTTATGCTGGAATTTCGTGCGTGGTGGGGCATCACGTGACCATGTGCAACCTTGCGGCATGTTGTTGAGAGGACATAGAGTTGTACTCAGAGCAATTGTTTTATCATATCCCACCCGGAATAAGGAAGCAGTTCTTGGCAAACTATCATTTCAAACTTAGACTCAACAGCTCAAAGTACCATAAAATTTTGCTGTGGGGTGACTTTGACAGTTTTTTTTTTTTTTAAATGTGTGCTCTGCAATATTGTTATGTAGCATTTCCAACAGGTTTACATCTACGCAGCACTGCAAAAAGGTAGTAGAATGGAATACAAATTTCTTGCAAAAAAAAAAAAAAAAAAAAAAAAAAACCACATAACGGTTTCTTGTGTAGCTTACACCGGAATAAAAGGACAATAAATTTCATGACTATTTCAAAATGTGTAAAAAAAATTAACAAGGTTGTCTGTGAGGCAAAGAAACTGTACAACTGACAGTTTATATTCTACTCTAGGAATAAATATGAAGCCATGTGGGGAGTTAAAACGATAAAACATGGCATGCTGCCAGTCTACATTTTAGCATAGAATGGCATTCTATAAATTTAAGACGTAAACACAAATGAAGAAATAACTTGAGGTCTAGAGGAAGTACTAGACAAGTGCCTTGTGATCGAGAAACACTTTCACAGAAGGTAGATTTGTAAAATTCTGCTACAGCTGTCATTATATTTTAAACAAAATATTTAGTTCAAAACTACTGACCAAATTTGCCTACTTAGTCAGCTTCAAGTAAATGTTTACGTATGTACGTACGTACATACAGTATATAGCGTTAAGAGATCTTAAGCGGCGTACACTCCTTGCAACAAAAGTCACGGAACACTTGTCCCGTCTGTGTTGTTCCGGGACATTTTCTCGTGTTGCGAGACTGTCACTATACAAGTCTCGAGTCTCAGGTTCCCCGTCAAAACGGGGAACATGATGTAATGTCGCGCGACATTTCGCAGTCTGTACGTGTACTTTGACGTGTGTGCGTCATCTTGTACCTGGCCACAATAGAGACAACAATGAAAATTTTCAAGTTTGCTCTTGCCTTTGGGATGTGGCATGTGGGGAATATAAAACAGAAATGGCTCTGAGCACTATGGGACTTAACATCTGAGGTCATCAGTCCCCTAGAACTGAGAACTACTTAAACCTAACTAACCTAAGGACATCACACACATCCATGCCCGAAGCAGGATTCGAACCTGCGACCGTAGCGGTCGCGCGCTTCCAGACTGAAGCGCCTAGAACCACTCGGCCACATCGGCCGGCTAAAACAGAAATATGAGGAGGGATGCTATGGAATCTCTAGCTAAAAAATACCAGATGTGACACCATGAAATGGAGAAAAAAATCCACAGTTTCAAATCACAGTTTAGACGCGAACATAAAAAGTTATCCGAGTAAAAAAAAAGTGTTTCGTCCCCCAAAAAGTGCAATTGGTTTGGGTACAAACCATTACAGTTTTTGTTACAAGGAACGGTATCCAGAGGAAGCCGTGGCACTGATTGTGATGAAGTGGAAGAAGAAACATATACCGTAGTAGGTGAACTTTATTTAATTTAACAATTTACACAGTCACTTTTTACTCTTACCATAAGTATTTTGTATATTTGTATCTTTTATAGTATTTTAAAAGTAATTTACTAAAACTTTTAAATTTATTTTTAACTTTATTCACATCAGATAATTATTTTCATTGGCAATGAAGGACAAATAATTAAAAAATTAATTAGCCAGTAAATATGTGCCATTGCCCCTATTGTTGATTGTTTTGCCATGAAACCGCTCCTGCTGGAGATTATTATCTCTGAATTCATCTCGAATTTTATGCACATCGGTAGGTGCTCTTACAGGAATACTTTGCAATTTTATTAGACTATTTGGTGATTCAGATCTCCACTGCCCTTCTATTAAATTTCCGGCAATGTCTTCTAAATCAAGCGATCCTGAAGGAGTATAAAACTTCCTTGATTCAGAATTTCTTCTTAGGAAGTTGTGCAGATAACTACATGTCATAACCACAGATTCTACTTTATCCAGTGCAATGGATTTTAAGAGCACTCTGAATTTCAAACTTAAAATGCCAAATGTGTTTTCAATAATGCGTCGAGCTCTACAGAGCCTGTCATTGAAAATCCTTTCTGCTGATGAACACAATCGCTGGCCTGGATAAGATTTCGTAACATGGGTGGATAATGCAAACGCATCATCTGCTACAAATATATAAGGAACAGGGGTAGATTTGCCTGGCAGTGCTTTATCTGGGGGGATATTTAGTTCCTTTTGCACCATTTTCTTGTACAGAGATGTAAATTTTAAGACACCGCCATCCGATATTCGGCCCTGACATCCCACATCAGCATAAATAAAGTTATAATTGGCATCACCTACTCCAAGAAGCACAATACCAAAGTTTCCTTTATAATTGCGTGCTGCCACTGTTTTCTGGGGCCACTATCTGCAGGTCTTTGCCGTCCTTACTACCTAAACACTGAGGAAAGTTCCATTTCGTTGCGAATTGTTCTGCTATTGCTGTCCATTCGGAGTTAGATGTTGGCATATGAAATATTAAACAAAATACAATAACATCAAAACAATAAATACAAGTAACAACTGTTAAACAAAATAAGTTCAATGAAGTTGTTGGTTTTTCTCTAGGAGGATAACGACAACGGAACAGAAGAAGAGCGATATGATGAAAGACAGTCCACTCCACCAAAAGAAGAATTCAGAAGGCCACCGATACTGCAGATCACCATGTTGATATTGCAAGGGATACTGCAAGCTGCATGAAATCTTTAACAGAGGAACTGAGATGAATTTGTGGTTTACGGAGAGCATATTGCCAATAAATCAAGAAACTGCGGTAGAAGTCGCATCGAAATTTCCTTAGCCCAGCGTGAAATTGATGACACATTCTTAAAATTGGAAATGGGAATGTACAGTACGATAGGATATTCACCCCAGGTCAGTTCAAACCCGTTAAGCCCACTTCAAACAATTCCACCTCCATTCCATTCTTCACCATCAACTTCCCATAGTGCAGACGGCCAAAACTCATACTCTTCAGACTGTTCCTTTACACCCTCAACATCTTCGCAAGATCTGGAACCTCCTTCTCAAAATGAAGGGACCAGAGAAGAGTAAACCATAGAGGGTTTTTTTGAAAATTTCAAATCATTGTAATTTAGAAAGTGACAAAATTGTATACCTGTAATTAATTCATTCTTAAAATAAAAAAATGTAATAAATAAAAATTGAGTTACTTCTTACCTTTACAAACCCTTTCAGCGAAGTAATTATGGCTTCACAGACTTCTGGAACTATACTTGAAATTGATTGTTTTGACACTCGAAAGGTGTACATCAAGCTGGAAAATGATTCGCCGCTAGCAAGGAACCGGAGGGTGATAGATAACCTGACTGAGGCTGCAATGGTTTCCCTAAATATAGTGTTTTCTTTCGAAATCCTTTCTCCAACCGTTTGCAGAAGGGTTTCGAAATCGGTAGGGCTCATTCTGACAAAATTTCTGAAACCAATGACATCTTCTAGCTTCAGTTTTTCAAGAAGATTGAAAGCTGTAGTAATTCCACCAGAAAATAAATTCCCCGTCCAGTACCGTTTAGGTTAACGCTTTTTGCTTCTTAACAGCATTAAATTATTTAAACAGAGATGAACAGCACAAACAGCTAGTTCTTGTGACATCGCGTTCTGATTTCTGTATCGCAACTGGCTTCGTACATGTGAACGCGTGACATTGTTTAGCGACAGTCTCGAGACATTGTATGACGACTGTATTTGCAATTCGAGTGTTAGCAGATATAGGCGACATAAAAGTGAAAAAGCTTGCATACTTTGCCTACTTTCATTCCATAATGTCATATGGTATAATATTTTGGGGTAACTCTTCAAGTCAAACAAAAGTTTTCAGAGTCCAAAAGCGTGTAATACGTATTATTTGTGGAGTAAACTCACGGACGTTCTGTAGAAACCTCTTCAAAGAACTGGGTGTACTAACTACTGCCTCTCAACATATTTACTCCTTAATGAAATTTGTCCTAAATAATATATCACTTTTTCCAACAAAAAACTCAGTTCATACATACAATATCAGGAACAAAAATGATCTGCACAAGGACTTAAAAGCACTTACGTTATTCAAAAAGGGATCCACTACTCAGGAACACTCATCTTCAATAATTTGCCAGCAAACATAAAAAATTTAGTTACAAATAAAGATCAGTTTAAAAGGAGCCTGAAAGACTTACTAGTGGCCAACTCCTTCTATTCCATTGACGAATTTTTTAATAGAAACAAATAATGTAATGTATATATTCATATTATTAGTATTGTTATTTCAGCTATTTTCTTTTTTTAAAAAAAAGGTGACATGTTCCACATCCACGAGGATCTCCTCAACACAGATCTATGGAACGAAAAACTAATCTAATCTAATCTGCTCCCATACAAAGTCCGGCGACTTTGCTGCTAGGTGTGTACGCGGCTTTACAGTGTCATAAAAGGAACAGGACGTCACAGTCTACTCCAGCAACATCGGAGTTTCGGGAGGACGACGGTTCAATCCCGTCTCCAGCCATCCTGATTTAGGTTTTCCGTGATTTCCCTACATCGCTTCAGGCAAATGCCGGGATGGTTCCTTTGAAAGGGCACGGCCGATTTCCTTCCCCATCCTTTCCTAACCCGAGCTTGCGCTCCGTCTCTAATGACCTCGTTGTCGACGGGACGTTAAACACTAATCTCCTCCTCCTCCTCGGAATTTTGTAAACCACACTAAAATGCTTCATTCCGCTCTAATTACACATTTCTATGTCCAGATGCACTCGGAAGTACCTGATGTTCAGCTTTTCTATGTGCTTTTCGTGATACCAGTTTTCTTGGAGGTACAGTACTGTATTCTCATGTTTGGTTCTTTATTATGGTATGAAGTCATTCGTCCCAGAAACTGAAAATTTGCACTTGAAACTGAACGAAATTGAGAGTAGACAGTAGTGCGGAATGGAACACTTCGTTTCAAATAAACTAACTGCCTCAGTGGGAAAAATTAATAGAGCAAATTTCTCTACAAAACTGACAGAAATAGCTTCATTAAGATATTAATGGTTGATTGCTAATAACGTGGAAATAATATAAAATCAGAAAATTGAAACCACGAACTTATTTTGATCTTTCATGGTTATGAGAATGTATATTAATTCACTTGATGGCTCCCGGCCACAGAAATCTGTTTTCAGAATGACATTGCCCGCGAAAGTCAAAGGTCCCGAGTCTCGGTCGGGCACACAGTTTTAATCTGCCAGGAAGTTTCAGAAATCTGTTTTGTTTTCATTTGACGTGGGAGCTGTAAAAGAAGAGACAAACAGCATCACTAAACACGCGGGTCACATGGAGAAGGACTCCCCCACTATAACTCAGCTTGCTCAGCGCATGCGCGAAACTGGCAGCTTGGGCGCGCCGGAAAAATTTTTCCGGGTAGCTTCTGGCTACTTGCTGCTACTGCTCGTACAGCAAACAGCCGCGCTTCAAGTACCCAGAAGCGGGAGAAAGCCACTGCTCATACGTGAATTCAGCTCTGCGCATGCGCTCGAGCTCGCTGGCAACTGCTTATACGAACACACACAGAACTAACCTTTCGTCCTCAAAGATAATACTCAGAACGCCTTCAACTTGGATGTGGGATCTTCTGTGGACTACGTCACTTCCAGTATTTCGCACAGTGCTACTGGTTTCGCAATTTCGCTGTCACAGGTGGTCATGGCCTTTACTTTCTATCGTCACAGATTTTGTAATTGTAGTAATTGTATATTTCTATGAATATTACTTAATATACTGTTGGTTACGTAATGCTATTTTTCTTTCATTTGTGTGTCCGTAGTTGTTCATATTATTTCAAAACCGTCTTGGCAAATATTACGAAGTTTCATCTTTTCCTTCTGGCAAGTTACCCGCCCTGTTCTTTCTTCAACGTTGATTATCTGCGAGTGTAGTTGGCTGTTACGTGGAATTGCTGACTGCGTTTGTGGAAATTCGTACATTATGTTCCCCAGGTAATAAATAAACCACTAAAGATAACAACTTTGAACGAAGGAAAGACGAACATTTATTTTGGAATTAAATAAATACCGAATTTTGGTATTATTTTAGTTTATACTGTGTGAAACAGTTTGCAATATGTTCTCATGGTGGCATGGTACCTGTTCGTAGCACTGTTGTGTGAATTTAACCTTATTTCCTCGCATATTAGACAGTGATTATGTTCTATGTTGAATTGGCTGTTGTATCACCGTTGGCGTTTGATTATTCGGATTAGCGTGTGAATTTGTGTAATGTTCCAGGTTATTTTTCTCACAGGTTAAACACGTTATTTTCAGTAAGTTTTCGAATTATGATTTGGAGGTAATTAATAGATAGACATGTATTTTAGAGCACGTTATGTATCTATACTGTTAATAAATTGAGGGACGCCAAGTCGGCATGAATCTGTAGCCTCACGCTGGATTTTTGTCGGGTTAACGGTTGGTTTGGGGAGTAAAGGGACCATACTATGGGTTCACCACTTCTCAAATTCTCGGCCTGCCAGATAAAATCGCTGCATGTATGTCTCTAGAATTTGTAAGAGACGGTTGATATTGTCATGTGGTGTGTGGTTTTATCGGGGTAGTTTGATGTATGTGATCTCGAGACAAAGCAAAAGGGAATGTTAAAAATGCTTCGTGATTGACGAGATATGACTCTTCTTGAAGTTCGTACAAGCACTATATAATGGTTATACTGACTTGCGTACTCCTCGTTATGTAATAATTTATGCGAAGGAACAACCAAAACAAGAAAACGGCTGCTTTTAACTTAGGTATAACTCCTGCAGATCGTTGTTAGCAGTTTATCGTATTGTCAATGCTTTTGATAAGTGCCTACAGTCAAATCCCCTCGGGGATTTATGTTGGTATGTAGGATGTATTCATTCTGTTGCATTTTTGTGGGGGTGTTAGTGTTGCTTTGAGTATTTGTGTAGATCGGCCTTCTGTATGTGTTAACGTTGTGTAAATTGTGCACCAACTTCAGTTTGTAGTAATGTGCGAGTTTAATGTATAAGAATGTTGGCACAGCTTTCTGCAAAGATGTAAAATCTGTTATTTTGCTAGGAAAAGTTGCAAAATGTAAATTTCAAAGGAATGACACATCAACACAACATTCATCATGAGCACAGTTACTCATTTAACTACAAGGATGTTCCATATAAAGTAGGGCACACTTAAGATTTTTGAAAGTTTAATATTTGGTACTTCTTATACACTGTTTGAAAAGGCTGGACCTTTTTCCTGTATGGCGACAATGTTACTCATTATTGCTTTCACTCCGTAATTTGTAGCCACTTTTATATGGCCACACATTTTAATGTGATGGCAGTTTGAATTAATTATTGGAGCTTTTGGACCTTGATTTCAGTTAATTGGCAAGTAAGAATTTATATTACTGTTACATACCGTAATGTAGTGCATTAACAGTATAAAATTGAAGTAGGTAAATTACAGGTTACGATAAATAACATAATACAACAGCATTAACTTTCATGTAACATGGTTCGCTTTATTGCAATTAAGTTTCTGTATTAAGAGGAATGGTAGACCTAACTTAATCTTGTTCAGTAATTTACTTATTTGTGTGAAGTATGAATAATATCACTTGTAAAAATTTCCCAGATTGAACCAATATTGTAAAAACATAAGATTAACTGTAACTTTTGTCAGGTAATCTGAGTGTTATATTTTTTTAGTCAGTGTATACGACCCGGGAGATCCGGGAAAAACCCGGGAATTTTTTCATCCGGGAGAAAATCGGGACAAACTCGGGAATTTTTCGGAATTCCGGGAATATTTCATTGATTTAGTTTTCAGTTAAATTTTTGTGATTTTGACGGGTAAGAACCGATACTCTAATAAAGGATATTACTGTATCCCGCTTCTGCAGTATAATACTGCAGCAACAAAACATGAACGGGAGAAAAAAAAACGAAAATAAAACTTAAGTAAAAAAAAATACGCCATATACAACAATAAAACAGAGTGCTCATACAAGCAGTTTGCCAACTGCAAAGTGTGTCAAAGGCTTTGGGAAGACTATGCAATGCTTCCTAGCAACAAATTGTCTCCGATGAGCGTGACGTCACAACTGTTTACTTTAGATTCGTGTGAGGAGTTGCGGGCCGGCCCTTGTCCGTGCGCAGTTGAGTCACGTATGAGAAGTACCTTTTCCCGCGTCTCGCTAGAGATGTATGGTTGGGCGCCACTATCCAATATTGCCCCGGTTCGGAAATATCTGAGATCCGGGGCTGATTCACGGAGCAGTCTGAGTTGTGGTGGGGAATCTCCACGTGACCTGTGTTTACGTTTAGTGATTTTGCCCTTTCCTCTTCATTTTTTGCTCTCACATTAAACGAAAACAAAACTAATATCTATGGCAGCGAGCTATCAAATGAATTAAAATACGTTCGCATAATTACGGAAGGCTAAAATGTTATTGGTTTCAGGTTTTATCTCCACCTTTCTGACAGTCAGGCATTAATCGCCTTGCAGAACAATGAAGTTATTTTTGTCGGTTTGCTAAAGAAATTTGGCTTTTATTAATCTTTCCCGATGGGGCAGTCAATTTATTTGAAACGAAGTGTTTAATTCCATACTATGGGCTAGTTTCAACTGTTCACTGCATTTCAAAAGTGCATGTTTTCATCTTCTAGCACGTATGGCATTATGCCATAAAAAAAGAACCAAACATGAGATAATACGGAAATACGGAAGCGTCCGATCCCACCCGTCTGCTTTGACCCATGACGTCACAAATATAGCGGAAACAAAAACAAACACACACACTTTCCACAAGAAGCCTAATGACACTAACGGGACAAGCGCGGGAAATGGGGTGTTTTGGGTGGGGGGCAAACTAAATATAAACAAATTTAGACGCCTTGCGTAGCTACAACGTGTAAGTGAAGACAGCCATGCATGAATACCCACCCACCTCCCCAGGGGTCGTAACCCCTGCAACCCATAGAAGATAAACATGCTTCAGTAGCTGATTAGTGTTTTTTGTCTTTAAAAAATAAAAAAAAAATCTCACGGGATAGAACGAACAGATCAGAAAAGTAAATAAAATAAGATAAAACAGAACTGGAGACAGCCACACTCAATCCAAACTCCGCGCCGTCATGACGTCACACACAACACCCTTACGTCACGGGTCAAAGCCGACGCGTGGGATCGGACGCTTCCGTCGACCCGATAATACAGTACCGGTACTCAAGAAAATTTACGTCCGAATCTGGACATACGAATGTGTACTTCAAGCCGAATTACGCATTGTAGTATGGTTCACGAAATTCCGATGTTCTTGGAGTATCCTCTGATGTCTTGTTTCTTTTATGACACAGTGTAAGATCTTTTAATGTTTTACACTTACGATCATAAGGGCTTCCTGCATCATCGTAGCTGCACAAGTGCGGTGACACCTGTTTCTGGCGCTCTCTGGCAACTACTGAAAAGAACCTATTTGTAACAGGTCACGGGAAAATATTTCGAATTGTTGTTTGAAAAGCGTTACTTTCAAAGTAAATTTCCTTTTATGCAAGATGAATTACGTGCGAGAATGTGCGATGAATTTCTTAAATCACAGAGCGTTTGACTCTCATTTAAAAATCAAGTCTTTGAGGACGTACATTTAGAAAAATTTCGAGCTGAGAAGATCAGACATTTATGTCTTTATTCAAAAGTTTACTGACATATTTGTGTGTTGTACCTTAAAGTGAAACACGTGCAAAAAAATCAACATTATATGTGAAAGCTTAGCTTCTCTTGCAGCTTATTAATCTCAGAGACCAATATTGTACGTGAAAGCTTTTCTTTTCTTGTAGTAACGCTATGTATGTTAATTTAAACCATTACCTTTAGCTATTTGTGTGTACGAGCTACTTAACACTTATATTGCTATTGGCTGACTACGTCACGTATCCTATGCTAGAAGATCCACTGTCATCGGCTGGCGAGATCACGTGACGAGCTATGACTGGCTACAAAAGCGCATTACAATCTTGATTTCAATGCTTCAGAAAGTAACATGAGGTGTTTGGTGGAATTTAAATTTACACATTAGTAATACGAAAGTATGCAGCGTACATGTTGCTGCACATCAAAGATCTTTCCAAAACGTGTTTTTTACTATAACCATTCAAATGATTGATAAGTTTCACAGTTCCGAGGAAAAGTATACTGTCACTTGACAGGGAAGAAGTGTATTTTCACCCGGGAGAAAGTGTAATTTTAACCGGGAAAAATCCGTGAATTTTTTTCTTGTCCACATATACACCCTGTTAATGTTAAAAGAAAAGGATGCCCTTAACAGCAGTAGAAAGATAGAAAAAGAGGTAGGAAAAGTTAGAGCATCTGGAAGAAGCTAGAAAAAGTCAACAGAAGCATTAAAGTTTCCGCATTTGAGTCCACATAAACAATGACTTATCAGAAGAAAGAAGAGCTAAAACTAGGGAGAGAGTTAGAAAACATAGTGTAATGTAAGATGCAAAATCAGCAACATAGTAAAGCTGGTTTTTCGTTGTATAAGTGTGCTATGTAAACCCGTGACTCAAGCTGATTGTTGCTTGCCATCGTCACCATGGTGTAAAATTGTAGTTGTTGTTGATCTGTTCAGTGACTTGTGTGGAAATTCATCAGATAGTCTGAAAGGTCCAGTTGTGGCAGAAGTCCACAAGATAGAGACCATAGTTCTTAAACTAGGTGCTTGGTACCTGGTTTCTACTGTTGTGACGACAGTTGCCAATCACCAAGCAGGAAGGACACAATAGTGATCAGAGAAAATGAGGAAAAGACAGTTTACGTTCGTCACTTAGTCATGTCCATTATGTAAACATATGAGGTATTCAAACAGGAACACCCTGACATTCAAATTGGGAAATCTTAAGTTTGCAGAGGTATGGCCACCACCTGTTTAAGTAAGCAGCAGACTACCTCATGATGTATGTTTGTGCAAATATCACTAAAATTTCATAATGCTATCGGCAGCCTTCATAGGAAACATAATACTCCAGCTTACTGCAACATATTTGTATTGGCCATTATGAGCCAGTTTTGTTGGCAGATTGAACGTAAATTGTCAAAATGGTAAAGTTTTAAAGTAGCCTATATAATTGAACTGGAAATTGTGAATTTATCAGGCTATATTTGGAAGATGGAAGAAAAAAATTCTAAAATTATTAAATTCAAAGAAGACTCTACAGCTGATGTAGCGAAACAGAAAATTTCCATGATTCCTCAGTATCTTGTTCATCGATATACAGAAAGAGCCTGTCTGCATCTTATCAACTAAAGGAAATGGTTCTGAACCAAGATTCTAAGGAGTTTCTATTGCTGCATACTGGCTCTGCCGAAAATTACATTTCTGTTTATGGAGATGAGGTGTAAAGTGAATGTTGAGCAGAAGCACATGTTAGTAATTTCACTGTGCTACTGTGGCCTTCAGGTTCTCATCACACTGTTGTTTGACAGCTTAACACATTCCAAGGATACTGTGAATACATTAGCAAAGGTACTGTCAACTATACCTGAAAATTTGAAGGTAGTTTCAATGTAGTCGATGGATCTGCCTTGCAATTTAAAAACAAATATATTACAGCCACTGCATGTCAACATCAGTCATTCCTCAAAGTGGAAATCTAGTGGAACTTTATTGCTGCATCCTACGGTAAAGTAGCTGTAGGTGGAATTGGTGCACTTGTGAAAAGGCAAGTGTGGAATGCAGTAAAAAAGTGAAAATTCACAGTAGATGATGCATTGACTTTTGCTCAGGCAGCTGCATGTGGGCTACCAAAACTATGCAGGTTTGTCATATGTCCACTGATGAAACTTAATCAGGCTCAAATATTTTCTTCAGCCTCATCAGTACGAAACATAAAAATCATTCACTGCTTTCAGTACAAGAAAGGAGTAGGCCTACTATAAACATATCTGCTGTCTTTGAAGAATTTCCCTGGTGGAGAACTGAAAGAACTGTAGGAAGTGTGAAAATTGGATACAGGTACAAAGGGGAATATGATGGTAAATTGTATGCTGGAGTAGTACATGCAGTTTTTGGAAATTTTTACTAATCAGTGCAGTGGAACATGCTGGTCACTATTGGAAATGGCCGGCAAAATGTGATGAAATTCTGTTTACAGAGGACAAAATTATAAAGGAAATTGATCCATCTGATGTCAATACAAGTGATATTTTCAGTCCTCTGGATTCTCATTGAATTTACACTGTATTTTCCCAGTGGTTAAAAAGTGAAATGTTAATGTTAAGTTCATCTTATTTGGTAAATATCATACTTTCGTTTCTCTGCTTGCAAGAAAATGTTTTTCCAACAATAAGTAGCAAGTAACATGAGTCACGCAATATTGAGTCACACGCTCTTTTCAGAGTATTACAGTATTTTACATGGTATGAATATTTTTAAAAATCTGTGTCTGTGTCATTTGAATGCCAATCTAATATGCATTTTCTCTGATGAAAACCAATTCCAGGCTCTTAATAGTTTGAGGATACTTTCGATCTAAAATGAACGTTAACAATACGATGTCCCAAATTTGTAACTTTAGTCACAATATAAATTACGTTCTTGTTCTTTGATTTTAATGCTCTTCCCTGCTCAGATATTAATTAGAGATCTTTGCCTGAATAACATAATATATAATAATGATTTGCAAAAGAAAATATAGGTTTATAGATTGATAAAAGGTCAACATAATAACACACAGATTTCAAAACGTAACAGTCACCATGGAATCTCCCTACAGCAGTTTGTTAGATAAAACTAACCAGTATTACTGATAGTCAAGAATGTCTTCTTCACAGAGAAATATATAGGCTGCAGTATGCGATTCTCCTTAGTCTGTCAATCATTCCTACATATCGGGGATTACTCTGAATTGGGTATAAAACCACAGATAAAGATGCATGAAAAACTCCTTAAAGTAACAACTGAATTAAAAAAATGCGTATCAAGTTGTGGGCCATGGACTAAAAACAAAAAGGATGAAACTAGGTGTAGAAGTTAAGTATTTCCAATGCAACATGTGCGTATAAGACCAGTACAAATTGTTCTATTCTTACCTATATTAATACGAACATAGTTATAATCCTCTTGAATTATACTGTACGCCAAGACGTTTTCAAAATACACTGTATGATCAAAAGTATCCGGACACCCCCAAAAACGTGTTTTTCATATTATGTAGATTGTGCTGCCACCTACAGCCAGGTACCCCATATCAGCAACCTCAATAGTCATTAGACATCATGGGAGCAGAATGGGGCACTCTGCAGAATTACAGATTTCGAACGTGGTCAGGTGATTGGGTGTCACTTGTCATATCTGTATGCGAGATTTCCACACTCCTACTCCTATACATCCCTAGGTCCACTATTTCCGATGTGATAGTGAAGTCGAGGCGTGAAGGGACACGTACAGCACAAAAGCGTACGGGCCGACCTCTTCTGTTGACTCACAGAGACCACCGACAGTTGAAGAGGGTCGTAATGTCCTAATAGGCAGACATCTATCCAGACCATCGCACAGGAATTCCAAACTGCATCAGGATCCACTGCAAGTACTATGACAGTTAGGTGGGAGGTGAGAAAACTTGGATTTCGTGGTTGAGCGGCTGCTTATAAGCTGCACGTCACGCCGGTAAATGCCAAATGGTGCCTCACTTGGTGTGAGGAGCTTGAACATTGGATGATTGAACACCGGGAAAATGTTGTTGAGTGACGAATCATGGTACACAATTTGGCCATCTGATGACAGGGTGTGGGTATGTCATATGGCAGCATTACCGATGGAGGGTTCCACGAACTTGTAAGTCATTTTCGGCCAGGTGTCCGGATAGTTTTGATCACGTAGTGTAGATCCACAAGCATTTATATAGTGGAATACTACAGTCCCCACTTTAATCTCTTTCTCCACCTTGAAAACTTGTAAATCATTTCATCTCATTGTACTCTCTTTCACAGCGAATGTCAGATTTATTGCGTACATGGTGGCTCATTTACGTGTCCCCTTAATAAATTGAAAATATTACCACTGAACTGAATCTCAAGGTAACAGTGGAAACTGTTTTTATCTGACTGCTTGTTTTTTCAGCATTGGTTCGCAAGGAAACAATCTGGACAAAAAGGAAACAGACAAGGCAGCTACTGAGCCAGGCTCCATGGTAAGAGACCTCTTTGTATTTCTTAGTGTTGTTTCATTAATTTCTGTGGGCAGAATGCTTTGTGAATGAACATAAATAGTCATGTTGCTGGAAGCATGGATAATTGTCTAATAAAAGAAATCAAGTAATCTGTAAATATTGATTATAACATTTCATAATAATGTTTTGAGTTAAACACCACATAAGATGAAAAGTTTAAATTTAATGTTTATCAAATGTGCAGAAATCTTGCTGTGCCACTCAGTTGTTTGAATGTATTCCAGTACTTTAAATGTCACCTTATATGTACAACGAAAGAATAAAGATGACATTCAAGTGAATATTAGCAGTGTCATTAAATTTAAAAGTGGAACAGATGCCGGTTGCGCATTGATTTATCAGTAATTTAAAATAGTTATTTTGAAAATGTGTTGGAGACATTTACTGTGTTTTCTGGTGTGAGAAGTTAGTTTTGTAGTAACATTTATGCTAGCAGCTCACAGATATACTTTCAATTTTCATGAAAAACTATTTTTCGTATGTTCTGCCATTTTATCCTGTGTGTTTGAACTATGTAGGAGATAGTGATACTGGCTTTTGTATTTTTTTTTGGGGGGGGGGGGGGGTCGTTGGTCTCGTGGTCCAGGGTTGAGCTGTATAGGTTAACTGTAGTTTAGGATACTGTGATAATTTTGTGTGATTTGTTTGAAATTTGTCAGGTGTTTTTTCCAGTGTGTTGCATCTGGAATGGTGTTTCTTTTATTGTTAAATTTTTAGTTCAGCCCCAGCCGGAACCCACCATTTCCAGCAGTTGTTCCACTAATTTTATTTGGTTTAGTCAGTGTTTCAGTTTATGTGTACTTGTATTTTTGTGGATGTTGTTATTGTTGTTTGGGTCCTCATGATGGATGTGCTCGATATGAGGTTTTCCGCAAGGTGTGACATCATTGGTCAAAGCAGACAGGTGGCATCCCAGTGTCTGGTAATCCCCAGTTCTTTGAATACGTAAACAAAATTTCAGTAGGACTTCGAGCACTAAAGTTGCACTTCAAATGTCATTAAGAGATAGACACATCAAAAGTTTTGCATCACCCTGGTTCCCAGAACTCCTGAAGATAGATGTTGACTGTGGATATTGTATCACAGACACAGTCCCTTTGACTGTTCAGAGATGTCACTAAAATGCCCAAAGGTGCAAACAACCATGCATGAACAGTGCCTATTAGACTGATGAGGTCCGACAGCTGATCAGTTCCAGTCACTCCACCAGGAAGGAGGTACACGGCTCGCGTTGTCTGTAGTTCAACCGTGCCTAGACGGTCAGTACCACGGTTCGATCATGTGTGCATTGTTATTTTGTGCCAGGAAGAGCTCTCAACAAGGGAAGTGTCCAGCCGTCTCGGAGTAAACCAAAGCGATGTTGCTCGCGCATGGAGTAGGTAGAGAGAGACAGGAACTTCCGATGACATGCCTCGCTCAGCCTGCCCAAGAGCTACTACTACAATGGATGACCTTTGCCTACGTATTATGGCTCGGAGGAACCCTGACAGCAACACCTCCATGTTGAATATTGCTTTTTGTGTAGGCACAGGTCCTCATGTTAAGACTCAAACTGTGCACAGTAGGCTGCATGATGCGCAACTTCACTCCGGACGTCCGTGGCGAGGTCCATCTTTTCAACCACGGCACCATGCGGCGCGGTACAGATGGGCCCAACAACATACCAAATGGACTGCTGAGGATTGGCATCACTTTCTCTTCACCGATGAGTGTCGCATATGTCTTCAACCAGACAATTGTTGGAGACGTGTTTGGAGGCAACCCGGTCAGGCTGAACACCTTACCAAGGTGGAGGTTCCCTGATGTTGTGTGGTGGCATTATGTGGGGTCAATGTGCGCCGCTGGTGGTCATGGAAGTTGCCGTGACGGCTGTCCGATATGTGAATGCCATCCTCCAACAGATAGTGCGACCATATCGTCAGCATTTTGGCGAGGCATTCGTCGTCTTGGACGACAATTCCCGCACCATCGTGCACATCTTGTGATTGGTTTCCTCCAGGATAGTGACATCGCTCGACTAGTGGCCAGCATGTTCTCCAGACATGATCCCAATTGAACATGCCTGGGATAGATTGAAAAGGGCTGTTTATGGACCACGTGACCTACCAACCTCTCTGAGAGATCTTTGTCGAATTGCTGTTGAGGAGTGGGACAATCTGAAACAACAGTGCCTTGATGAACTTGTGGATAGCATGCCACGACGAATACAGGCGTGCATCAACGCAAAAGGAAGTGCTACTGGCTGTTAGAGGTAATGGTGTGCACAGCTATCTGGACCACCAACTCTGAAGGTCTCACTGTATGGTGGTACATCATGCAATGTGTGGTTTTCATAGCAATAAAAAGGGTGGAAATGATGTTCATGTTGATCTCTGTTCTAATTTTCTATACAGGTTCTGGAACTTGGGAACCGAGGTGATGCAAAACTTTTTGATGTAATTAATTAATTGTTACAGTCCACCAAATGCAGAATGAGTGTCTACAAGGCAGAAAAGTTCTGACAAAGCCATGGTGTTATACTTTGAATATTCAAAATGTTTGTTCATAACTATCACCTACATTCACTTCAAATTTGCAAAAATGTTTGTAAAATTGCACACAAGTTAGAGAAAACCAGAGCAATTATTGATGTAAATGGTACATTGACATGTGACTGGAAATTTAATGCAGTATAACCATTTGAAGGTTTTTAAACTACTGGTCTGGTGGGCAGCAATGTCACAGGGTGATGTTAGTGTTTTACAGTGCAGCCAGACTGGGCTGAGGGGATTAAGCAAACTACGCATACTCCCTGTGAACCATCTGGACTGACCCAATCTGTTTGCTGGAATCTAACTTGTGCGCAGTTGCAGAAGTATTGTGATAAAATTATTGCAAATTTGCATTTGGCTATATTACAGCACTTCACTGTAGTATGTAGAAAGTGGTCAGCTAGGGATTAATTTCATCAGCAGTATCACAGCTGTAGTCCTGAAACAGCTATGTGGGGAAAATGTAGGAAAGTAACAAATGATGTTCATTGAATGCCTTAACAAGGTGGGAGATCTTGCAGGTAATATGCTTTGGCGTAGATCCTTGATGTAATGATGGTTTCGACCAACATCATGTGTGCACGGAAAGGCACAGAACAGAAAGATTTGTTTTGCTGTTGTATTATTTTTTGTAATGAAGATTGTTTCAGCAGACTGATCTGTAGCATATTGCAAGGTGTAGGTTAGGTTGTGAGTTGACCTTTTGGTTGTTAGTTCATGAAGTCAACAAATTTAACACAAATTCATAATTGTGAAGATTCAGTGATACATAGCATAGCCTGAGGTCAAGGTTAATTTTAATGGTTATAATTTTGATTGTGAATTGGTATAGTCATCAAACAGGAAGCCATGAGAATAACTGTACTACTTGTTATGGCATTTATTTAAAGTCTGTTGATTATGTGGTTGTGGTTTGTTTGCCATATTGATGATGTTATTGGTCAGTCCAGATAGATGGGATTTTTTCCAGACAATTCCTTTAATAGTGACTATATTAAAATTTGATATGAGCTAAAACCTAGAAGAAGATGAGTCTTATAAAAATAATGGAATGTTCTAGAATGGCTGAGTAACAGTTCTGAAGACTTCAACATTAGTCAAACTTTGAAATTTATCCTGAGACACTGTTTAAATGCCACATTTAACTCTCACATCATGTGGCATGTTAGTCATTGACTGAAAATTTTATGGCTTTCAAGAGTTATTTAGATACATAATCATTGAAAGCCACCTATGTGGCCAAACTTAATAAAACTTTAGTTGGTTTGTATTTTGTGTAGTTAACAGATGGCACACTCCATTTGTCGAATATTCTCTTGTTCCAATCACTCCTCTACCAGTGCGTTTCAGGTGGTCATGCATTATCATCCATAAAAATGAAGTCAGGGACATGTGCCCTACGTGAGATTAGCAAAGTGTCGTAATAACATTGACGGGTGACTACCGTGTTCAGATTTGTAGGTCAATATGGCCATGCAACATTATGCTCCCCCACATTGTAACATTTGGACCACCAGAACGATTGTTTTCCGATGTTCCTGGGTTTTTTGTATGTTCCCCCACCTCTTCTTGCCATATGAGGGTACATTCAGCATTATCAAACTCGATCATTTGGGTGGTCCAAGTGTTATGGTATAGGGAGGCATAATATTGCAATGGTATATGGTACACTCAACGTTTGTGTGACACTGTACTCCTTACTTATGAGTGTCTTTTCAAGGGTACATTCAGCTCTGATGTAATTTCTGTTAATGACACTGCATGACAGCCTCAAAGAGTACAGGTGGAGGAACTCCTGGAACTAGTGAAATGAAGCGAATGCACTGACCTGCCCTCTCCCCTGACTTAAATCTCATTGAGCATGTGTGGGATGCATTAGGGAGATGTATTGCAGCATGTCCACGTGCGTCCACTACGATCCAGCAGGTGTCGAGGGCACTGGTGGGTAACTGAATGCCCTACCACAAGACGTCCTTGCTGACTTTGTGACTTGAGTGTAATTATTGTCGTTGAGTGAAAATGTCAGGTCTATTTATTTGATTGCGTATTTCTTTCAGCTGCCTTCTGTAGTATATTGTAGCAGTGCTTTCCATGTATGGTTCAAGTTTCATTGAGCTGTGATACTTGGCAGTGACAGATAGTTAAGTCCCAGGCTTTGCACTTAAGTGTATTTACACAGCAGCTACTGAGAATATGACTACACAAATAGAGAACTTGACTTATTATTTCAGAAGTGTCAGTATGCTGAAAATGAGTGATGAATTAATATAATAGTCACTTCTGTGTAAAAAAAAAAAGTCATGCAGTGTTGAAGCACTTAGATTAATGATGTTTTTCTAATGGCTTTTAGTGTAGATTACATGTTGACTTGTAGTCACATTCCTGTTGTATGCATTCTTCTTGTTGATTGACAGTACCTATAAGTTGTACATTTTGCCTCCTCATATCTGTTTATCATCATTGGTGTTATCTAGATTCTTGATATTCTGGCACGCCTTCATAAGGATTCATATACAGTGTTATTTTCCTGCTTTGTTGTATTCTGTATTTTACATTTGAGCTGACCAGTCCACTTCTGCCAATAATACCCCTAGATATTTAAGTAATTTTTCTTGTCTCATAACTACTATTATTGATGTGTGCTTCAGATCCACTCTCACTATGCACTATCAGCTATTCAGTTTTTGTTGGATTCATGTATAGTCTCTATATGGCATATTACTGATAAAGATGTCACAAGATAGATCACTTTCATCTTGCTCTAGCCCCACAGGGGGCCTGCAGCTCTTTTGCAGGTACATGATTGGCACTTGCAGGCCTACGAGCTATTGTAGCATCTCTTCTTACCTGGGCTGCATTCCCTTCCCCATATCCCCATATCCCCTCCTTCCCATTCTAACTCCTACCCCTCTGGCCTCTTTCCCCCCCCCCCCCCCCCCCCCCAAAAAAAAAACCCTTCCCCATGCCCATTTTTCTCTCTTGGCGTATCCATTTATGATGAAATTGATATTCCTGAGCTCCTGCTGTTTCTTTACAGTCTTGTCTCATGTTTCCACACTCTACCCTTTTTTCCCCAGCTTTTTGTGGTTCTCGTGGGGTATGATCTCCCTTTCTAAATTGTTTCCATGGTGTGAGACATTGGGGAATAACTCTCTCCCTTCCATCCCCAACATGGGTTCCTCTCCTCCCCCTCCTTCCCCACGTCCCACCCTGCTGTAGCCCCCACTCCTCGCCCCCTGCTAGGTCACGAATGTGGTATCCATCCCTGTGGCGGGGCTGTTACATCCCCATAGGGATCACACTTCTGATACCTGAGCTGTCACTGCCTTGCGTGTGCCTAGGAGTGGTTGATAATCTGTTTGGGGCATTGGAACGCCTAACAACAACTGCTGTGCCAGGTGCTACTTGTTGGGGCTGGGTGATACCCACGGAGTGAGCCCCAGATCAGAATGGGTGGTACCAGGGCAGATGCTCTGCACGTGAAGCATACTAAGCTCCAAGCTTCTGGCTGCTCTGCTGTGGCCGTCTCTTCTGATAGGAATGATTCTCTCTCTGCTTCCTTTTGCTTCCTCAGCCTTTCCCTCCTAGGCCACTGGTTTGGGGTGAAACCCTTTCCCCATTCTTGGTTTATTCCAGGACAGAAACAGAGACTTTTGCGACTACCAAATAGCTCTTTCTTTGTACAACACAATGAAGATAAGTTTGGTGAAGTCGACTCCTTTTAGTAAGATGCGACTTGGTTCCTTCCTAATCAAAACGTCTTCTGCCAGTCAGTCACCTTCTCTTTCCACTTGTAGGCACATAAGAGACATCCCAGTGAGCATTACTCCTTACCAATCCTTAAATATGACCCAGGGCGTTATTTTCCACAGGGACTTCCTCTTTCAATCTGATGAGAGCCCACAATTACAATTAATATGGCACGGCGGTGTTAGTTTCATCAAGCGAGTCCAAGGGTCCTAAGAACAAAAGTGTTGACACTTCGTGATAGTATATTTGTGGACACTGATAGCACTCACACTGACTGGGCTGTTGGATGTGCCTTTGTTGTTGGCACAGACGTTTTTCCAGTATTGGCTTCCAGAACACTGCTCAGTGTTTACAGCAGAACTCTTTGCTCTGTATTAGGCCATGCAGTACGTCTGGCGACACAGGCTGTTCCCTTGCATCATCTGCTCCAACTTTCTCAGTGCATTTCAAAGCATCCGTGTGTTGTTTACTGTCCACCCCTTAGTGCAGCGGCTCCAGGAAGGCTGTCACTTGCTCACTCTTGATGGAGCCACTGTGACGTTTATGTGGTTTCTTGGTCACGTTGATCTGACGGGAAACGAGGCCATTGATATTGCTGCCAGGGCTGCAGTACTCGTACCTTGGCCCGCTAGTTCTTCCATTTTCTCTAATCTCTGTGTTGCCGTCTGTCAGGAGGTGGTGAACTGCTCTTCCCTTCATATGAACAAGCTGCGGGGAATTAAGTCCCTCCCAACAGCTTGGACGACCTCCTCTCAGCCATCTCGCCGGGATGTGTATTGGGCACTGTCTTTTTAGTCTTCACCATTTGTTAACTGATGCGTCTCCTCCACTTTGTGCTCATTGCCCTCAACCTTTTGACAGTTCGCCATTTCCTGACGGGATGCCCTTTTTTAACCACTTACATTCTTATTTATGTTGGTTGTTTGAGTTATTGGTCATTTTAGCGAATGATGCACGGGCTGTCCACAGTGTTTAACTTTTTATCCACTGTAGGAATATGGTGCTGGACATTTAATCTTCAGGGCCTCTGTTTCTCTGTGGCATATTGTATAGACCTTTCTCCACATTCCTGTTTTTAGCTGTCTTTCCTTTTATCGATTGGGTTTTACGTGTAGTCGTTTTTAACTCCTTTCTTTGTCTTTGTGTTCTATGGTTCTGACATGTTTGCGTAATACCTAGTTGTTTTTGCACCCTAAAACAAAATACAGTTGATGGACATCCACAACAAGATTTCATTTTTACCAAGTAGTAAACAATTTTTCACAGGTTCACATTGTTCACCTAAACTTGCCATGATAAAAACTAAACAAGAAAAAAGCAGTACTAACAGAAACAAATCACTGCAGATGAGCAGAACAAGTCAGATCTACAACGCAGAGAGCACTGAACTGGGAATGAGTTGCGCTATACATGCCTAGTGGCAGAAATGCATGCTATGCATGCTTGGCCCAAGGCAGTGGTGTTTTTAATACCCACTCGTATACATTGATGGAAGAAAGAAAAAAATACTTTCTGTGCTGCGTGATTGATTCAACTGAAATTGTGCTATATATGTTTCAGAAGTGACTATACTGGCAGAGGCAAAGACTGAGGGAGGAAGTTCAGAAGTGGCCTGCATGCACTGTGGGAAACTTCAGATGGTGCAGATGTAACTCTGGTGGTCAGCGGCTTCTAGCTGCAAGGACACAGTCAGATCCTGGGAGCAAGAAGTGCAGTCTCTGTCACTGTGTTGCATTTCTCACTTTTCATTTCGCAACATGGTGTCAAAGACCGGGCTCCCAGCTGACACTTAGCAAATTGATGTGCAGCAGACAGCAGCTATATAGAGGTAACAAATATATGAGAAGCTCCCTCATAGCAAGTATGATACAATTCCTTTACTTACTGTATCCTGCACCATAGTTCAGGGACATTGTCGACTGAATAGTCCAAAATTACAGCATGTACACTGTTACTGTGTTGGTGTTAACTGAAAACTCTGAAGTAAAATAATTAGTGTCTTTGTTGTTTATTCAATCGAAATAATACGCTATGACTATACCAGATACAACTTCCTGATAATGAAACAAAGTAGATGTAGCAATAAAAACTTGCTGCACTTTGGGTATGTTTGTAACGCAGTATTCATGTATGAAACACTACGTTACACTGTTCAGTGGTAGTTCAGCAATACATGTGACATTGTCTGTACACATGTAAGAACCGTGTGTAAACAATTGTCAGTTCTCGACTAGGTATTCATAATAGCACACTTTTGTGATTATTAAAAACTTCATGGTTTTCATGGATTACAGCTAAATGGTAATTTCATACAAAAGGAAAAGTAAATATTATAGTCAATTGGACTGGGGCTTAGAGCTAATAAATCCATATATAAAACTTTGTTTTGTGTTTTGTTATATAAAAGGCAACACATTGTTGATGTCTTAAGTTTACCTGCAAGTTTGTTTCTACAAATTGTTGAACAAAGTGTAAAATTTAACACGTTGTCCTTGAAGTACAGGGCATGTAAAATAGGAAGAAAACTGATTGTACTTGGAAAACATAAGGCTACAATATTGTGGGTAGTGATTTTGGAAGCATGACATGGTTTAAGGATGGGTGATATCCAGAAATGGTATATCATTGAACTGATGACTTCTGAAATGTATAATTTTGAAAGAAACTAATTACTTTCTCAGAATTGGCACTAAGCAGTTTACAAAACTGCTTAGATAGTTCTGAACATTCAGTTTTGAATTCTTGATGTTTCATAATGTAAGACTTCGAAACAAATTACTTTAATGGAATTGGCAAAAAACATGCTACAAAACTGGATAGATGGTATGTCCTGAAGATTTAATTCTGACTTATAGATTTTGCGTAGTGGCAGTGTGTCTGGGCACACAGTTTCTGGTTTTCTCATTCCCGTGATTTGAAATAAGAGTGAAAATTTCTGTTGAAGATAAGAATTTTCTCTAAAGTGAATATTAGGACAATACAAAACCATCCACCAACTACCCATCTGTAATTTTTGAGGAAGAACTATGGCATCTTTCTTTTAATATTTGTTGCTACCAAATAGAAAAGTTAAATCTCGAAGAAGTTTATAGAAAGCTGGTACTTGTTGGCATGAACTGAATAAGGACTAATGAAAATATCTGTGGGTGCAATGATGATTTACTTTTTATGAATATGCAGGAACAGTCATATCAGTTGTTATCAATTTTCATCTGCCATGTATTCGAACTGGAGACAAATACACGCACAGTGAATTTGGCAGTATCAAAAAGAAAAATTGAATTGCAAAGATCCTCAAACTGAAGTTAAGTAAGCATTATTGATGTTCCTAGAGCCACGTGGTCACTTGATTTGACCCCACAAGCCTAAGTTTTCACAAACTGAAATCTAAGAGGGCATGCTGAAAAGAAATGTCTCCAAATGTTATATGAAAACCCTTAAAGCTATTTAAATAAAACAAACATTGTTGACATTCTATATATTCATTCTTCATGTCGACATATTTGCAGCCTTCTGCCGCTGACAGACAAAGAATTGTAGCATGTGAGTGCTGCAATATCTACAACAATCCTGACACCTGGGATTCACTGTCATCAATCATCTTTAGTACAGATTTTCATCTGTTTCTGAAACTTAAAGAACAACCTCGAAGACTTCTCTTTAATAGTGATGAAGAAGTGCAAGTGTAAGTGAAGGCTGTGGCTCTGTCGACGAAGTCCAAATTCTAGTGACAGTATCAACACTCATTGGGGAAGTGTTAGTTTCCACGGTGACTGTGTTAAGAAATAAATTTATAGGCATGAAGAATAGCTATAGAATGTTAATATCCTTTGTTTTTTTTGAGTAGCTTTAAAAGTTTTCATGTAAAAAAAACTCGGAGACATTACTTTCCAGCACACCCTCGTACATCCACATATATACTCTAAGCACAAATCAGTGGGTGGTGAGTGTATCTGGCCTGTTGCCATGTCCTTCCTTAGTCTTCCAACAACTTACGGTGCATGGGAAGGACAACTTTTGCTATGCCTAGATATCAGATCTGATTTCATATTTTGCTCTATCTTTTGTGTTGGCTCTACTTCAGAACCTTTACTTAAGAGTTGCACTTAGTCTAAATTACAGAATCACAGGAAGGGCTCAAACTTGGATTTCCTGATTGTAGTGAGCAGTGGCCTTATTAATTTCGGCAATCCGTGCATGCTTCATGCCCAGACCCGAACATCAGTATGTTGTCATCCATTCGTCATTAACGTGTACTGATACACCTCCTGTTAATTCCTGTACAAGGGAGAATGTTAATTCAAAGTCACTAGTCCACACTGCAATATCGTCAATTACAGAAATGTTTCACTTGTGTGTCAGATGTATATGCATTGATGGAAGAATGGACAAGTTACTTCCTATGCTGTATGATTGATGCCACAGTTGTTGCATTATTTATGTTTCAGGAGTGATTGTAATTGCAGAGTAGAAGGCTGAGGGAGGCGGTTTCATGAACGACCGCGTGCACTGCTAAAATCTTCAGCTGGTTCAGACGTGACTGGTTGTCTGCCTGGAGCTGCCAGCACACAGCCAGATCTAGGCAGTGATGAGCCCAGTGTTTGTCGCCATGTTGCGTTTGTTGCATGTCATTTCGTAACATGGCGGCAAACACTGGGCTTCTTACTGACGTGTTGCAAATCGCCGTGCAAGAAGTGTGCATCTACTAGATAGAGGTAAGAGACATATGAGAAGTTCTCTTACAATAAGTGTGAAACAGTTTCTTTCCTTGCTATTCCCTGCATCATGCTTGGGTGACAATGTGAACTTAAAAAGTCCCAAAGACAGTTCTTGGAGTAGATAGGGATTTGGCGTTAATGGAAAAATGCTGAAGTAAAATAATTACAGCTTCTTGGCAGTTTATTAATTCAAAATGTGTACTGTGATGCCAGATAATTCTTCCTGATGATTACTCAGTATTCATACAGGCAACACAAAATTACTCTCTTCAGTAGTAGTTCAGCAGTACATCTAACATAGTATCTATACATCTAAGAAACCTGTCAGGACTGTAGAAGCAGATCTTAACCATTTTCTTTTTTACAACTGCACCCTTTGGTGATAATTTAAAAAAATCATGTGTTTTAATAGTTATAGATAAATGGTAATGTCAAAGATAATTTAAGAACCTAAATATTTTAGTCAGTCACACTATTATTTAGGGCTAATAAATCTTTGTGGAAAACGATTGTATTGTTTTTTTGGGTATAATAAATCTTTGTGGAAAATGATTCTTGTGTTTTGCTGCAAAAAAAGAACCGTCTTTTAATGTCGTAAGTTCATCCCCAAGTGTGTGTTGCAGAATTTGCATATAACTGTAATTTATAAATTAGTAAACAAAGGGTAGAATTTAGAGTATGTTCCTTAGAGAACAAAGCATGAGAATAAAAATTTATACTCGGGGACACTTCATGCTACAATACTATGAAGAGAGATTTCAGAAACATAGCACCGTATAAGAATTGGCGATGTCCAGAAATAGTACAACATTTCAGTAATTAAAACTTCCGGGCTAAGAGACCGTGGTCCAATAGTAGAAATACTTCTCCCTGACGTTTCGTCGCCAGCTGCGGGCCACATCATCTGAGGTGAGTCTAAGACTGGCTGCTAGGCTGTGGAGGTCCTGTTTATATAGTGTGTGTAGAGGGTGCCACCACGCGTCACATGTTGTCAACAGTAAAACTATCTCTGGCTGGCGTCATTACTCTCGATCGAAGGTAATCGATTGTCACATCTTTGGTACAAAGTCGATCGCCATATCTTATCTAACTTCAAGCCTTCTTCTTTCCTGTTAAAATTATTGTGGTGTTTAAAAATCTCTACAGCCTCTCTATACATACGTGCATAATAATGCGATGTCTTAGCTACCACGCTCGTCTCACTAAATGCTGCTGCCTCTGCAGCCCTGGCCGTGCTGCACCATTGCCCAGGACTGAGGCGTGCTGGCATGCTGTTCATCGTAGGCCAGTGACAACTGGCCACAAATGTTGCAGTACATAGAAGAGACTGCTGTGGACATCTACAAGCAGCTGGCAATGGAACTGCCAAGCTCACAATCCACACTGGCATTACGGAACAGTTTGGGGTGACACTGTGTGTGTGTGTGTGTGTGTGTGTGTGTGTGTGTGTGTGTGTGTGTGTGTGTGTGTGTGTGTGTGTGTGTGTCATTACAGGCATGCGACACGATGAGAAAAAATACGTAAGTGGAGCAGGTACAAACACGATCATTTTAGGGATGATATGGGCTGCAAACGGGGAAATCTGCTGGTATTTAAACTGTCACAAACAGCACCTTGTTTGGCGTGGTGCCTAAGAACAAACATCTGGAAAATGGTGAACCCGGTCAGCTTATCACATTACTGTTATAAGAATATACTTAAACTGGTTAAAGAATAGTGAAGCGATGAGGTGCGGAACATCCATCTCTCATCAGAGAATGTGGAGATTGGATGCTTGTTGCTCTGTAAAGCAGGACAGGTGGCAGCTTATGGCATATCTGATGACAGACTACAGTTGTGATGCAGGTAAAATTGTTTTCCAGCACACCATTCAGTTCTTATTTTTGAACGTGGGACTTCACAGCAGACAATCTCTACGCATTCTCTTGTTGACTTTGTCAACTAAGATTTCAGTAGGCACTGTCTCATGTAAATAAGATATTGGATTAGTGGGAACATGTTGCCTGGCCAGATGAATTGCATTTCTTTTTATCCCAGGTCAGTGTTCCTGTCCATATACACCATCATCCATACGAATGGCTTCTCAAAACGTGCACTGCTTCACGGATGCACATTTATGGATTTGAGAATATTCACCTGGCCATCCTTGGGGCCTGTGGCACTGATCAGTGGTACCGTGACAACTGTGGACGAGTGGGCATCTTTATCCCTTCATGCTCAATGTTTTCCTTAAGTGATAAAATATTCCAGCAGGAAAACTACCCATGTGCCAAGACCAGAATCATGATACAGTGGAATGTTAATGAATACACGTTGTCTTGGCCACCAAAATTTGAATGACTAGAACTTGGTGGAAAATATGTGGGGGGTGTATTGGATGCCAGGTCCACACCCCCAAATCACTGACCCATTCTACATGGGAATCATGTGACCTGTGCATAAACATCTGATACCTCTGGTGATCTGCCAAGGACTTCAATAGTTTATGCTTCACTAAGCTGCTGCTGGACTGCATCCACTCTGTTAAGCAGAGGCTCACAATGTCTTGGCTGCCTGTCTGCCCCCACAGTGACCTTGGCCCTACTCAGGACATGTATATCGCAGTGAGTAGAAGAAATCTGATCAGCTATACAAGGGATGTCTTTGTGAAGGTATTACTATCAAAAAGAACAAGTTGCATTGCTAAAGTCCTGAAAACGAATGTGTTAAAAGTAAGTATTCTGAACCTGGTACCTATTACTGGTGTTGCTGTGTTGTTGTTGAGATATTGATTCCTCACATGTTCACTTGATGTGACTCTACGTAACTCAATTTTCACAAGCTAATGCCTACATATATGCTCAGTGGAGGAGGTACTTCTGTCCCGATATCTATGTCCCTCCTTTGTTTTCCAGTGACAAATGGTGCATGGGAAAGTCTGCTTTTGTGTGCCACTTAAGTTTGCTTAGGACAGGCATACCTTGGTATTTTAGGTTTATTACAGATTTTTCTCTTTCAATTTTTCTGTACGCATCCTCTGTGAATAACCCCAAGGAGCTGTATCATTTATATATGCCGTAATCAGTAACAGGCCTAGGATATAATCTGAGTAGTCATGTAACAGTTTCTCACCTGACGTTTTTGCCCCTTTAAGGATTATATGTGGTAGGAACTCCTGAATCCTGTCACAGACGGTCTGATATTTCATAAGCATGTATTTTGTTTCCTGAGCAACAGTGTGAAACTGTAACGGCTCTTCCAGGAGTTAAGGAAAACGTGACACTGTTGTCCTCTGCCCTCTGGATCCTGTGGTCAGGCAGAGCAGGCTGAGTTCACAAGATAACTGCTTGTAGAAACTGTGCACAAAGCTGTATCTTCTGTTATCCCTGCAAGTCTTTTTACTGTGCTTTGTTTGATTTTCATTGACCTTTCACATGTGATACTGACTCCTTCAGATATGCCCAATTTTCGTACAGGGGCCCCGTGTGATGTAGGACAAATGCTAGTACATAGTCTTAGTACATTGTCATTATGTAATGTAACTGTACCTGCCCTGCTGAAGTAATTCAAAGAATTTACATTTACTGAGTAGTTTAAATTATGTGAATCAGAATTCTTGCTTTTCATTTCATAAAACACTATATCCACATCTCTCCTGTGCGTTACAGTGAGCAGTGCAGAGTCCGGGCGTTCAGTGTCTGTAGTGTAACATGTTCATTGAAGTGTCACTTCACAGCAATCAGCAGCTGGACAGTACGTGGGTGTCTTTCATTTCAACCTGTACTTTGAAAAATGCCAACTACTGCCCTAAATACATATTTAGAACATTATCTAGCTTTAACTCTGATTGTGTAGCCCATTAATTTTCTGCAGTCTTCTTTTATAAACAACAAAAAATACACAGTGTACTCGGCTAAGTCAGGATCATTGGGACCTGAGAACTTTGCGCATGACTAAATGTGCCAACACAGTTCTCGCATCTCCTGGAAATTTTATTAAGACTTTTCAAATGCTTTCCAAGAGCCCATAACAATACTGATTCTGAATAAAAATTAAAACATCTACAGATGCAAAGACTGGAATACAATTGAGGTATGCTGTTGCAGCTGTGATCACATTTATAATCTTTCATCTATTAATACCATCTCACCTTGTTGAAAATGTAATTACAGATAATTTTATGTTTTATAAGAGACATCTTATGACAACCTATTTAATATTGTAATTACAATCTGTTAATACTGA
This sequence comes from Schistocerca americana, assembly GCF_021461395.2. NCBI lineage: Eukaryota > Metazoa > Arthropoda > Insecta > Orthoptera > Acrididae > Schistocerca > Schistocerca americana. Next base: position 79,343,095 of record NC_060129.1, on the reverse strand, counting down.
ATTCTTGTACAAATTTGACAGCTCTGATACAAGTATGTAATCTGTTCTCGTATGATTAATATATTATTTTCCTTTCATTTTCTTATGTAGTATTGTCAATGATTTAACATCAACTATAATATGAAATTAGTTTTGCATTTTATATTAATGTTAAGATATTTGACAAATATAAAATTTACTTTGCATAAACAATAAACTGCCCCACACATTTGCATTTTTATCAGACTTATTAGTTTGAGTGGTTATGATTCATTAAAAAGTGAGGCACCAGAGGTGTCATTTGTCTCCTGAGAATTAGCAATTAGTGCCAAAATTCTCTAATGACAAACTATACCTTCAAAAAATGGGACTGTCAGGTTATTCATTACACATTCTGATTGAGTGGTGTATTAAAAGCTGTCTAAGGCAGTTACATTTTCCACTTAAGTGTTGGCCCAAATGGGGGTTTTGGAGGGATTCATAGAAGTCACCCCCCCCCCCCCCCCCCCCTAAACTAAAGGCTTTTATATTTTGACGTGTATCAATTTCTAGATATCTTGACTAACTTTCAGAGAATATAGTAGCGAGAAAAGTCTCAAAAATGGAAAATATTCTATAGATTGCTAGCTAAGTTCACGTGTGACACTTCCCAGCCGCTTGCCTGTGCGCTGGCAGGTAGAGGCACCACTCACAGGGTGACAGCACATGCTGACAGTAACAAACCTGACAAGGTTCCCGAGTCTACAGTTGGCACTGGTAGACCACGGCAAGCTGAGTCTGGCAAGACAGCAATGGAAAGACCCTTCCACTTAGGAAAAAAAGTCAAACACTGACTCAAAATGCAGGCAAAAACATGAGAGTGCAGATCTCGCTGTGGTAACATATTTGATGTTCTCAGACATCCAGCCACATGAAAAGGCTAATATTCCATGCCAAAGTATTCATCGGCCACTGTCAAGCAGCACCACTGCTGATGTGTAGGCATATGTTGACTTGACATTCAGTGTGTGTGCTTCAAACTAGAGATCACTGGATCCCATGCTACACTCAGCTATAGGCTGCAGTCTCTGTTTAGGATCTTGACAGTGATTTTTATGTTGCTGGTTTCTTTAATTACACTCTTTCTAAAGTTGTTAGTGCAAACCATGACAGAGATTTTGTCAAATTTGAGCTGACGGCCATTTCCCAGGACATGCTCGATTAAAGGGAATTCATTGCAGTAGTGCAGTCAATAGAAACTTTCATTGTTGCCCTGTATGCATTGTCCACATGCATCAGAATACCTGGGGTCTACAAAATGTTGTGACCTGGGAAATAACTGTGGTTTTTGGCGTAGACCTTAAGATAATTTGATTTTATGTCTCTTCAGCAGGGGGGTTTGTCTTTCCTCCTCCTCCTCCTCATCATCATCATCATCATCAATGCTCTTGTGATTTTTACTTCAAATAACTTTGTTTCTCTGAGTGCTGTAGCTGTTGTTCCTGAACTCTCATAAATAGCTTAGTTCATGGGTTGATATGGCTGTGGTTTTGTAACAAATGTCATCACAGAGACTCAGAAAGAGAAGTTTGGCTGGCTTTAGCAGCAGCAATGGCACAACTTCGCACCTTTACCTTGGGACTTCCCTGTTAGTGACGTAATTAGTGAAATTGGAGAAACAGTCCACAAATGACCCAGTGTTATGGTGGATGAAATAGATTGTGCAAAAACCTGTATATTCACAAAGCCACCAGCACAAAGTGTGGCCACAGCTAAACTATGAGTAGTGCATTTTCATTTTTCCTGCTGACAGACCACTGTGGAGGATATTAAAGAGCGTGCGACTACAATACTGAGGTATGCGCAGTGCTGGACCGAGTTATTTACTGGAAGCTCCTATATGACCCAGTGTCAAGAATTGTAAAGAAGACACCTTCTTAAGTACTTATTGCTGGAAGAAACTATGGTCTAGAATCTTCTCCCTGAGGTTCAAGATGACCGTGTGTTTGTGCTGTGCCAAGATCCACAAGGATGGGACACCCTTATTCCTCAACATATCCACGATTTGTTTGTTGACATAAACATCCATAAAACGTTTGCCTGAAGCTGCGAACAGAAACTAAGCAAAATTCAGTTGAAAGACTCATTGAAACAGGGACAGGAAGTGTTGAGCTGAAGAAATTTCTCATGCTGAGGCACCATCTTTTGTATCTCTGTGTCAAAACAGTGTGCCACAAGGGACTGGACCCACTGTGACAACCACCTCTGCCTCTGTCAGTCTTAAAATGCTGACCCTGACCAGACAGGAATATCTTGAGGCTCCAAAACAGGTGGAAATCACCGGGAGTGAGGTCTAGGCTGTAGAACTGTGATCGAACACATGCCATCTAGATGTCGGGAGGAGCTCTGTTCTTTGGCCTGTGTGGGTGAGCATGATGCCAATGCATTGACTGCTGCTTGGTTTCTGGGGTAGTCTATGCAACTCACATTTAATTGCCTGAGATGATGCAGTCTAGAAAGATCCAGTCCAGAAACTACTCACTATCATCATGGTACAGATGTGTAAAAGTCAAAGCTGCCTGCACATGTTTTGGTTTATGTTCTAGAGCCTGCACAACACCTGGAATAACAGATACTTTGTGGCAGTTTCGTGCAACAAGGAACAGCACATTTGTGTAAACTGACTGCTGAGTTCTGTGATGGTGAAGGAATGATTCTCCATAATCTGTTCCCATATAATCTACACAAGGTTGCTGCACCCTACATCATGAGTATTTTGGCAATTTATTGAAAAGTATCTGCTCGATGATGAACAATCTGCTTGCTTATGAAATTAGGCCCATCAGCCTGGCACATCTGATGAGTTTGTTAGCGCTATGTTCTACGCATTCAAAAACTTCATTGCCAATCACAATAAACAAGTTGTGGGAGAAAGAATGCAAGCCTCCATTTTCAACTGCTGCTCCGAAGCTGCTGCAAGGCTTTGGGAAGTTGCATTAGTGCGACCACCATGCCACACCATTATTCTGTTACACAAACAGTCATTTTATGAAACAGAAGGGTATGGATTACTAACTGTGGGGCATTACATGATGGGTGGGCTTCATACATAGGCAGTCTCCTTGCTCCACATGTGGGGTCACTGTGCACATCATATTAGGAACCGAGCCAATTTTGTCAGTGGAATTAATCATCATCCGGTTAGTAAGGGTTACATAATAGTCAATAGAGATGTTGGGGTGCTGTTAATTAAAGTGCCTATGAAAGACGCCTTGGTCCTAGTAAACCTGTGCTTTGAAATTGTCTATATATTTAGCCACACTCTTAAGATGTCTTATTTTCTGTACAACAGCCAATATTACTATCAGATGGATGATGTGATGGTAAGTCCAGCTGTTGCAAACCTGCTGTATGACGATACTGCCCCAATAAAGCCCAGTAGTTTTAGACACTGTGACACGTTGGTCATTTCACCCCATGGATATGAAAAACTGTATTCTTGCAACATCTCAACAGCATTATCAGTAACATAAAGTTCACTGTAGAAGTAGCAGGGTTGCCAAAAGTTCTGGAAATCAGGGAATTTCAGATGTCAGGGAAATTTGAAGGGGGGGGGGGGGGGGGAAGGTGGGAAAAAAAAATCTCGTTTCGATCTCAGTAGATGAAATGGTTTGTTTACTGATATGTCGTGCATCGTCGCTGGCTGGGTGAACCTCAGTATATGTGCTGCTTCCCTACTCCCTCATTTTTACTGCTTCTCCCCTTCCTACCACTCCCCTCAGCATGCAGTCAGTGCTGCCACCACTTCAGGCCACTAGCCTAGTAGCAGCTGACTAGAGGCAGGGAGGCGTGATGAGTGCTTTGTTTGGATGTGATTCTCAGAGACTGTTGACACAGTGGCTGGAAAGCACGAGTTGCATTTGAGTGATTGTGTGAATGTGTGTGTGCTCTGGCTTTCTGACAAAGGCTAAATTTTTGGCCAAAAATTTAGTTGTGAGAGTGTGATTGTCTTTCCTATGTGCCTGTCTGTGGCTCAGCGATCATCTTTACGGTGAGTTGCTACTTATCCACATTAGTATTGATTCTCAGAGTATTCGTGCAAGTTATCTGTTGCATGGATTGGTCACTGCGGTATTATTTGCACAACGTGGTGTCTCCTGACACTTGAATACCTGGCCACATGAGTGGATTTCAGTGATGGGCCAAAACTGCAGGCCATTTCTGTAGGCATCTCAAATGGATCGGGTCTGCCAATCTGAAGTGCATCGTTTCCCACTAATGTGCAGCCCCTGTCATCTAATTTAGTCCCACCAATCTGCCTGCAGGTCCGGCCTGTGTGTGTGTGTGTGTGTGTGTGTGTGTGTGTGTGTGTGTGTGGTGTAATGTGGCAGATTTTTGTGATTTATCCACGGACCAGGACTGCAGTGTTCCTCGGCAGGTCAGAGGCTGTGGACGACAGACTTAGGAATTGCGACTCTCTCACTGCAAGTACATTGTGTAGTGCAGTGTTTTATAGAAATTTCATTTATTCTAGTACATTGTGTCACTTCAAATGTGGTTTACATATTAGAAAGTATGGGTGATCAGAAGAAGAAAATTGTGGCAGTTTCTACACTATGTGCTCATGTATTTCTTGAAAGAAAAATCACACAGTACCTGTAAAACTATAACAAACATTGTAGAACCATCATTTCGTTGGTGGTCACCTATAGTGTTGGTTTCCACAACTCTTCCCTACCATCCTTCTTTCAAGAGGCCTTATCTTTCTCTCCCCGGAGGTTATTTCTGAAATCAGTGCAGGTACTTGAAATTTGTCTTGCGACTCCAATGAAATGCGCACTTTATCACCAAATATGTTTTGTTTTATTGAAGTAAAGTATCAGTGGTCTAAATGAAACACATATACTATTTGACTTGCTTTCTCCATCTAAAAACAGTTCATTACAAAATAGGAAGACCTTACATTTTTTGCCAACTTATGTCTTTATTACCCTTGAGATCTCGAAATTTGTCAGGGAAAAATGCCAAAACTTGTCTCAAAATCAGGAAAACTTGTAGCGACCCTGAGTAGAAAAATGGAATTCTTTGCCTTTCGTCGACATCCTTGTTTAACGTTAACACAACAAATGCCTTGGCCCCAGTGTCTACAGAAAACCTACACACACCAATCTGTAATTGCATGTCATCAGCCATTATCGTCCAGCACAAAAGCACGCTGTGTTACAAACATTGGTACGTCATGCAAGAAGGATATCAGGTGCCAATAACCTGCCGTGCGACATCAACCACTTACGAAAGATCTTCAGGACCAACAGCTACAGCAGTCATAAAATATTACCTTTTTTTGCCCTTCTGTGTCTGTGTCAAGTAAGATAAAGGGACCTGCTGAAGAGACATAAAATGAAATCAGTCTTTAGGCATCCCTCGAAAATCTAGCTATGGCGGAGATGAAATGGAGTTCTCAGAATACCTGGGGTATTCAAAATACCCTGAGAGTGCAGTCAGTCTTATGATTGACAATGCAGGAAGGAGCATCCACTTTTGTTTAGGAAGCAACTAGAAGTTGACAAAACCTGCCATGGCTCATCAGCTTCTCAGACACTGTAATGAAAGAAGCCATCTAAATAAAATGGCAACATCCTTAATAGAGATGGCAGCCTACAGCTGAGTGTGGCATGGAACTCAGTGACCAGTAGTTCGAAGTGAGCACATTGAGCATCCAGTTGAATGCTCATATGGCCATAACACGAGCACCAGTGATGTCACAGATAGTAGCTAGGTTTGGCGATGACTTGTTAAGCTTATGGCATTTTAAACATTTGATGTAGCTGGAATCCAAAGATCATTTCATTCAGAAGGCAGAAAGAACCTAAACAGACAACACTCCACAGCATTTACTCACTGTTGGCAATCGTAGTGCTAAGAGAAATGCTGACAGCCCTAAGTCCACATTTGTATTAAAATCGTAGCTTCTGTGGTACATTAAAAGTCAGGGTGTGACTGGCTATATTGGAAGGGGGCTGGGGAGGGGGGGGGGGGGGGGGGGAGGAGGAGGAGGGTAGTGTCAACCAAAGTTCTCATATGTGTAGAGCCGTAGCAACCCCCCCCACCCCCCACCTCTCTCTCTCTCTCTCTCTCTCTCTCTCTCTCTCTCACACACACACACACACACACACAGATCCATACATTCGTTAAGGTGTTTGTAGTATGAACTGTAGTGTGATGTCTCTCAGTATATTGCAGGAATGTGCTATTACTGCCGTATTCAGGAATAGTATGACAAAAGTATTTACAGTTGTTTCCACATATTGGCAAGCACTTAGCCTCTCGAGATCAGTTACATGCCAGGAGTTGGAGGAGAATAGGTCTCCGGAGTTGCTGCTTCCTGTGACCTTTCACTGGGTAACCTACAGATAGACTGATGTTGATCGGACTGGCACAAACAAAAGTGAGACTCGTTGCTGAACATGTGAGAATGCCATTGAGTATTCCTGTTGCCTGGATCTATGTCATAAGTCTTTTGCCTGTGGTATAGTGTTAACACTAAATGATCCATGTGAACTTGAGATCTCATTCCAACTGCCAGTGGTGTGTCCCTGATTGTGGCGACTCACTGCCCATAAAACCCTGTGCAGATGTCAACCATTATCCATCTATTTGTCAAAGGCAGTTGCAGTGTTCTTGACTTCGCACATTAAGAATGGCGGAACCGAGGTGAGGGGGAATTGAGCCTTATTGGTGTAAAACATTTTTAAATTTATTTAGTCCCAAAATTGTTATTACAAATGCAAGTTGAGCACCAGATAATTATTATGAACTAGTGATTGTAACAGAGAATCACTATTTCAATAGAAAGAACATAAAAAAGAACCACTATAACTGACGGTATAGGTAACAGAATTTGGATGCTGTTTCATGACTCATTTGAGTTTAATACAAATGAGTTAACAAACAGGTTTTAGATTCTTTCGTAAAAAAAAAACCACGCAATAGTAAACATTGCAAATGTTAATAGATAAAAATGCCAAACATAACAGGCTGAATACAAACAGATGCACCTATAAGGTGTGATTACCAGCAGTGTGTCCTTAAGACTAGTCAAGGCTCCCAGCCAAAAGTGAACTGAAAAAGGCATGCACAAGGTCCACTCAGGTATGTGCCAAGGCTGACATGAGGGATCAGGTTTTTTAAAATGTGAGAAAACTTGTATTCCAGTTCCCACTTCAACATAATTATAAAAAGAGGAGCCTTCAGAGAGGTTGCAACTTGTTGATGTACTCATTGTGATGTTCATGTGGGTTGCTGGTCATGTCGGTCTGAGAGGAAATGAGGCTACTTCCGTGGCTGCAGTCCTATCTCGGACTGCTAACTCCTTCCATTTCTTCGGATGATCTCTGTGTTTCTGTCTGTTTGCAGACGGTTTCTCTTTGGCATAACCTCTGGTCTTTCTTCATGGGAACAAGCTCAAAGGAATTATACCTCTCTGTGTAATGGCTTGCCCAACCTTCCCTCGGCGCTTTTGCCACGAGGTAATTTTAGCTAGGTTGCGTATTGGGCACTGTCTTTTTAGCCATTGCCATTTGTTAAGTGGAGATCCCCACCACTTCTAGCTCACTGAAATCAATCTGTGACAGTTTATTTCCTGATTGAATGCCCCCCCTTTTTTTTAAAGTGCTTATGTTTCACTGTATGTTTACCACTTGAGTTATCAACAGTTTTAGCAAATGACACATAGGCTGTTTTACTTTTATGGTGAAGGATGTTTAGTATTTGGCTCAGGACATGCGCTGTCTTCACACTGTATTGTCTTTCCTCCAAGGGGAAGACCTTGTTTTTACTAGTGTTCTAAGTTTATGACATGGGCACTTCCAACCTCAGTTTTTGTGTGTAGATGCAGAAGATATTGGGGGGGAGGGTAGAGAAGAGGAGGGGGGAGACACCACTCCATCTGGCTGCAAGATGGGAACGTGTATATGCAGCAGAGGCACTGCTGTGATGACACAGGGAAGACACCTGAAGATGCAGCAAACAGATGCAAGACCACTATTGAGCACTTAATAAATGTGATCGATATCTTTTATTTTTATTTCTTTATTCCACAAAAAACTGCTAATAAATTTTTATACCTTCCTGCAAAAGGCAAACCTACGTTTCTAGCATTTGTAGACTTAGAGAAAGCTTTTGACAATGTTGACTGGAATACTCTCTTTCAAATTCTAAAGGTGGCAGGGGTAAAATACAGGGAGCGAAAGGCTATTTACAATTTGTACAGAAACCAGATAGCAGTTATAAGAGTCGAGGGACATGAAAGGGAAGCAGTGGTTGGGAAGGGAGTAAGACAGGGTTGTAGCCTCTCCCCGATGTTGTTCAATCTGTATATTGAGCAAGCAGTAAAAGAAACAAAAGAAAAATTCGGAGTAGGTATTAAAATTCATGGAGAAGAAATAAAAACTTTGAGGTTCGCCGATGACATTGTAATTCTGTCAGAGACAGCAAAGGACTTGGAAGAGCAGTTGAATGGAATGGACAGTGTCTTGAAAGGAGGATATAAGATGAACATCAACAAAAGCAAAACAAGGATAATGGAATGTAGTCTCATTAAGTCGGGTGATGCCGAGGGAATTAGATTAGGAAATGAGGCACTTAAAGTAGTAAAGGAGTTTTGCTATTTGGGGAGCAAAATAACTGATGATGGTCGAAGTAGAGAGGATATAAAATGTAGGCTGGCAATGGCAAGGAAAGCGTTTCTGAAGAAGAGAAATTTGTTAACATCCAGTATTGATTTAAGTGTCAGGAAGTCATTTCTGAAAGTATTCGTATGGAGTGTAGCCATGTATGGAAGTGAAACATGGACGATAAATAGTTTGGACAAGAAGAGAATAGAAGCTTTCGAAATGTGGTGCTACAGAAGAATGCTGAAGATTAGATGGGTAGATCACATAACTAATGAGGAAGTATTGAATAGGATTGGGGAGAAGAGAAGTTTGTGGCACAACTTGACCAGAAGAAGGGATCGATTGGTAGGACATGTTCTGAGGCATCAAGGGATCACCAATTTAGTATTGGAGGGCAGCGTGGAGGGTAAAAATCGTAGAGGGAGACCAAGAGATGAATACACTAAGCAGATTCAGAAGGATGTAGGTTGCAGTAGGTACTGGGAGATGAAAAAGCTTGCACAGGATAGAGTAGCATGGAGAGCTGCATCAAACCAGTCTCAGGACTGAAGACCACAACAACAACAACAACAACCTTCCTGCTTCAGTTACTGCTTTCAAGCAGGTGTTACTTAAATTGTCATAAATACTTACATGTCAATATGTTGCATATAGTTAAAAGCATGATAAATTCACGTTACTTTTTTCCAAATCAACGAACATCAGTTATTTTGTAGCGCCATGTGAATTCAATGTGATACATCTTGAGGAGCCTATGTTAAAGTAATTGGAAGTCCAGTTGGTGCAAATGTGAATCATTAAGCAAAATTTACTGCACTAACCGGATATACATTTACTGTGAACTCATTTGCCGATAAACATGCTGCCTCCAAATGCGTAATCCACAGTGTAATTTATTTCGATGAATAACTGCTTTAGTTACTTAAAAGTACTTTCACACCAAAAACTGCTGCGCCTTCTATATCAAAGCCATTTCTTAGTGAAACCTGAAAATTATGCTACAACTTGGCCTCATCATAGCATAATTTTCAGATTCCACTGTCAAATGGCTTCAGTATAAAAGGAGGAACAGGTTGTGAAATATATCCATCAGTTCAGTACACAGCTGGAGAGGAGCAGCACTCTCCATATGTGGAGGAAGTAGTAACTAATTTTGCTGAAAACAGTTACTATGCACATTTGGCCAGTTTGTCTGTTGGCGTTGGTCCTGCAATTTGGATCTGTTGCGTTCTGTCACACTGATGTATTTGAGCAGTTGGTAGTAGGAAATTTTGCTGTGTCGTCTTTTAGACAGCCTTTTTATGTGTACACTCCTGAGTTGGACTTTTGCATTTGCAATTGGGAGGTGGTGTGTAGAATGGTATATTAGTGAATTTATTTTTCACAGTTGCTGTGTGTTAGTGACTGTATCACGCCGTTGCTATTGTTCCGTGTTTTTCTGCAACATATGGGTAATGAATAAAGTAGTAATAAATCATGTTTTGTGAGACGGGTTAAGACAGCACAGGGGGATGTGCATTGAGCACTGGAGGGAGGGAGGCTACTGTGTACAGATATAGTCACATGTCTATGGAGTGAGCATTCAGATGCAGATGCACACGAAAAATTTTATTGCTGATGTACGTACATAGGACTCTAAATATCAGTTGACCTGGTATGGTGTAACGCTTTTCCGTAAGAGTGCTGCAAGTTTTGAATGTCATCATATCATTAGCACAGACAGGTCCCTTTCCAAAGCACACACATTTCATTTGAATCTTAACTGATATTGATATCTGGTATAAACTTGGATTAATGCTTTGGAGAGGAAAATGCAAGGGTGTTTCAGTTTTGTTTGGCAAGTACCACAGTTTAGAATGTCTCTACTTTCTTGTGCTGTAGGGAAAGAAGGGACTAACACCTCTGTCAGTGATGACTGTGCAAAGATTTATGTAGATTCAGTGGATGGACTGACAGCACATTCCCACACTTCAGGATGTATCCGGCACTTGTCTCAACATGTGACCATACATAAAAGAAAAATCCTCCAATTAAGTGACATTGGAAGATATGAATAATTGAAAAGATTTGTGTATTTAGTAATGCCAAGAAAGCGCATCCCAACAGTGATGTAAGTATTTGCCATTTTTACATCTTTTCTGAATATCCCCTGTAAGAAATTTTCATTATATCACACTTTTTTTTTTTTTTTTTTTTTTTATAGATTACTGTTTCCATTTCCCACCACTTTATATATAATCTCGATAATGATTAACAAAACACCAACATAGAGGTCAAATAATTTGGTCATTGAACAATGCAGTTGCTCTCCTACTGAGGATGGCACACTTCTGTTTCAGTAGACATGGAAATAATACATTTCAAATATTTGTACTGAATAGAATACAGTGACTAAAGTTAGATTGGTAATTATTCAGTAAGCAGGCTACATCTCAAACTTAAATTATGCTTCCACACAACGAAATGATGGAGGAGAGTAAATCCCCACAAGACAAGTGAAGAATTATAGCATTTTCTTGTTAAAAATGAAGAATCGTGTTAACAGTGTCAGGAAATCTCTGGTCAGTGAACATTTATAAGTACTTCATGTGTGAGAAGTGCAAATCTTATATTCATTTCATGAATTAAAAAGTAATATCATAGTGCCAATAGTAATGAATAACTGTGCAAAAACAGGATAAGTGCATTATTTAATTTTGTTGGCATCTAGCTGAGTATGCTACGCCCATTCCCCAGATGGTCCCACACTATGGCCCATTGCATGTGCTCATGCACAATGGAAATTGTGTTTTCAGACAAATGTGGTAGATTTAATTACAACTTTTTCAGCCTGGTGAAAATTGTCGTAATAGCAGAATTTTTTCTTTTTGAAATAAAAAAATCATGAGATACCACTCCCAAACTTCTCCTCACAATCAATCTCATAAGTTGAGTTTATGCTCTGTAGAGTCCACATATCTTAAACACTACTGATTAACGCATTTTGCAAAATCTCTTGTGATGTGAAAGGTTGTCCTGAATAAGTAGGTGCAGCCTCTCAGCTTCGTCAAAATGAATTCACACACCATTCAAAATCAACTGGATCTTTGTGCCATCTATTTTACCTGTAACATGTCTGCTGTTAACTGACTTCAGACGTATAAACAAATGCCATCACGTGTACGTGATGTTTCACTGTTAACGAAATTTGATGGGGACAAATTGTGTGTGACAGCAATTGGCCTGAACAACTAACAGAATGAATCGTTGCTGGAATTATAAAGCTAACTATAGTTTATCTACTGTCACAGAAAGTACTATTTAAGTATACAAAAATCGTGAATTTTGTGGAACTAAACTGTATATGTATTTTTTGCTTTAAGACTGTAAGAGGTCCAGACAAAACTAGTATTTTTTGTGTGTGTATAATGTGAGAGATGATTTCTGAGGATGAACACTGGTAAAACACCATGCGTTGAGGCACTCATACTACGAACATATAAGACTGTGATAGTATATTCACTTTACTATAGTAGAACACTCTGGAAAAGAAGCAAAACAGGCGGGGCAAGACTAAGATTGCTAAAATAAAAATTTCAAGATAATAGGAGGAAGATTAAAAATTTCCTGAGGTAGGTATTTGTTGAGAAGTTGAATTAAATTCACATTACACAAATAAAAATTTCCGGTATATTCTCTGATGTGTAGTACCAATTATTAACAAGGGCTAAATATTTAGATTTAGCCTCAAAGCATTTTGTGGTCTAGTTTTATTTTGGCCACCTAATGTCTTCTGAAATTTTAAGCCCTAGTACCTTACCAACATTTTAGTATTCACTTGTCAGGGTCAGACAGTTTGGGTGGTCATCCTCCCTCCCTCCCTCCCTCCCTCCCATCTCTCTCCCCCTCCCTCCCTCCCTCCCATCTCTCTCCCCCTCCCACCATCCCTCCCCTCCCCTCTCTCTTCCCCCTCCCTCCCCTCTCTCTTCCCCCTCCCTCCCTCCCACCATCCCTCCCCTCTCTCTTCCCCCTCCCTCCCCTCTCTCTTCCCCCTCCCTCCCTCCCACCATCCCTCCCCTCTCTCTTCCCCCTCCCTCCCCTCTCTCTTCCCCCTCCCTCCCTCCCACCATCCCTCCCCTCTCTCTTCCCCCTCCCTCCCTCCCACCATCCCTCCCCTCTCTCTCCCCCCTCCCTCCCTCCCCTCCCCTCCCCCTCCCCTCCCTGCCCCCTCTGTCTTTCTCCTCCCCCACCACCTCTCCCCCACCACCTCTCTCACTCTCCCTCTCTCTCCCCCCCCTCCCTCCGCCCCTCTCTCATTGTATTTCAATAGCACAGTACTTTCGTTCAATATGAAGAGGTGTCAGAAGGTAGTTCTCGTATCACTCTATAATGTGTAGTTGCCAAATCATAAAAAACACCACTTTCATTTTTTATGTTTTGACGCATCTAGGAAAATGTTTCTCGCAGAATCCTGTGACCTGCATTGGACAGCGGAAACTACAAACATGTTCCGCAACACTCTGCAATAAGGAAAACGTTGCTTAAAGCCGAATGTCACCGCGACCTACAATACCCAACATCTGACCAGTCTCTCTTCACTCGAGAGAGTCGCGGATGGTGATAGGTTCGTGCGTATCTGGGTGGGGGACACTCTTCCTGTTGAGCCAGCCAATTTTCCTACCCAATCTAGACAAGTGAAGAGGGCAAGTATGCTCATCATTAGGGGCTCCAACGTTAGGTTGGTAATGGAGTCCATCAGGAAAATAGTAGGCAAGTTGGGAAAGAAAGCCTGAATGTACTCGATATGTTTGTCATGGAGGGGTCTCATTAGAGATGTGGAGGAGGCCCTGCCGGCAGCTGTTGAGTGCACTAGGTGCAACCTGCTGCAAAAAGCCCAACATCATTACGAATGATACTTGCTGCTTGTGTTGTGAAGCCATTTTCAGTTCCTACAGGAGGATGGGTGATTGAGCGAAGACGTGTGATGCAGGTGAAGCTGATAATTTGTAGCATCATACTGAGAGTCGATTGCAGTCCTCTGGTTTGCAGCAGAGTGGAAGGTCTAAACCAAATGCTCAGACGCTTCTGTAATGGTTTCAGATGCAAATTTCTTAGCCCCCTCTTGCATTAGACACAGGAAGTGGCTATTAGGGTAATAAAGTTCACGTGGCTTGCACATGGGGTTTTTTAAGTTAGAGGAACCCCCCACCCCACTAGGAATCCGAGATAAACTGACTGCCGAAATAGAAGATATGAGTACATTAGCCACACTATTCTCAAAGAATACTCATCCCCACAGATCTGAAATATAAAAGGTTAATATAAGTAAATCACAGGATCATCCGTGGTAACATCCCAGAATTACTATCGCTTTTTGAAGGTTATAATGCCCAGATAGTATTACGAACAGAAAGCTGGTTGAAACTGTAAGTGAATAGCAACGAAATCTTAAAGTCAGACTGGAGTATTTATCACAAGGGAAGGTTAGTCACCAATGGTAAACAAAAAACTGTACCTGCAAATACAAATTTTAACAAAAAACAACTGCATCGCATTATGTTCTGTAGCCAATGTAGTGGAGGTGGAGGGTAATGACCATGTTAATTCAGCAGGCTGGAAAGATACATATAAACAATTCAAATGACTAATATCTGGCTGGAACAAGAGTTCCTGAATTCTGAATTGCTTTTACACATTTTTATATTTGATACCACATAGACGCCAAAGAAATCGCACCATTTCTGGGTCCACACTGCACTTTTACATGTTTGGAGCAACCAAAAATTCATTATGTGCTATTTTAACACTTTTTCTTCTTTCTCAGTGGCTCAGTTACTTCCTCTAGGCCCTCTCAGTGTAACTCTTCTGGTGTAAGTAATGCAGTTAGTGACACAATGATGTCATTTAGTCCCTCATCTTCAATAATTTCCTCAGTTGTCACATGTCAATAGCATAACGGGTTTCCTAGAAATAGTGAATTGCAACTTTGCTGTCTGATTTTTGTTACTGTCCCATGAACTGCAAGCTTTTCAAGCATTCGTAGGTAGTTTCACCAATGAAGCACTTTCACTAGTCTGTGTGTGTGTGTGTGTGTGTGTGTGTGTGTGTGTGTGTGTGTGTTTTCTTGATCACTTTGTTCGTAATTCATTACTGCTACTGTAACAAACATCTCTGTCTGTGCTCTTGTCCAAAACCAAATAAGTATCACCAACATTCATTCTGAGTTGAAAAATTCACTCAAGCTGCACATGACAGTACTGTGGCGAGATGCAATGCACTATCTCTAAAGCAGACCAGCAGTCGGGAAAAACAGCCCTTATGGGGTCATTGAATTCTGTGCAAACAACAATACCTGGTAATGAGGAGAATGTGATTATAGCAGAATACGTTTGACAGAAGAATTTAGTTGATGCGGGTTATTCAAAAGGTAAACTAAATGTCTTTCATAAGAAAATTTTTATTCTGGACATGAAAGAGATACACAAAGTTACTAATACACTGGTACACTTAACTTATCCACAGTTATCTAAGTGTCTGTTCCACTGGTAAGCCAAACGGTACAAAAGAAATTGGGAGCCCAAGTCCTGGAACCACTTCACTTCAGCCGCCGGATGCCGCCACCAGTCGTGAAGTGGTGACTGACCACATGCTTCTTAAATAATCTGAAAAGAAGAAAATACCACAATGTGAGGTCCAGACTGTGTGGAGGATGTTCCAACACAGTCCACCAGAAATTGCAGATCAAATCACCTGTATCCGAGGCCGTATGTCATTGGGTGTTGTTGTGAAATGCCACAATACCTTTTAAAGCTGGGGCAGGCAAACATTGCATGTGGCTTGTGAGCGCACAGCGCTGCACGTGTGCTGCTCACGTGCAATCATCGAAGGGGGCAGTGGCGACAGCCGGCAGGTTGCGGCAGTGTAGTTCCAGGCTAAGCCGCGGACGTTGATGCAAAGCGACCACTACGTAGTGAACGTTGTATTTCAAGAACCGGAAAATTCAGAGTGAGTCAATGAAACGGCGACGTGGAGATTTGCTATCTTTTAAAAAGTAATGGGAGAATCATTTTTTCTTTGTGCAAAAACGTGAAAATTCGAAATGTTTAATATGTGGCAGTATTCTCGCTGGTCAGCGGAAATTTAGTATTGAAGGCCATTATAATAAATTTCACAAGGACGAGTACAATTTATTGTCGGATTCTGAGCGGATGGGGAAATTGACTGAGCTTAAGAAGAGCGACCTGACGATATTAGATGCATCTGTCCTAGTTGCCGTTGTCATGAGAGATCTGCAACTTTCTTTTGTCATGTCTCTCATCTAACTGATTTAACATTTTATGGAGCACTGTTTTCAATTTTTCAGGACGACAACAATAATAGCCCAGTGGTACGTGCAAGCTATAAAATTGTGCTTAATATAGTGAGAGCTGGAAAACCATTTGCTGAATTAATAAGCCTCGGTTAAGAGCAAACATAAGTGATGAAAATTTACGTAACTGTTTGCGTTTGTCTGTATGTAGAAATTTTGTTCCAGATATTAAACGTATTGTAAACTCCACCTGTGATAGTTAAATAAAATGTATCGTAGTTAATAGGTACTCTTTCGAACCATGATTTATTTCAAGCACTCCTGCTAACCTTACTCCATCATTCAATAAAGCAAGCTAGAAAAACAAAACACAAGAAGGAGTGGACAGAAGGTATGGTGGGGAGGGGAGATAAGCGGGTGGCCAGCTTGCCCCTGTGTGCACACAGAACACCTGTTAACTGCACGTGCGCAAGTGCACCGCGCACGTGCAGGATTCCTGCCTGCCCCTGTTTTAAAGGGAGTTTTGGCCATTTTCTCTGAACTGACTTCTGCAATCAATCCAGTGTGACACAATAGGTGACAAAATTCTCCTTTCCTGCACAGCAGATGAAATCAGCCAACAGTACTTCCTACATGTCTCATAAGACTATGGCTGTAAATTGTAACTTTGTTCGTGGATATCATGTTTTGAAGTAGTTATGGCGGAGAAGGGGAAGAGGACAGGAACAGGGGAGATGACACGTATCCTAGTGACATTCTTAGGTAATAGATGTCATGTGATGCACTCTCGTTTTACACTATGTGGTGATACAGAGCAGGAATGGAACATTCCCACTAGGTACTGCATCAAATGCTGGAGAAATAGGCCCATTCACCTGGCTTTATTCCTGTCTGAGAGTTGCTGCAGTAACCAATTAGAACAAGCCTTCTACTAGTGTATTGTGCTGTGCACAATAGCCAGTCGACTGCCAATGGAGAAGTTGAGTTCATGGATGATCTGCCTCACATGAATGCCAGGGTTGGCTCAAATCAACCTTCAACAGGGCACACATCATCTGAGGTGGATGTGGTTGACTGCCCTGACCTATGCTCACTTTAGTTTAGTGCTATTAATTTTGTAATAGATCTATCAATAAGCTGCTAAGCATGTTTGTGAGTAAACAACACTACTTGGAATTTGTGAGCTGGTACTGCTAGACCATTTTTTATCAGCCATCCACCAAGTGCAGTATGTTTGTTTTAACGAGCCAACTAAATATCTTGAAAACAACACATCGTAAAAAAAAAAAAAAAAGTTCTAGGTGACAAGTTAGTGTTAGTAAAGGTGATATCTATCTGTGCTCAACTGGCCACCTCCTAACCATCCCTCCTGCAGGGGTGGGGTAGGGTTCAAATTCATATCTTCAAATAGAAACCCCCTCCCTTTTACTGTATATTCAGATTTTATGCTAAAAAATACATATGGTTTACTCAATTATTTTTCATTTGTAGTAGATGGTGCTGTAATTGACAAACATCAAGTGTACCTGTTTTTGTAATTAAGAAACGAGACATTTGTTTCTACATTTCATTTATGAAGTAAATCTGAACCTTTGTGTTCTAATGGCTGATAGTTATGTCCGAAACTTAGTTTAGTGTTGCAAATGTGATTGTACAGTACAACATGATTAGCCATTTCAATATCTGGCTAGAAACTATGGTTAGCATGATCCAGGAAAAATGATGCTGATGTCATGTTCCCATCGGGATGCTCGATATCATTGTCCCCCCCCCCCCCTTGTATCTCACCACTGGTGTTCTTGATTTTGATGAGTCCCCTTGCCTATCACCATCAGCATGCTTGGTTTCGGTGAATATCCATTGCATATGCACCTGTCACTGTCACTTCATTGCGATTTTATCTTAGTACAATGGTTGTACTTTACATTCCACCAGTAACAGCATAGCAGCCAGCACAAGAGTTACAGCTGTTGGATAGAAACACACACTGAAATCAGTTACACCAGTGGCAGGATTCAAGGGCGGCTACTGAAGTCAGACATTTCAGTGATTTGAGGCCTCACCACAGTCAATGCCTTAGAGTACAGAAAACTACATTACCATACAAGTAGCTTATTTGCCAAAAATGTCAATGTCTAGCCATATTATCTGTACTGTATAATCAAATTTGCAATATTAAAGTAAATTCTGACCATAAATATCAATTTGTAGAACATAAAGGTTTACATTTACATCATAAATGAAATGTAAAATCAAATGCATTGTTTCTTAATTCCAAAAAACAGGTGCACTTGATATTTGTTGATTTAGAATTGAATGTGCAAAAAATGGAGGGACCTCATTTGAAACAGGTATGGTTAAGAGGTGGCCAGTTGTACCACACACATATGTCCTCTTTACTGATACTAACTTTTCTCCTAGAACATTTTTTTTCATATGACGTGTCTTTTTGAGATATTTAGTTGTCTCAAGTTAATACAAATATCCTGTATTCCATATTCCATAAAATCATTAGGAGTGATTTAAAATGGAATGTCCATATAAAATTAATCGTCGGTAAAGCAGATGCCAGACTGAGATTCATTGGAAGAATCCTAAGGAAATGCAGTCCAAAAACAAAGGAAGTAGGTTACAGTACACTTGTTTGCCCACTGCTTGAATACTGCTCACCTTTGTGGGATCCGTACTAGATAGGGTTGATAGAAGAGATAGAGAAAATCCAATGGAGAGCAGCGTGTTTCATTACAGGATCATGTAGTAACCATGATTGCATTATGGAGGTGATAGATTAACTCCAGTGGAAGACTCTGCAAGAGAGATGCTCAGTAGCTCGGTACGGGCTTTTGTTGAAGTTTCAAGAACATACCTTCACCGAGGAGTGAAGCAGTATATTGCTCCATCCTACGTATATCTCGCGAAGAGACCATGAGGATAAAATCAGAGAGATTAGAGCCCCACAGAGGCATACTGATAATCTTTCTTTCCACGAAAAATACGAGACTGGAATAGAAGGGAGAACCGATAGAGGTACTCAAGGTACCCTCTGCCACGCACCGTCAGGTGGCTTGCGGAGTATGGATGTAGATGTAGATGTAGATGTAGATGTAGATATAATGATGAGACATAGTCTATGGCCACAATCAAGGAGAAGTGTAGCCATGAGAGGATTATGTATTGTTTGCATATTGTAAAAGTTTGACAGTTGCTCTTGGAGGAGCTTTAATATCAGGAGTGCACATTGTTGGGCTGAGTAGAGCTCTCAGTGTGTCTGTCTATTCAGAGGTAATTCCAACAGTGGGATCAGGTCAAGCACCTTTTCCTCTCCACACTTGGTGGCCTGCATTTTAATCCTGCATACTTCTCTGAACATTATCACCTGGAAACCAATATATCCTTATTTTTGTATATGATTTATTTTATCATAAATTTTCCACAGTGTAAATATCACTTGGAAATACCTAATTCTTGAGAAGGCAACCGAGCTAGAGGGGAAGCAGAAATTGTATTGTGAAGTTTTTCTGAGCCATGGTTAGAAGCAGTTGTGTTTATAAGCACTCAGGCTGCTTGAAAATTTCATTCTGCTGTACAATGGACAGCAGTTATTTTCAGGAAAACTCTTCTACAAGTACACTTAACACAAAAATGATCGTTGGGACCACTGTACATACATCTTCCAGAAAGTCCTGCAAGCCAAACTAACTTCTTACACCACACTGATGAGCCAAAAAATTATGGCTATTTGCTTAATAGCCTGTTGGAATGCTGTGATTCTGCATGGCATATATTTGACAAGTCATTAGTGGATGACTGGAAGTGTGTGGCACCAGAGGTCTATGTACAGGTCTTGCAATTCACATGAATTATGGGCCAGTGGTTTGTAGGTGTGGAGCTTGCAACTGGATGCTTTTGAGATGTGTTACATTGAGTTCAAAGGAGGTCAGTTTGGTCTCCGTGACATCAGTGTGAGTTCACTAATGCGCTCCTTAAACCACATTACCATTATTCTTGCCTTGTGAAATGGACAGTTATTCTGCTAGGAGACTTCATCACCACCGAGGGAGACAAATCAGGTGCAGATGGTTTGCAATAATGTTCACGTGGCCCACAGCTTTGATGGTGCCTTCGATTTCTAACAGAGGTCTCATGGAAGCCCAGGTAAATTCCTTCATAATATAATACTACCCTAACAGCCTGCATCAGTGGTGTGACCTATGTTTCAAGCAGCCATTTTCCTGGATGACAGTGTATCCAGAAATGAATATTGGCCTTCTCTTGAGGGAAGTTTTGATGACTGATGTCATCTGTCCATTGCTGATCACGTGACCCAAGAGCTCATTTCCCTCTGATACACAGCCATGCACAGGTCTCCATATTTTGGTTTATTGTGGCTGATACCAGCTGTTTGTTGTTTGTTATCACCATATCTAATACCTTACAATGACATAGATTGCAACATGGCTGCAACTTGAAGTGAAAAAAGTGCTGTTGGAAGAATCAAATTGATTAGTTAGTGGAATTTATTTGTGTGTTGTCAGGCATATGTAGTGTTCAACAAATAAATGCAATAAACCTTCAGACATGTCAAGTTGTTTGTTTAAATGTGTGTTTCTGGCAGGCCTGTTTATTGTTAAGTAGCTCTTTGAATTGTGTGTGAAACAGTTTTGCAAGCATCAATAGTCAATATTTGGGCTCAAACTAAAGTTAACTTTAAAACAAACCAAATTTTCATGGGAGGTGATGGCAGCCCATAAGACTGTGTTCCTTTTGGTAACTGGGGTGCAATTTGAAGAAACAAAGGAAGAAACTGATGCTTCAACTTTCCTCAAGCTCATTCCTCTTCCTCAAGCTCATTGTACACCATGTGAAATTCCTCTTCTGTACCACATAACATCATTTCTTTGGATCCATGCAGTTTCTTTGTTTTGTTTTGCACTTCTGTCTCTCTCCTCTAATATATACAAGCTATTCCTGCAAGCTGCAAACCATTTCAGTCCAATAAATGTCATTTTTATACAAATGCAGACTCCAGCTTCGACATATACAGGGTGTACATAAAGTGCGGGAACACTTTCAATTATTTATTGCACAAGAACTAAACATTATACAAATGTCATACATACTGCATTTTGAAGAGAAACTCTGAAAGTCTTTTTTTACAAACATTCGAGATGCAAACCAGAAGTGACCTGGCAGGCGTCAATACGGTAATCGAATCCTTGCTGTACCTGTCTCAGCGTGGCATCGTCGACAGTGGCAGTCGCTTCCCGTATTCTCTCCCAGAACTCTGCTGCATCACAGGGTAGAGGCGGTACATACACCAGATCTTTAATGTGTTCCCACAGAAAAGAATCACACGGAGTGAGATCTGGTGATCAGGAAGGCCATTTCATGAAACAGCTCACTCTGCACCTGAACTCACCATGTTTGCAACTAGCTCTGACTACCGGCAAATTACCAAACTACGCTGTGGCGGTATACATAGAGGGGAAAAAAAACTTTCAGGGTTTCTCTTCAAAATGACACAAGTATGATATCTGTACAATGTTTGGTTCTTGTGCAATAAATAATTGAAAGTGTTCCCGGACTTTATGTACACCCTGTATAAGCAACTGTATTGCATATGAGCACTTCACGTATAAAAACAGATGAAAATCATCTTGTGAAAATCGCAATTCTCGTGAAAAGAACAGCTGAGGACAGCAGTGTGAGGTGAGATCACGTTACTTGAATTGACTTGACGTGCCATGATGTGATGGAATGCACCTTGACGTAATGGTGCTGTGACATGATGGCACCATGATGGACAGTTTGAATTGGCCTTCAAAAGCATGCCTTTGAAATTAATAGAAAACCATACACCACAGATGGAATTATACATAATTCTTCATGCCACCCTACAGAGCACAAAATGGATTATTTCAGATCAATGTCAACCATATAAATAAAATTCCCCTCAGTTCATCTGCCAAGAGTGAGATTAACATTATCAGAACTATAGCTAAAAATAATTGTTGTTAGTCACAAGCAGTTGAGTGCCTGTGCTATAAAATTAAAGATAGTAAATCACGTGCAGTAAATTTACAACCAGTAGCAGGAAAGGAATGATTTACGTGCAATCCTTTCCCAGGCACAATCTCATACCAAATTGCCAATTTCTCTGAAGGACAGTAGTTCAAATATCTTTCTGCACCAATAACACTGAACAACATAACATTATACTTGGCTTCAAAACCACGCCTAGAAAAATCAGCAATTTACAAGATTATGTGTGACAGTTATCCAAGCTTTTGCCTTGGATAGAATGGCAAAAGCATCAGTACTTCATGAACAAATGTATGCCTTTAAGGGGATGCGGAATCGGATTTTGGGTTAAAAAATCGAATTTTTTTTTATTGGCGTATTATATTCTGCCATGTTTCCTCTTTAAAATGACGTATCATACATAGCTCTACTACAATTATAACTATTTTATTTTTATATATTTGTGAGATCGGGTATTGCGCTTTAGTTATACACGTCTCTCGTGGCTGACCATGAACTTTTTGGCAGTACCTTTAAAGTGACATGAATTCAAATATCCCGGTTTCCAGCGACTATTTATACACTAGTTGCCCGAAAATGTTTCTCTCTGGTTTACTCAAGTTACTCTTTGACTTTGTGGCGGGACTGTTTTGTAAACAGTGTGATATAAGAAAGTAGTTGTTGTTGAGTTATTTCGTATTTAGTGCTTCATTTTTCGCAGTGAAAATGCCTAGAGCTAAAGCAAAAGTATTTAAAAAGCGTGTGAACTGGCAAAAGAAAAGAAATAATGATTCATTAGCAAAGCAAAGCAGTTCATCATCATCACTGTTGGAAAATGTGAATCCACTTATTACTGATTTGCCGAACGAACTTACACCAAATGAAAACAGTGCTTCTCATAAAAAACTAAGAGATTTGGAAGAGAAATATAATTTACTTGATAGAGGGAATGAAGTTTTTGAACTCATTGATACGAATATATTGTGTGAAGCTCTTGAAAACAGTTTGTGCTGCAAAAAATGTCATGGAAACGTTTCTCTGAAAGTAGAATCCCATGTTGGCCTGGCTGCCCAGTTTAATTTAATATGCAGTGTTTGTAAATACAGCTGTAAGTTTCCAAGTTCGGTTTCAGTAACTGTAAATAATGGATACAAGAAAACTGAACTTTATAGTGTAAATATTAGGTTAGTTTATGGATTGCGAGCAATTGGTAAGGGCAAAGCAGCTGGTGATATGCTATGTGGTGTTCTAAATCTTCCAAGTGCACCTTCAAAGTTTGAAGCTTACAATTATGTACTAGGATCTGCAGTTGAAGATGTAGCACAGAAGTCAATGCAGGTTGCTGTGGAAGAAGCAGTGGAAGAAAATGACGGCAGTCGTGACCTCACAGTGGCGTTTGATGGCACGTGGCAGAAAAGGGGCCACACCTCCAACAATGGTGTTGTAACAGCAACTAGTGTTGATACTGGCAAGGTTATTGATGTTGCAATAATGTCTAAATACTGTAGGTGCACAGGCAGGCTGAAAAATGAACACAGTGATGACTGTATTGCTAATTATTATGGTAGTAGTGGTGGCATGGAGGTTGCTGGGGTGAAGAAAATTTTTCATCGCTCTTCACAGTGGTATAATGTTCGCTATGTCAAATATCTGGGAGATGGTGACTCTAAAGCATTCAAAGAAGTTTTGGAAAGCAAACCATATGGGAACAGTGTAAATATAAGCAAACTTGAATGTATAGGACATGTGCAGAAGAGAATGGGTGCCAGGCTGAGAAGGTTAAAATCAGTTATGAAAGGGAAAAAACTAGATGATGGGAAAACCTTGGATGGCAGAGGAAGATTGACTGATTCCATAATAGACCACATTCAGAACTGCTATCGCCTTGCAATCAGGCAAAATACAGGCAATCTTGAAGAAATGAGGAGAGCTATATGGGCTTTATATTTCCACACCGCATCCACGGATGAGCATCCACAACATGGTTTGTGCCCCAAAGGTGAAAACAGCTGGTGTAAATACAATAGGGGACTAACAACAGGAGAGAAATACATTCACCACCACAGTCTACCATCAGCCATCATGGCAGAAATAAAGCCCATTTTCAGAGATCTGGCTGACAGAAGTCTTCTGATGAAATGTCTTCACGGAAAAACGCAGAACCCCAACGAGTGCTTGAATAGTGTGATATGGCATCGTCTCCCAAAAACAGTGTTTGTCGGAATTAATACACTACATTTTGGTGTGTATGATGCTGTGGCAACCTTCAATCTTGGAAATATAACTAAATGCCAGGTCCTTCAAAAGTTGGGTATGTGTGTTGGTTCCCGTACGGTACGTGCTATGTTCTTTTTAGATCAGCACAGACTAAGGCATGCTGTAATATAATCAAGACATTAGTGAAAAAAGCAAGACAGGTGCAGAGGGGTGCCAAAAGAAGACTTGAAGATGATTATGAAGACTGTGAAGGGGGTATTAGCTACGGATCAGGAATGTTTTAATCTTCTTTCTCCGTTTCCCGTAAGTTTACTTTTTACTTCATCTAGGAACATTATCTCAGGTACTGGTCAACCTAGAAGTCTGAAATTTTTATGACGTAGTGACATAGGTCCCTATTACATACTGAAACAACGATTTTTTAATTACTTGATTTACAAAAGACTTAGGGGTGATAGTCTAGTAAAAAGCGATGGAAAAAATTTACTTAAAAATAAATGTACAATATCTCTGTAAGAAAATACTTTGACAATAAACTGTTGTTTCAGTATTGTTGTAACATATGAATGCACATACAGTAAAATTTTTACCTCTCTGTCTCCAGTAGTTTGTGAGAAAATGTTCCCTATAGTAGGCATATATTAACATTGCGGGGATAGGTGATTCCGTATCCCCTTAAGCTAAAAAAACTTAAATAAATCTATAATGGCAACTCACATGACCCAATATGGACACCCCGTTTCTTATATTAATGACAACTTACAGTTATTGCATACCATTAACAAAGGCAAGAAAATGGACCTCTTCAACGAACTAGAAATATATATTCACACCCTCAGCTTACCTCAATACATTCTAAATGAGCAGCTGGAGCTAGCCAATAAATATGTTCTAAATAATTTCATTGGACTGTTCACTGAAACCAAACACAAACTGAATCCCTAACAGTCACACCACTGCAGTTTAAGATACCAGTATATAATTTTATAAATATAAACTATTGTGATCAACAAATGTGTTGCTCTATCGCACTCTTCACCTTTTTAATTTTGTATTTCCTGCAACTAACTTATAAACTGTAATGATAATCAAATATCTGTATATATAAATGTGTGTTCATGTAAGTCTACTTTATAAAGTGCAAACAGTCAGTTTTAAAGTATTTCATTAATAACTTCCACTGACAGTTTAAAAACGCCTACAAAAACCAATTTGTTCTAGTGTTTTTTTAATAATGAGTTTACTCTCAGATTTCAAACATTTTTCTGTTATTAACATGTTACATTTTGCACATCCCATGCATCATCTTTGCTCTGCTTACATTCTTGGTCAATATTTAATGAATGATAACTTTGTATCTTTCTTTAATTATAATCTTTACACTGTAAATAAAAACATCAAATATATAGCTCATTCATTTTAAGAATACTATGAAGTGTGCCACAGTAATTTATTTACAATATGTGTGTAGTTTATAATTTGATAACATATACTTTGAGCTAGAAAACAACATGGACTACAACAAAACAAATTGCCATCTACTAGAACTACTAGAGGTGGAGATTCTTGGCTTTTCTTCAGGTTTCAGTGTCGTCTTTTTCGTCAATGAATAAATTTAATGATAAGCTTTGTGTAACACATTTATTTACTTCACACTTCCAAACTTAAACAGAACATAGGTCTGACACATTTTGTAGAATTAATGAGTATTGACATCAGTCTCGCCAACTTAAAATAAGTCTCAAATAAATCACAATGTAATATATATTACTGAACATTGGCTGTGTAAAGAAGAAATTCAGTCTGCCTCTATTCCAAGGTACTTGCTAACAAGCCACTATTTTAGGCAATTCATCACATACCTTGGTACTGCTATCTTTGTTAAAAACCAGATAACATTCTGTGAGGTACATCTAAATAAACATCTTGCACTATCAGTAGATAAGGGCTTCAATCTTTCTATGATTAAGCTACCTGAACTAAACTATATTATTATAAATGTATATAGAGCACAAAGTAGTAATATACCCCTCTTCATGACCAAATTAGAAGTTCTACTGAATAGTGTCCAATTATTAATTATTAAAATAATACTTCGGGGTGATTTTAACATTGATTTTTCAAAAAACAGAATGCTACACACACTTTTATATACTAGAGCAAAATTTTCAATATGATCCCCATAATACACTCTCCAACAAGATCAACTGAGCACACAGATTCAATAATTGACCAACTCTTCGTAACTGGTACTAGCTTCATATTCACTGGTGGAGTAATGAAAATGGGACACAGTGACGATTATGCTCTGCTACTGAGCACTGATATGGGGAAAAAAAATAAAATCAGACACAAAAAAGTAATTCAAAGAAGAACCTTTCTGAGTACAGTATTAGGATTTTTAATTGCCTGTTAGCCAAGGAAAATTGGAAAAGTATTTAAGTGCAAACTGCTGTTGATATTATGTTCTAAAGATTTAATAACGCCTTCCTTTATTAATATAGCATTTCCTCTTGGAACCAAAATTTCAAGCAGTAAAAATGCAAAGTCAAACAAAGTTTCTGGTGAGAGGAACAGATTTTTACAATACTCATGCAAAAAATACAAAGCCACTCGAGATTTTTCTAACAATTCTAAGACCTACAAAAAAACCTATTTTGGAGTTATTAGACAGGCAAAACTTTTATGGGATGACAGTTTCATAAGCACCTCAGCAAACAAAATGAAAGCTATGGGGGACATTATTAAAACAGAAACTTGTAGTTCAACATCTAAAAAAGAGAATATTTTTATATCACTTAAAGATTCTAAGGTCACGTATCCACACACACTTGTGAACAACGTCAATGAATATTTCACTTCACTAGCTCATTCAGGCTAACTGCAAGATACCATCTACAAGTTCCACCAACATGTCAAACACTAACACTTCAATGTTCGTTTATGAAACACACCCCAATGAAATTATGAACATGATATAATCATGGAGCAAAAAAATCTCTAGTGGCTATGATGAAGTACCTGACTTCATATTAAAAGGATGTGCTCCCCTCATAGTAAAGCCATTATCAACCATCTTCTACCATCCATTAAAAATTTGTATCTTTCCAGATGCTCTCAAAATAGCTAAAGTCTCACAATTTTTAAAGAATTGTTCCCCTGATTTAGAATCCAATTATTAACCTTTGTCCATATTAAGCATCTTTTCAAAAACCACTGAAAAACTTTTTTATGACGGACACATAAATTTCACAAATAATCAGACACCTATCAGCATTCAACAACATGGCTTTAAAAAAATCTATGTCCACCCGAACGGTAATTTTTGAGCTGTTGGACTACACCAGGAAAAAAAAAAAATTTGAAAAATCAGCCTGCCAACTCACAGATAAGTCACAGTAACATCTTCTTTCTAAACTCACAGGTAAAACGGAAAAATATGAACTTGGATCTTTTTCATCAAAATATGCAGTCACTAACTAGTAAAATAAGTGAAATCCAAATCAGCTTAGAAAACTAATTAAAAACTGCCTCATTATTGTGTCTCACAGAACATTCGCATGATGAGGACAAGTTACATATTGTGTCCCTATCTAACTTTGTGCTAGGTGGTTATTTCTATAGGAAAATTCTTAAACATGGTGGCAGTTGTGTAATCATAAAAAATAATGTAAACTTTGTAAATACAAAATTTCCTGTTGAAAATTATTCATTCTCAAGTCAGAAACATAAATATTTGTGGCTTGTGGATTGTCCTTGTCCACAACCACAGGATGTGTCTTCTGTTAGGAAGCCCCCATCTCTTCAGTTTGTCTCTGGATCGTCAGACTCCTGAGCGTAATCTGTTTAAAGATTTCCACACCTGCCAGCTTTCACTGTGTCCAGGTGGTATTTCTTCAGCTTCTGGCATCCATCTGTGCAGGTGAGGTGTCGACTTCTTCCATAACTCCAGCCTTGCCTTCTCTGGTGAAACAGTGAGCTTCTCAGATGTACTCAGGAAGCTCTTTCACGAGCTCAGCCGCTGCTGTGATGGATTATGTCTGTGCAGTGGATGGGTGCTGTCCTCTTCCACTTCCAGTCTCCCCTTGTTGGCAGCCACTGCTCTGTGTACCCATGGTGGCACTATGCCAACCAGGTAGTAGAGTCTGTTGAGAGCAGTGTCTACTTGTCTGGTATGAGATGACCTGCACCAGACTCGGGAAGCATATTCGGCAGTAGAAAAGCGCAGTGCCATTGCAGAAGAGTGAACAGGTTGTGGACGTGAGCCCCACTGTGTCCCCGCTAGTTTGCGAATTAGATTGTTTCAAGTGGAGATTTTCGTTTTTGTGTTCAAGTGTGTTCTGAATGTCAGAGTTCTATTGAGAGTGAGTCCCAAGTATTTATGGGCGTGATGATGCTGTAATCGGATGCCTGACCATTCAATATGTAGTTCACGATTAGCTTCCTTGCTCCTTAGGTGAAAGGCACACACTTGTGCCTTCAAAGGGTTTAGTCTGAGTTTATTCCAATTGTAGTAACTTGACAGTGTTCTAAGTGCAGTTGTCAGGTTTCTTTCCACTGTTTCAAAGCATGAGCTCTGCGTAGCAAGGGATGGGTCATCAGCATATAAGAATCTCCTCATGCTCGGGGTCACTGGCCGGTCGTTGGTATAAATGTTGAAGAGATGTGCAGCCAAGACGCGTCCCTGAGGTAGACCATTTTTTTGCACTCTCCAGCGACTGCATAGTCCTTGAAATTCAACAAAAAATCTGTGGTTTAGGAGGAGGGTGTTGATTAGTCTAACTAGGTGGGCGTTCTTGATCATATTGTATAATTTTGCATGGAGTAACCAATGATGCACAGTATCATATGCTGCTGTGAGATCCATGAAGACCACACCCACTACTTGTCAGGTCTCAAAGCCATCCTCTATAAACTGCTTGAGATTCAAAAGTTCCCCTCGGCAGCTTCTGTTGGGTCGAAATCCTGCTTGTTTGGGTATGAGAAGAGGGTCTGTTACTGGCAGGATTCTATTCAGAATCATACGTTTGAACAGTTTATGAAAGTGGCTCAAAAGGCTAACTGGTCTGAAATTCTTGGGATGATTTGCTTCCTTTCCAGGTTTCGAAGAGCTATCACCCTCCATTTTCGCCAGATCTTTGGTATACCACTTTTGCTCTCTGTAGTAGCCTTGTTTAATTCACATATCTTGAAAGGGAGAGTCAGATACCTCATTTGTTCTTGGGCCTCTTGGCACTTTGAAATAATGGAGGAAAAAGATGTAGAGCTACCAGGAGTTGAGATAGTGGACACTGAACTAGCCATTATTTGTTTACACAGAGCTTCAACTGGTGACATGAATACTTTCCTAAAAAGTTTGGAATATTCACTTAACAGGCTAACACAAAGAAACGTGATGATTTTAACTTTGACTTTCCAGAGGACACCAAAGAAAAGAATGAGTTACTGAATCTCTTGCAAACATTTAATATGAAATCTACTGTAGAAACAGTATGGAAACTGAGCTGCAATTTAAAATACTGCCTAACTACCATCAGTACAAAATACAGTAATGAAAATATAAATCACTTTCTCCGTTTCTTGAGCAAAGGAAACAGGAAAGAGATTTAAAACTGTTAACACACAGATGGAAAATTTAATAACTTTATGAGTAATTTTTCCTACTATTTTGAACTGTGCTTCCCTCCAACACTGAGAAAAATATACACAAGGAAAACAAAAAATAAATGGATCACTTCTGGGATTCTGGTATCCTAAGTTTACTACACAGATTGCCCAAACAGCTCATGTCACCAGTATTTGATACTTATTAAAAAAAACCTATAAGAAGATCTTCAAAAACGTTATCAAACAAGCAAAAATAAAGGCAAATGTCACATACATAAAAAATTGCATCAATAAGATGAAAGCCATATGGAATATTGTAAGGAAGTAAACTGCAGCAGAACAGACAGATTTCCATAATATTAACTGTCTAATAGAAATGTCATCTGTGAGAACTGAACCTACAAAAACTGCAAATAAATTTAATACTTACTTTACACAGATGGCTGAACATCTTATAAATCAAAATTTGCAGTGTACTCCCAGAAATCAATATAGATTTCTATAAATAATAAATCTATTTTTCTATACCCCATCAATGAAAAGGAAATACTTGCTATAATCAAAGGACTGAAGCTCTAATTCTCCTTCGGTACTGACAATATCCCCGACTATATCTTGAAGAAATGTGTTCCCCTTATAGCCAGGCCATTTGTTGACATCTGTAACTTCTAACGTTTCCAACTTAAAGTGTGAGTGTGAATCTGGGTTTATGCGCCCAAACCACCTTCCACTTCTTTACGAGGTGATTTACTTGGAATTTGCAGCCACTCTTCTTTACTGGATAGCCAGCTGCTGAAAACACTCTTGAGTTCTTCTCCGTCGAATAACATTAGGTATAGGAATTTTTAGACTCTTTCTACTTATGAAATAAGTAGACATACAAACTTTGCTTTTTGTCAGTTAACGATTACTCTCACTTTCAACATAAATATATAACTTACAATAAGTCCCTCATACAGTCAAACATCAGAAACAAATTAAATTACAGTCGAAAGAAAGTTGGCTTTGATACCATAACTTTTCTTAACATAAATTAGAAAATAAGTCTTGCCTATAGCAAGGTTATGTCAAGAGTTTTCAGGAGTGCTTTTTCAACTGTCTTTGTTTTAATAACAATAGTCAATGGCCCAATAAGCACAGAGCTGCATATAAACTCCATGGTTCTTCCTTACACACCCCCTAAAACATCTGTGGATTGCCAGACAGGCACTTGTCGGCGCCATTTGTCCGCCACATCTACTTTCTTCCTGTGATTGATTTTAAACCTGTACACACAAACATGTGATGCGCAGTTGGCAGGATTCTACCATCCCACACTTGTATCGAGAATATCGTGTGTTCGAGATCGTAGAAGGCTGAACGGTTCTAGAATTTACACACAAATTCTCGAATCACTATATATCCGTTCCCCCCCTCAGATCGAACACGTGATATTTTATACATAATCATTATGCAAATAATATCACTCATAACATAATAACATTTCATATCTTAACAGTATACACTTATTACATATATTTATATACATATCTTTCCTTTCAATAACAATTCTCTGTCCTCTCTTGAACAATCTTTCGCTTATTGTTTCTCTTACTCTTTTTTTATTTTACTTTGTTATTAAGACATGAGCATTCACCCGTGGTTTTAGCCAGCTTTACTAATATTTAGGAATTTTGAGTACTCTTTTTCTTTCCTTTATTTCCTTTTTTTCTTTTTTTGCCAATTGTAAACTTCATGTGTTTATGACACATGAGTAATCTATTTTCTATTCTTATCTTTTGTACTACCTTTTTCCTAGTATGTACTATTTTCATTATTTGTAGCTTTGAGGAACTCTGGACGAAATGAAAGTGTTGTGGCACTCATTTATTTCCACAAAACATCATAATGCTAGTCGTTCATAGAATTCACACTTCCCAGGATAATCCTTATAAAATTTGTGACTTTTGTCACGATAGTGTCCCCTTCTTCTAGGATCAGCACCTATTCCTTGCTTGTGGGTTGACCTTATGAGAGAACTTATTCTTTCCATTCTGATAGGTATGCCCCTTACAGAACATCCTTATTTTTTAGGCCACAGATCGTCCTATCTCCACGTAGGTATGCCTGCCCTTTATATTTAGTGAATGCTGGGTATGCCCCCCTTATCCTTTCTGAGTAGGCCTCATGGTTCATTACCCTAGTATACATTTCTATGTATACCATAATTAAGTATCTTCTGGTGATGATATAAATCTATCTTAAACTTCACATTCATTGTTTAATATATCATTTACTCCCTAGAGTCCACCTCTACTTATCAAATTCTATATTTTCAATAGATACTATGTCTACATATACTATTTACATCCCACTATCCTTCAATTTATCAGAGTATTTATCACACTGATGTTTCTTAATGATCAACATGACTAATTCCTCTCCTACTTTCGTTTTCTTTCTTTGCTCATGCCTCTTTCTTATTTATCCATTACTCATTACTACTTTATAGTTGTTCATTATGTAGTATTTTTGTTCCATAAACTTATATGCTTTTGTCTTTCTTTGCACATGAGTTCATTGTGCCTATTCTAATCTCTGTTTAGAACTGTCACTGTTCTTTGTTTATGTGTACCTCTTCCTATGTACATTCAATGTAGAACCGTCATAGCTTTCTATATATGTATGTATATTTCCATGTGTACACATATTTTCCTCTAAAACACCTGGCGGTTCTCATATCATGACGAGCTTCGTCTTATGCAAATTAATGTTTGTGTAGAAGTGTATATTTGTGTCTATTTGGATGTGTGTTCATGTAGTCTGATTTTCGGCCTTCTTGTCTAAAGATAAAATTTAGGTTTCTAGTAACACAGAAATAAGGAAGGACTTCAGCTATAGAAGTTTGTGAATATGATAGAGGGAAAAAATAGACAGGTCCTCAAATGAGAAGTAAGAAAAGAAAAAAATAGATGTGGATGTTATGATCGAAGAAGAGAAAGAAGATAGCCCCAAAGACAGGAAACCCTTCCAAACCCTCTTTCCTAGGATCCCTACCTCTCAGGTACTTGATTGGGATGCTGGAGGAGGTCTGGTGTTAAATTGTCCCCTACAGAACGGACTTGTCCCACTTTCACCCTTTGAGATCCCCGAAGGAAATCCTAGCAAACCTATGGAAATGGCAAATGATAAAAAATCAGGCACACTTGTTTATGAGGGTTGTTTGAAAGGTGTGATGTGTGTTTTGTGTTAGTTATGATGTATCTGTTCTTGTAAATCATGCTTTTAGCTACAATACCCACCCTTTCAAAATTTATACAAACCCTCCCATCCATATCACATCTCATAAAAGGTATAAAATACTATATATAAAAACAAAGATGAGGTGACTTACCGAACAAAAGGGCTGGCAGGTCGATAGACACACAAACAAACACAAACATACACACAAAGTTCAAGCTTTCGCAACAAACTGTTGCCTCATCAGGAAAGAGGGAAGGAGAGGGGAAGACGAAAGGAAGTGGGTTTTAAGGGAGAGGGTAAGGAGTCATTCCAATCCCGGGAGCGGAAAGACTTACCTTAGGGGGAAAAAAGGACAGGTATACACTCGCACACACGCACATATCCATCCACACATACAGTCACAAGCAGACATATTTAAAGACCTATACTCTATACAAAATATAAAATCTATACACTACAGTATAACAATTGTTCAGCTAGTCACATCATATTATATTTTCCACAAATATAATACTCTATTCAGTTTATGTCATCTAGATATCACTTTTTTTCTGTGATTCTCTTAAGTTCTCTATTTTATAGTCGTATCCAGTTTTCTAAGCAATAGTATTACAGGATAGTTCTAGGAATTCGGTACAGGAAAACTGTTTTGGAAGAAACACCAAAGACAACTTGGGATCCGATGGTCGTTACTCTGCCCATTTACTCAGAATGTTAATGACCTTGGGGGATATACAGTTTTACATCTTTTACATTGTATTTCCCCTTCTCTAATCCAGTTATGGGATCTACTAAAAATAACATCTTAGGATGGATCGCCGTTTGTACCCAGTACGGTCCCTCATATTTTTGGAAAAATGTATATCTCTTTCTTCAGAGTCGAGCTGTGAAGATGTTGTTTTATAAGAACCAGGTCATCGACTTGGTTCTGAGGTTATCACAGCCTTTTTGTTATGCTTACTTACCCTTTGTAGCATCTTTTCAATTAAATTCTTAGAAACTATTTCCTGATTTACTTCATAATTGACACTAGGTTATTCAGGCCAATTAAAATTCTTAATTTGAGGTTCTCCTATAACTTCTAACGGTGTCAACCCAGTTGATAAATGGGGTAATTCATTTAGGATAAGTTCAAAGTCCTTAATTTTTGTTGCCCATGAAGTATGTTTTTCATGGCAGTAAGTTTGACATAATTTTCCAATTTCCTTCATTACTCATTTACATGGATTTGATGATGGGTTATAATTGGATATTAACACCTGTTGAATACTTTCTCATGTTAGGAATTCTCTAAACTTGTTACTCACAAATTGTGGTCTGTTATCCGTAAGAAATCATTTTGGTTTACCTACTTCTAGAAAGTATTGTTGTAAACAGTGTATAACCGTCTGCATATCTGATCTTTTAATGGTATATAGTTTAACATATTTTGACCAGCATTCTATGACAACCAAAATAGATGATACTCTTTCCTGTCCTTGTGGAATTGGTTCAAAAAAATCTGCTGCTGTGAGGTCACGTAATGATTTAGGAATAATAGGATACATTTTGTATTTCACGTAAGTACAATTTTCTTTTACTTTCTGGCAAGTTTCACAGGTTCTAAACAAAGATGCTATTTTATGACCTAGTTTCTTGAAATAATAAAACTTATTCATGTGGGATGTACATTTTTTGATTCCAAAGTGTCCATATCCTGTGTGAACATACCACACAAGTTCGTCTTCCATTATCTTTGGAATACATGAGCACCAACACTGTGATGTTATGCTGTCTCTCCAAAACAAATTATGTTCTATAGTTCCATTTTCCTAATTGATTAGGAGGTAATGAGTTCTGGATACACACAGAAAATATTTCTGTGAAATAAGGATCATGATGGAAATTCCCTGTTATTCTTTGAGCCATTTCCTTTACAATGGTGTTAGGATATTCCAATGACATAAAATTAATGGTGAAAATAACACCCGGTCCTTCTGTACATTTCAATTCTTCCATTCCTTTGGGTAGCCTCAATAAAGCATCATTTACAATATTTTTTGAACCTTTTATGTATTGTATCTTAATATTGTATTCCTGTTGGAAAAGCATCCATCACATCAACCCACTGTGTAGTAATTGACTACTCTTCAGAAAGGATAAAGCTTGATGATCTGTATAAATATGGATTTCTGATCCCCATAGTAGTGTTTGAAACTTTTGAATACTCCACACAATCGTCAATAGTTCCTATTCAGTAGCTGTGTAACTTAGTTCATGCTTATTTAGGCTATGGCTAGCAAAAGCTATGGTTCTGTGTTCTACATTATTTGGATCCCATTCTCCTTGGAAAAGTTCGGCAGCAACAGCATAATCAGATGCATCAGTTGAAAATTTAAACAGTTCACCCATAACTGGATGATGTAATATGGGTGACTCAATAAGCGCTCTTTTAGCTTTTCAAATGCATCATTTGCACCTTGATCCCAAGTCCATGGTACTCCCTTTCTTAATAAACTTAAAATTCTCAGGTCATTTAACTCTTGCCATCATATGTACCATCGATAGTATCGGGCCATACCTATAAATCCTTTTAATTGTATTACATTTCTGGGGTGCGAACTTTCTTTGGTAGCTTTTATGCATTTAGGGTTCGGTCTAATTCCCTTTACCCCTATAATATGACCTAAGAACTTAAGTTCTTGGCATGCGAAAAACGATTTAGACAACTTCACTGCAGTACCTTTTTCTTTAAATTTTTTCAGTGTCTTGCACAAAGTTAAACAATGATCCTCCTAAGTAGCTGATATTATTAAGATATTGTATACGTATATTATCAAATCCTTCAATACATCTCTCCCTATTGCTTCATCTAACACACATATAAATACGGAAACAGAGATATTAAGTCCGAATGGCAATACATTGAAATGGTAAGATTTTCCATCGAACAAAAAGGCTGTTTACTGTTTGGATTCTGGATGTATTTTTATCTGCCAGTATCCCGCGGTCAAGTCCATTGTACTAAAGAATCTCGTCTTTTCAAACTTGGATAACAATTCGTCGATATTAATTGGTCGATGTCTCTCCGCTTCTATATGTTGATTTAATGTACGAGTGTCTAAGACTAATCGTACCCCACCTGTAGCTTTCTTCACCACAACCAGAGGATTATTCATTACACTGGAACTTTGTTCTATAACATTATTATAAATCATTTTGTTAATTTCATCCCAAACTGCTCCCTTCAAACTCACTGGTATTGGATACAGTTTTGCAAATGATTGAAGTGTCATCTTTGATTTTGAGCTTACAGGTATAGTAGCTGATGTTACCTGGACACTTGGAAAGCAGCACTTCATACTCCATTAAAATTTTATACAAATCTCATCTCTGTTGATTGTTTAATATTAGGGATTCATTAACTTTGTCTTGTATATCAGTTTGATGTGTTATTTGATCCATATTATCGATTTTTGGTGATAATTGTGCTGTAACTGTTAATTGTAGACACTGACACTCAGTTGTTTGTTCCTCAATGTAGCAGTTTGTTACAAATGGTGTCCAGCATCTACTGTCCCCTCTACCATAACAAAGAAGATGTTCATTAAAGTTTAAGATGACTTTAAACTCTAAAAACCAATCTAAACCAAACAGTACATCTTTATTAATATTCTCTAGTATTATTAGCGTTTGATGAAATAACATATGTCCAATACTACAGTTCACTCGATTTTCGTAAATTTACAAGTTTACTTTTTGTTCCTGTTATCCCAATTATGTATACTCCAGTAACCTTGGAAGTTTCCATTGTCCCTGCTATTATAGGTTGTGGATTATTAGAAGCTAAGCTTGGTTCTTCAAGCATCAACCATTCCTTTGTGGGTATTTTGTGTGTAAAGCTAACATGTTTATATGGAATAAGGCCTTCTACTGTATCTCCACGACCTGGGCCCTGGCCCTGGATCCAGATCGAATAACATTTTCCTCGTTACTGCTAATTATGGGTTGGTTACTGAAACGACCCCCCCCCATGAACCATGGACCTTGCTGTTGTTGGGGAGGCTTGCGTGCCTCAGCGATACAGATAGCCGTACTGTAGGTGCAACCACAACGGAAGAGTATCTGTTGAGAAGCCAGACAAACGTGTGGTTCCTGAAGAGGGGCAGCAGCCTTTTCAGTAGTTGCAGGGGCAACAGTCTGGATGATTGACTGATCTGGCCTTGTAACACTAACCAAAACGGCCTTGCTGTGCTGGTACTGTGAACGGCTGAAAGCAAGGGGAAACTACAGCTGTAATTTTTCCCAAGGGCATGCAGCTTTACTGTATGCTTATATGATGATGGCGTCCTCTTGGGTAAAATATTCTGGAGGTAAAATAGTCCCCATTCGGATCTCCGGGTTGGGACTACTCAGGAGGACGTCGTTATCAGGAGAAAGAAAACTGGCGTTCTACGGATTGGAGCATGGAATGTCAGACCCCTTAATCGGGCAGGTAGGTTAGAAAATTTAAAAGGGAAAATAGATAGGTTAAAGTTGGATATAGTGGGAATTAGTGAAGTTTGGTGGCAGGAGGAACAAGACTTTTGGTCAGGTGAATACAGGGTTATAAATACAAAATCAAATAGGGGTAATGCTGGAGTAGGTTTAATAATGAATAAAAAAAATAGGAGTGCGGGTAAGCTACTTGAAACAGCATAGTGAACACATTATTGTGGCCAAGATAGACACAAAGCCCACACCTACTACAGTAGCACAAGTTTATATGCCAAATAGCCCTGCAGATGATGAAGAAATTGATGAAATGTATGATGAGATAAAAGAAATTATTCAGGTAGTGAAGGGAGATGAAAATTTAATAGTCATGTGTGACTGGAATTCGAGAGTAGGAAAAGGGAGAGAAGGAAACATAGTGGGTGAATATGGATTGGGGCTAAGAAATGAAAGAGGAAGCCGGCTCGTAGAGTTTTGCACAGAGCATAACTTAATCATAGCTAACACTTGGTTCAAGAATCATGAAAGAAGGCTGTATATGTGGAAGAATCCAAGAGATACTAGAAGGTATCAGATAGATTATATAATGGTAAGACAGAGATTTTGGAACCAAGTTTTAAAATGTAAGGCATTTCCTGGGGCAGATGTGGACTATTGGTTATGAACTGTGGATTAAAACTTAAGAAACTGCAAAAAGGTGGGAATTTAAGGAGATGGGACCTGAATAAAGTGAAGGAACCAGAGGTTGTACAGAGATTCAGGGAGAGCATAAGGGAACAATTGACAGGAATGGGGGAAGAAGTACAGTAGAAGAAGAATGGGTAGCTCTGAGGGATGAAGTAGTGAAGGCAGCAGAGGATCAAGTAGGTAAAAAGACAAGGGCTAGTAGAAATCCTTGGGTAACAGAAGAGATAATGAATTTAATTGATGAAAGGAGAAAATATAAAAATGCAGTAAATGAAGCAGGCGAAAAGGAATACAAACGTCTCAAAAATGAGATCGACAGGAAGTGCAAAATGGCTAAGCAGGGATGGCTAGAGGACAAATGTAAGGATGTAGAGGCTTATCTCACTAGGGGTAAGATGATACTGCCTACAGGAAAATTAAAGAGACCTTTGGAGAAAAGAGAACCACTTGTATGAATATCAAGAGCTCAGATGGAAACCCAGTTCTAAGCAAAGAAGGGAAAGCAGAAAGATGGAAGTCTTGAGGACAATATTATAGAAATGGAAGAGGATGTAGATGAAGATGAAATGGGAGATACGATACTGCGTGGAGAGTTTGACAGAGCACTGAAAGACCTGAGTCGAAACAAGGCCCCGGGAGTAGACAACATTCCATTAAAAGTAATGACGGCCTTGGGAGAGCCAGTCATGACAAAACTCTACCATCTGGTGAGCAAGATGTATGAGACAGGCAAAATACCCTCAGACTTCAAGAAGAATGTAGCAACTCCAACCCCAAAGAAAGCAGGTGTTGACAGATGTGAAAATTACCAAACTAATAAGTCACAGCTGCAAAATACTAACACGAATTCTTTACAGACGAATGGAAAAACTGGTAGAAGCCGACCTCAGGGAAGATCAGTTTGGATTCCGTAGAAATGTTGGAACATGTGAGGCAATACTGACCCTATGACTTATCTTAGAAGCTAGATTAAGGAAAGGCAAACCTACGTTTCTAGCATTTGTAGACTTAGAGAAAGCTTTTGACAATGTTGACCGGAATACTCTCTTTCAAACAGTAAAGGTGGCAGGGGTAAAATACAGGGAGCGAAAGGCTATTTACAATTTGTACAGAAACCAGATGGCAGTTATAAGAGTCGAGCAGCATGAAAGGGAAGCAGTGGTTGGGATGGGAGTGAGACAGGGTTGTAGCCTCTCCCCGATGTTATTCAATCTTCATATTGAACAAGCAGTAAAGGAAACAAAAGAAAAATTTGGAGTAGGTATTACAATCCATGGAGAAGAAATAAAAACTTTGAGGTTCACCGATGACATTGTAATTCTATCCGGGACAGCGAAAGACTTAGAAGAGCAGTTGAACGGAATGGACAGTGTCTTGAAAGGAGGATATGAGATGAACATCAACAAAAGCAAAACGAGGATAATGGAATGTAATTGAATTAAGTCGGGTGATGCTGAGGGAATTAGATTAGGAAATGAGTAAAGGAGTTTAGCATCGGAGGGCAGCGTGGAGGGTAAAAATTGTAGAGGGAGACCAAGAGATGAATACACTAAACAGATTCAGAAGTATGTAGGTTGCAGTAGGTAATGGGAGATGATGAAGCTTGCAGAGGATAGAGTAGCATGGAGAGCTGCATCAAACCAGTCTCAGGACTGAAGACCACAACAGCAACAACAACAACAATACTGAAACAAGCTTCTACATTCCCATTCAATGTTTTATGGTTACTCGGTACAAATTCTTGAGAAGCTACCAGATCTAAATTTGAAGGAGGATGCTTCTTTTGATAACTGTCATTACAAGTTTTCCTACTGCACTGGCGTACTTTTGCTAAGTTTGCCTCATGCTTTTTTAAAATTATGTCCACTATTTCTTTTATTGTTCGAACTTTATTAACTTCGGTGTAAAGTTTCATTGTGGTCCTCATTTATTGCATCAAGTGCATCAACACAAGACAACAACTCTTCTATCATTTTCTAACCACTACACAAGATGTCTATTCTCGTATAGATTGGCAAATGTCTAATTAAAATATGTGCTAATCCTTCTCCTTCCATTGGCTTATCTAAATACTTTGCTTGTGTTAAATGCCAATCAAAATATTTTATTATAGTATCCCAAGTATTAACATAATATTTTGGGTCCCATAGATCTGATATTAACTTTTCTTGACCACTGGCAGACCACTACTTCTCTTTAAATTTCTTATGAAAGTCTCCCCAAGACAAAAAATTCTCAATATTTACTGTTCCCCACTTCGAGGCTTCCCTATAAGTACCTCAAAGCAAATTTGATCTTCTTGGAATCTTCCGAATTTTTTGGTAAAGTTTGGTTAAATCTTTTGAAATGTGTAGGATGTAAATCTCCGTCCAGCTTAAATTTAGGAAATTGTCTAGATAGCCCTGAATTAGCTCCCCATAGCAAATCAGTCACTGCTTCACTGGTTAATACAACATTAGGTGAAGTTACCCTTTTTCTCTATTTTATCTTAGATAAGCTTTAATTCTCTCCACAGGTCATCCATACCCTTCCTGGTATTACTGCATTCAGAAGAAGGAATAGGCGATACATTGCCAGATGTTATTCTCTCAGTAACCTTTCAATCTATAATTTCTCCAAGTTGTTCCTCCAAACTAATTACATTTATAATATCAGAGTTAGCTATTTTCTCTTTGAAATTTCTTTCCACATTATCTACCCGTGTATTGACATCTGTAATTTGCGATTGAATGACTGGCATTAATTGATTCCGCTTATCTCTTTGAAATTATTCAACCCCTGCCTTACGTCATTATACTTAACATTGTACGTTTTAAAAAGATCCTAACTTTTCAGTAAGTTCAGATTCTACATTATTACATGTGTTCTCAATGTTAAGTTCTAAACTTTTTGATAAATTTTGAAAAGTGTTACTCTGTTTCTGACTAAGGTCAGTAAACATATAATTTATATGAGTGGTCAAAGAATTTGTCAACTTGTTCTTTAAATCTAATTTTAAATTCTCTACTTTATTACTTATTGCGTTGAACTCAGTCTTCAAAGCACCCATGCATAGATTACTAAATTCTTTGCTCTGAGAGTCGACTTTGGCTTTTAACAAACCTAAATTTGTTGTTTGAATATTTAGAGTTTCCTTCTGAGCTTTTAAAGCTTCACACTGGGTATTTAATTGAGAATTTAGTAAGTCTAGTTCTTTACTTAGAGTCGCACTCTGAGCATTTAATTGTGAATCTAATTGATTAAATTTATCAACTCAGCCCAGCCAGGCACTTCTTTTCTAATTTTCATGGCCACAGCTGGGTCTTGAGTTCCCCCAACCTGTTGTATACATTCCATACTTTTATATGCCTTAGCTCTTGCAAGTATTTAAAACTAACTTTAAATATGATAATTACACAATAAAAGTTCACTCAACAGTATCTTCTACAACTCTGTACTGAAGTAATCAAGTTTTGTTTCGCGCTCACCTGGCGTAGAATTCTTGTTGCATAGGTGAGCAGATGTGGAGGCAGGTCAGCACCGGTGAACAGCAGCTGGTGCCGGTGGCGTCGGATGTATGTTGGTTTCTGTGTCTGCATCCCCATGATGTGTGTGAGAGCTGTATAACCCCACACTGGATCTTCATAGCTGAAGCATTCTTCTTCTTAGACAAACATGTCGAAATCTTCTTTGCTGTTTTTATCGTTGTGAATTTTTCATTTCTTCACTTTACTTTTCATCAACTAATCAACTAATGATGTATTTGACATCCATACACAATAAAAATCTCACTTTCTACATGAATATGCAAATCCCTGCAAGTCTCTCGTACAGTCAGACGTTAGAAACAATCGAGCTACAGCGGAAAGACAGTTGGCTTGGATATCATGACCTTTCTTAACATGAATCATAAAATGAGTCTTCCCTCTAACAAGGTTGCGTCTTCTTGTAATAACAATAGTCAATGACCCAATAGGCAGAGAGCTACGTATAAACTCCATTGTTCTTCCTTACACACTCACTAAAACATCTTTGGATTGCTCGACAGGTACTCGTCGGTGCCGTATGTCCACCGCATTTCCTTCTTCCCGTGACTGATTTTAAACCTGCATACAAAAACATGTAATACACAGTAGATAGGATTCTTCCATCCCACACTCATATCCAGAATATTGTGTGTTCGAGGCGATAGAAGGCTGAGTGGTTCTAGAATTTACACAGAAATTCTTGAATCACTATAAACTGTTCTCTGTCAGAAGGGGTGTTGCCAGAAAAATTGAAGACAGCAAAAGTAAAACCTCTGTTCAAGAAAGGGATAAAAACAGAAGTATCAAACTACAGGCCTACTTTGCTACTATCTGGTTTTTCCAAAATAACTGAAAAACTCTATTATAAAGGACTAATCAATTTCATAGAGAAAAATAATTACTTTTCAAATACACAACATGGATTCCGAAAATCTAAATATACCGACACCGCAATTTTTCCATACCTAAATGAACCCTTAAATGCAGTAGACAGAAAAGAGCATATCAGCCATATTTCTAGACCTCTCTAAAGTATTTGATGTAATCAATCACAACATCTTGCTTAAGAAACTTGAATCTGTAGGTATTAGGGGCCCAGCCTATGAATGGATTAAATCATACCTCCAAAATAGAGAGCAAGTAATTGAGCTCGCTATCCAAGATGGGAACAAGATAAAGTCTACTGCTCTGAAAAGCAGAGCATTAAGTACGGCGTACCGCAAGGCTCCATTCTAGGACCAACCAATAGATGCCAACATTATACAAAGTTCGCAGATGACATAAATGTGATAGTTTATTTATTTATTTATTCTTTGCCCATGGACTCCAGCTGAAAATCCAGCTGAGAGTATTGGGTGTGTCATACAATAGGCTATTAACATCAAACTTGATTTCATTATATATAAATGAAACAAATGATTAAACAGAAATAGTCCATAATCATACAAAGGTATTACATGTTTCACATTATATGTACACACAAATCCAAACAACATACAGAAATGATAATTTTTAAAGGTACATTTCAGTATTGATATAACATATTAAACACCATCTTAGTATTCACTCAAACTGTATATACATTTCTCTGTGAGATATAGTTTCAAATGACTTTTAAAACATTTTAGGTCTGTTTCTTTTTTAATGATTTTGGGGAGTTTATTAAAAAACCTTTTGCCTGCTTCTTCTGGGGCAGTCATAGACAGTTTTAGATTTCTGTTTATCATGTAGTAATTTTCATTTCCTCTTGTACCGTGTTTGCGTACATCTTTATTTAGGAGGTGTTTTATCACTTGACCTTACCGCCATTATGCTTTGGTATACACTCCTGGAAATGGAAAAAAGAACACATTGACACCGGTGTGTCTGTATCCAAAAAGGCCCATACAGGACCTGCAACATGCGGTCGTGCATTATCCTGGTGAAATGTAGGGTTTCGCAGCGATCGAATGAAGGGTAGAGCCACGGGTCGTAACACATCTGAAGTGTAACGTCCACTGTTCAAAGTGCTATCAATGCAAGCAATAGGTGACCGAGACGTGTAACCAATGGCACCCCATACCATCACGTCGGGTGATACGCCAGTATGGCGATGACGAATACACGCTTCCAATGTGCGTTCACTGTGACGTAGGCAAACACGGATGCCACCATCACGATGTTGTAAACAGAACTTGGATTCATCCGAAAAAATGACGTTTTGCCATTCGTGCACCCAGGTTCGTCGTCGAGTACACCATCGCAGGCGCTCCTGTCTGTGATGCAGCGTCAAGGGTAAACGCAGACACGGTCTCCGAGCTGATAGTCCGTGCTGCTGCAAACGTCGTCGAACTGTTCTTGCAGATCGTTGTTGTCTTGCAAACGTCCCCATCTGTTGACTCGGGAATCGAGACGTGGCTGCACGATCCGTTACAGCCGTGCGGATAAGATGCCTGTCATCTCGACTGCTAGTGATACGAGGGCGTTGGGATCCAGCACGGCGTTCTGTATTACCCTCCTGAACCCACCGATTCCATATTCTGGTAACAGTCATTGGATCTCAACCGACGCGACCAGCAATGTCGCGATACGATAAAGCGCAATGGCGATAGGCTACAATCCGACCTTTATCAATGTCGGAAACGTGATGGTACGCATTTCTCCTCCTTACACGAGGCATCACAACAACGTTTCACCAGGCAACGCTGGTCAACTGCTGTTTGTGTATGAGAAATCGGTTGGAAACTTTCCTCATGTCGGCTCGTTGTAGGTGTCGCCACAGGCGCCAACCTTGTGTGAATGCTCTGAAAAGCTAATCATTTCCATACCTCAGCATCTTCTTCCTGTCGGTTAAATTTCGCGTCTGTAGCACCTCATCTTCGTGGTGTAGCAATTTTAATGGCCAGTAGTGTAGTATGTACTCCATTGCTGGTTTATTTATTTTTTAATCATTATTGTGATCATTAAACATTTACCCACTATTTACACGTTGATTTAGTGATATTTCCGTATCATCTGTGTTTCTTGTAGTTCGAGATAGCCTAAGCCCCAGTTA
Source organism: Schistocerca americana (assembly GCF_021461395.2). Lineage (NCBI taxonomy): Eukaryota > Metazoa > Arthropoda > Insecta > Orthoptera > Acrididae > Schistocerca > Schistocerca americana. Next base: position 79,298,407 of record NC_060129.1, on the reverse strand, counting down.
GTTCGACAGTGTAATGGCTTCGCAGCGAAACGTCTCAGTGCAGCAGAAACAACTTTGGCAAAATGTGGGCCTTCCGCATATATCCTCCATACAACCCCTGTCCCTCCGCATGCGATTTTATTTTTGAAGCCGTTAAGAAAGATATTAGTGGCCACCGATTTGCACAGGACAAAGCGATACACGGCTGTGTACAATCATGGATTGTAGCCGACGGCAAACAGTTTTGCACTAGGGCACTGACCGTCTTATGTTAAGAGCAAAGGCGATTACTTTCGAAATAATAAACAGTTTACTTACTTTCCATCCCCCTGTTTCGTTTCTATTTGATCGTCACTTTACACACACACACAATGTGATGAATAGTATCCGGACACCCCCAAAAACGTACGTTTTCCGTATTAGGGGAATTGTGTTGCGATCTTCTGCCAGGTACTCCATATTAGCGACCTCAGTAGTCATTAGACATCGTCAGAGAGCAGAATGGGGCGCTCCGCGCAACTCACGGACTTCGAACGTGGTCAGGTGATTGGGTGTCACTTGTGTCATACGTCTGTACGCGAGATTTCCACACTCCTAAACATCCCTAGGTGCACTGTTTCCGATGTGATACTGAAGTGGAAACGTGAAGGGACACGTACAGCACAAAAGCGTACAGGCCGACCTCGTCTGTTGACTGACAGAGACCATCGACAGTTGAAGAGGGTCGTAGTGTATAATAGGCAGACATCTATCCAGACCGTCACACAGGAATTCCAAACTGCATCAGGATCCACTGCGAATACCATGACAGCTAGGCGGGAGGTCAGAAAACTTGGATATCAAGGTCGAGCGGCTGCTTATAAGCCACACATCACGCCAATAAATGCCAAATGACGCGTCGCTCAGTGTAAGGAGCGTAAATATTGGACGATTGAACAGTGGAAAACGTTGTGTGAAGTGACGAATCACTGTACACAATGTGGCGATTCGAGGGCAGGGTTTAGGTATGGCGAATGTCCAGTGAACGTCATCTGCTAGCTCGGAGGTGTTATGGTGTGGTCGTGTTTTTCATGGAGGGGGCTTGCACCCCTTGTTGTTTGGCGTGGCACTATCACAGCACAGGCCTACATTGATGTTTTAAGCACCTTCCCGCTTCCCACTGTTGAAGAGCAACTCGCGGATGGTGACTGCTTCTTTCAACACGATAGAGCACCTGTTCATAATGCATTGCCTGGGTCGTAGTGGCTACATGACAATAACATCCCTGTAATGGACTGGCCTGCACAGAGTCCTGACCTGAATCCTATAGAACACTTTTGGGATGTTTTGGAACACCGACTTCGTGCCAGGCCTCACCGACCGACATCGATACCTCTCCTCAGTGCAGCACTACGTGAAGAATGGGCTGCCATTCCCCAAGAAACCTTCCAGCACCTGAATGAACATATGCCTGCGAGACTGGAAGCTGTCATCAAGGCTAAATGTGGGCCAACAAGATATTGAATTCCAGCATTACCGACGGAGGGTGCCACGAACTTGTAAGTCATTTTCAGCCAGGTGTCCGGATACTTTTGATCACATAATGTAGCAGCTTTTCAAGAAATATTTCAGTTTCCCTTCAAGTCACTAGTCTTGTTTTCTTAATTATTGTGATTACTTTAAAGCAATTACACCTTCTATTTGTATAATTAGACCTCACGCTGGTCAACTTGATACAGCATTTCTCTATTTCCCACTCTTCACTGTGAACATTCAGACAAAAACTCATTGTCTAATTTGAAGGAATTCTTGCTTCCGCTCCTCTCAAACACTTGGACAAAAGCATCAATCCATTTTTTAACGTGCATCCGTGCTGTTTTTAACGTCCAGCTGTATTGCGCAGTCAACAACCTAGACAAGAGTTGATTTTAGTGTCCGTCGCGAAACACGTTATACAACGCTACGCTGGTAAGAAGTTAACTTTGCGAGGTCGCAGGTGGGTATCCTTCACAGACTCGTTCTAAATTTAGGTAATTGCTGCTCGTTATTCAATATCTCTTACGTAAACCGACCAGTTTGCAGTCACATTATCCTTGCAGAACGATTAATTACAACCACCTGCGTAAGAATTCGTCACACGAAGTATAAGAATCTCTGACCGGACAACTTTCGGAAGCGAAGGTGACAGTTCCCTGTCACACGATAAGCGCAGCGTAAAATATATACACTCCTGGAAATGGAAAAAAGAACACATAGACACCGGTGTGTCAGACCCACCATACTTGCTCCGGACACTGCGAGAGGGCTGTACAAGCAATGATCACACGCACGGCACAGCGGACACACCAGGAACCGCGGTGTTGGCCGTCGAATGGCGCTAGCTGCGCAGCATTTGTGCACCGCCGCCGTCAGTGTCAGCCAGTTTGCCGTGGCATACGGAGCTCCATCGCAGTCTTTAACACTGGTAGCATGCCGCGACAGCGTGGACGTGAACCGTATGTGCAGTTGACGGACTTTGAGCGAGGGCGTATAGTGGGCATGCGGGAGGCCGGGTGGACGTACCGCCGAATTGCTCAACACGTGGGGCGTGAGGTCTCCACAGTACATCGATGTTGTCGCCAGTGGTCGGCGGAAGGTGCACGTGCCCGTCGACCTGGGACCGGACCGCAGCGACGCACAGATGCACGCCAAGACCGTAGGATCCTACGCAGTGCCGTAGGGGACCGCACCGCCACTTCCCAGAAAATTAGGGACACTGTTGCTCCTGGGGTATCGGCGAGGACCATTCGCAACCGTCTCCATGAAGCTGGGCTACGGTCCCGCACACCGTTAGGCCGTCTTCCGCTCACGCCCCAACATCGTGCAGCCCGCCTCCAGTGGTGTCGCGACAGGCGTGAATGGAGGGACGAATGGAGACGTGTCGTCCTCAGCGATGAGAGTCGCTTCTGCCTTGGTGCCAATGATGGTCGTATGCGTGTTTGGCACCGTGCAGGTGAGCGCCACAATCAGGACTGCATACGACCGAGGCACACAGGGCCAACACCCGGCATCATGGTGTGGGGAGCGATCTCCTACACTGGCCGTACACCACTGGTGATCGTCGAGGGGACACTGAATAGTGCACGGTACATCCAAACCGTCATCGAACCCATCGTTCTACCATTCCTAGACCGGCAAGGGAACTTGCTGTTCCAACAGGAGAATGCACGTCCGCATGTATCCCTTGCCACCCAACGTGCTCTAGAAGGTGTAAGTCAACTACCCTGGCCAGCAAGATCTCCGGATCTGTCCCCCATTGAGCATGTTTGGGACTGGATGAAGCGTCGTCTCACGCGGTCTGCACGTCCAGCACGAACGCTGGTCCAACTGAGGCGCCAGGTGGAAATGGCATGGCAAGCCGTTCCACAGGACTACATCCAGCATCTCTACGATCGTCTCCATGGGAGAATAGCAGCCTGCATTGCTGCGAAAGGTGGATATACACTGTACTAGTGCCGACATTGTGCATGCTCTGTTGCCTGTGTCTATGTGCCTGTGGTTCTGTCAGTGTGATCATGTGATGTATCTGACCCCAGGAATGTGTCAATAAAGTTTCCCCTTCCTGGGACAATGAATTCACGGTGTTCTTATTTCAATTTCCAGGAGTGTATGTACAGTGAATATACTGTCATAATATTATAGTGTACAAAAGCTTGCCTACAGGTCTGTCTTGGTGGTATTTTTGCAATGCATCTCACTGCCCTTTTCTGAATTGTGAATATTCTTTTTAGGTAGCCAGCATGTGCACTTCCCCATATATGAACTGAGTAAGACAAATGTGGGAAGACAAGTCCATAATACATTGATTTGAGCCGGCCGAAGTGGCCGTGCAGTTAAAGGCGCTGCAGTCTGGAACTGCAAGACCGCTACGGTCGCAGGTTCGAATCCTGCCTCGGGCATGGATGTTTGTGATGTCCTTAGGTTAGGTTTAACTAGTTCTAAGTTCTAGGGGACTAATGACCTCAGCAGTTGAGTCCCATAGTGCTCAGAGCCATTTGAACCATTGATTTGCGGACTTTATCATCCACAGTCTTAGCTGTTTTATGCATGATGAAGATCTGTTTGTTTATCTTTTTACACAGTGCATCTATGTGCTCCCCCCATGCCAAATGTTTGTCTATTATAGTTCCTAGAAAATTTGTGCTGGTTGCTTCTTTAATAGTCTTTCCATTTATATTAACATTTATATTATAATTTTCACTAAGCTTGATCTGAAATACTACATTCATTGTTTTAGACTGATTCATAAACAGGTTGTTTTGTATTAAATATTTATTTGCGTTTTCGATAGCCAGGAGTGCTTCCTTCTCAAGCTTCTCCTTTGTGTCAGCTGTGCAAATTATTGTTGTGTCATCAGCATACATTATAAGTTTCTGATTTATATAGCTAGGGAAGTCATTTACGTAGAGTATAAATAGTATTGGTCCAAGCACAGACCCTTGCGGCACACCGTGTTTAACTGTTCTGATCTGTAGTTTGTTATATTTCCCCCACTAGTATGTCTGATTTCTGTGCATTGTTTCCTATTTGTAATGTATGATTTAAGTATGTCATAGCATTTTCCTCTAATTCCATACTGATATAATTTCATCATTAATTTTGAGTGGTTCACACAATCAAATGCCTTAGATAGGTCCATAAAAATCCCACAAGTCTTTTGTTGCCTGTCAAGTAAATTAAGAATGTGCTCAATTATATCTATTGATGCTGTTTTTGTTGACTTCCCTTCTCTGAAACCATGTTGTGATGAATGCAGTATACTGTACTTTGTTATAAAACTTACAATTCCATTCTTTATTATCATTTCATAGATTTTAGCAAGTGTTGAGATCAATGATATTGGCCTGTAATTTCCTAATTCATCCCTGTTCCCTTTCTTAAATATTGGCTTCACTTTACTTACTTTCAGTGAATCTGGAAATATACCTTCTTCTATCGCAGCATTCAGCATGTGTGTCAATGGTTTCAATATACATTCTCTGCATTCCTTTATGAGATCAGAAAAAAATTACTGCATGAGATTAAAAAGCGTACCACCCACAATACAGACTGGTTTTCTGGAAACAATTTACTAATAAACACAGAAAAAAACAGTTACAATGCACTTACACATAGTGCAAAACAAATTCCCACTAACATCAGACAAAGAGTTGTTTATCAGAATCTTTGAAAATGTAAGCTCTAGAAAATTTCTTGGAATGTAGATCCAAGAAGATCTTGGATGGATCCATAATGTAAAATACACTACAAATAAATTGGATACCACTCATTATGCTATCAAAATCTAACTGGTTGCACACCAAAAGAAACACTAAGGCTGGCGAGCACCATAGTAGTATAAATTACGCTTGTAGTAACTCTTACTTATTTTGTCTGGACTACTTTAGCAAATTATTTCTGTAGTAATTGTTGGAGAGCTTAATTTTTATTTACTTCTTTAGTTGTAACTAAAGTAGTAAAATCTTTTCACTGAAGAAGTAAGCCATTTCTGCACACTACTGTAATTTTAGAAGCTAGAAAGGATTATTAAATAGAATTATTAAAATTGGAAAATCTAAATTCTGTTTTACTAATTAACGATAAGATCTGTGTATCTTTAAAAAAAAATTACACGTGGAATACAACGCAGAAGCTCTTACACAAAGATTGCAAGAGTCGCTTAAAGTAATTTGGAAGGACATGAAAGCAAAAGCAAAGAAAATCAAACTGGTGGTGGAGTATGTGAGATGAAGATCGATGATATAAGCCAAATGTTCATTGATATGATCCCACAAGTTTTCAAAGGGATAGCTGGAGTTACGACAATGACACATATGAAGATAATGTGATACTTTCAAGCAACTTCGATGATGATAACTGCTCTGAAGGTTGCAATGAAACTGCTGAAGGTGGAACTTCATCCCATAGTCATGAACCTCGGCCTGCATTCTCTGGTTGGAGATTATCAGAAGATGTGTCCAGCAAAAGAGGAAGAGAAAATGTGGTTGAAGTGAAGAACTGAGAAATGTTGAAGAAAGCAGATGAGCTTCATCCTTTAAAATGCATTTAGTACGAGAGGAATACAATTCAAAAATATTATTAACAGAAAGACAAAGAGAAATTATGGAAGAAGAGTATAACCTTAAAATAGAAGTTACGAATAAGTTCAAGAACATAATGTAGCAAACTTCAGGTTCCAGTTCTTCAGCCAATGTGCTCGAGAAATTTGGGTTTTTGTGAATGAATAAGAAAATAGTCATTTATAAAACATCTTTTATTTCCTTGATATTTTTTCAAATGGGTAATATGTTCTTGTTTCTTGTATGGCATAATATTTGTATTTATCATTTCAGTATTGGTACTAATTGTTGTTGAAACCGCATTCTAATATTTATCCGAATTTGCAATATTATGAAATAATAGAAATAATCAAAACACTCTAAGAGTTTGCATACTCAATTAAGAAATAAAATAAGAACGTCAATCCCCCCCCCCCCCCCCCACAAAAAAAGAAAAAAAAAGAAAGAAAAAAAAAGAGGCTATAGAATTACACATAAATAAAATGAGCCACTTTTCACTGCAGTAGTGACAATACTGTGGCTTATATATTCATTTAACCCTTTAAATGCTTTGGACGTGTTAATGCGTGTGTGGTCCTACACGTAGACACGTTCAGAGTACCATCTTTCCACAACTTCTAATTTTACTAGCAAACTAGGTACAATTTTAATTACAGTAATTAACTATAATACACCTTCTGACAGCTTGGCCTGCAGCATCTGCTTCTGGCTGAAATGCATTCAGCTCCACAGCATCAGGGTGAAACACATCTGTAACTTCTATTTCAAAGTTGTGTAGAGCGGCAGCAGCCACAATAGTATTTTCACACTTGTTTGGTTTAAATCAGATTGTTTTTGTGAGAATTTGGAAATGTTTCTTCCAAACACCAAATGCTCGCTCTATCACACATCTGTAGCAATATGGGCTCTATTGTAGCACCATTCAGCTTCTGTGTGGACCTGGAACACAGGTGTCATAAGATGTTTGGAGGGAGCAATATCCACAGTCTCCAACAAGCAACCAGTCGTATTGTCCATTTTCAAATTCTGCAACACCTCTACTATTGCTCAAAATGCTTGCATTATGCGTGGAGGCCGACCAACGGCTTACCACATTCAAAAACTTCATACTGACACCACAGATGATTTATATATTGATACAAAAGGAATTCTTGCGGTTTCTGTATAGTTCTGCTTGTGCTCCAGAATTACAAAATTACAAAGTATGGGTACATGTTCATAATCTATGGCCCCTATGACATTTGAGAATCCACAAATTTGACAGAATTCCCTTTTGTTCTTTGATATATTTTCTTGGCTCTGTGGCATGGACAGATGCAGTAGCTTTAACACAATTACGCTGTTTATCACACTGTTAAAAGCCCTTCCAGCAGTAGTACGATGGCTATTAATGAGATCCCCTGCTACAATTTGATAAGTACCTGTGCGAAAGACTTGGAGTCCACAAAGAAGTTGCAGCCTAGGAGCCAAAGCATGATTCCTGTCAGAATTATGCTCCAGTAACAGCTCCAGCATACCAAGCAGCAACTTAAAAGAGTCCTTATGAAACCGTAACTGCTCTTTGAAATCACTGTCGCTATACATCACAAATGGGTCTCTTCTCTCCATTACAGCTTTCATTCTTGGGATGTTCACCTCTTCCTCCATCTCCATATATTCTTCGTGGTCCAGGTAAGCCATAGAATTTGACACTTAAAACACAGAACTCAAAGATCGCACTGTGTTCTCCAATTTTACTCCTACTACTGCCTAGGAGTAAATTTTGTCCTTATTTCTTCCTTAAGTTACTAACATAGTAGCGTACTCTTCAATGGTGCTCTCCACCACTAATGGAGTAAATAAATTTACTTCAGAAGTAAATGAAAAATTTACTCCTGGAGTAACGTACTCCTTTAGTTCAGTACTATAGACTGAAAGTTGCTGATTTCCTTCTCTCTTAATAGATTACTACTTTAGTTTCACTTACTCCTGGCTGGTGCTCGCCACCCTAAAAAATGTATACTTTGCCCAGGCAGAATCTTTACTGCGATGAGACATAATCTTTTGGGGAAATGCATCTGCCAGTAAAAGTTGTTTTATATGCCATAAGAGAATTGGAAGAGCCATAGAAAATGCTGCCGCAAGAAGCTCATGCAAGCCCTTATTTAAGCAAATTCACATCCTTCCACTACCATGTCTGTATGTCTAACAAATAATAATATTTGTTAGTAAAATCTTTCCACTACCTTATCTATATATCTTACAAGTAATAATATTTGTTAGGATGGAAAATAGCAACAGTCTTTTATCGACTAACCAGAGTATCCATCTGTAGAGCACAAGGAGAAAGTAGGATATACATATTCAACATGCATACACAACACTAAAACAAAATGGACCATTGCAAACAGGAAACAGGATACAGACTGTACAATAAGCTACCCAATAAGAAACAGACTGTACAATAAGCTACGTAATAACATTAAGACACTTCATAATTTAAAGCTGCTCCCCATAAATATTCATTACAAAAGTGTTGTTATAGTATAGATGAATATTTTGAAACATAAAAATTTGTTCTGTTCATATTCTGTACTTTGTATGTAAACCTGAACACCTTAATGCAGAAGTGTGTCACCTTTCCTGTTTTACTTTAGTAACTGATTTTTAAATGTATATGGTACTTCTGAATTTCCGTGTTATTTGCATATATATTTCTTTCCCTTAATAATGTGAACTTATTTAGAAATAGTGTGCAATTCTGAATTTTTCACAAGTTATCCACCTACACACTTTCCTGTTTCTTGGCATTTCACGTGTATTATATGAATATTTGTACATTATAAGATCACTGTCACAATCATTTTAACCAGGCATCATCTCATCTCCATTTTTGACTTGCCCTATAACATTGTGTGCTTCTCTGCACACAATGTGTGAGCTACACGATAAATAAAATTACAATCACAAATACATTAAAATCAGTCAATATAACTACAGGTATCTTATTAGATCTCTCTTAAGCTATTGCTGTAATAGATCATAAAATACTGCTTGGTAAAGAGGAACAATAGGTGTGGCATGTAGCTGGCAATGATTTTACTTACAGAACCACAGACAGAAGGTATCACTTCAATTCAGTATTAATGTACAGCACAGAATCAATAATAGGGTTTTCCTCTCTGATGAAAGATCAATAAAGTTCCTCAGGGCTCTGTGAACTCACGAGAATATCCTGTTTCCTGATGATACAAGCATAGTGTTGACTGGATCAGAAGACCTTCATTCAATATGTAGTAACTCTATGAAATGACCCCCCCCCCCCCCCCTAATGAACCATGGACCTTGCCATTGGTGGGGAGGCTTGCGTGCCTCAGTGATACAGATAGCCGTACCGTAGGTGCAACCACAACGGAGGGGTATCTGTTGAGAGGCCAGACAAACGTGTGGTTCCTGAAGAGGGGCAGCAGCCTTTTCAGTAGTTGCAGGGGCAACAGTCTGGATGATTGACTGATCTGGCCTTGTAACACTAACCAAAACAGCCTTGCTGTGCTGGTACTGCGAACAGTTGAAAGCAAGGGGAAACTACAGCCATAATTTTTCCCGAGGGCATGCAGCTTTACTGTATGGTTAATGATGATGGCATCCTCTTGGGTAAAATATTCTGAAGGTAAAATAGCCCCCCATTCGGATCTCCGGGCGGGGACTACTCAAGAGGACATCATTATCAGGAGAAAGAAAACTGGCATTCTACGGATAGAAGTGTGGAATGTCAGATCCCTTAATCGGGCAGGTAGGTTAGAAAATTTAAAAATGGAAATGGATAGGTTCAAGTTATATATAGTGGGAATTAGTGAAGTTCGGTGGCAGGAGCAACAAGACTTTTGGTCAGGTGAATACAGCAGGGATGGCTAGAGGATAAATATAAGGATGTAGAGGTTTATCTCACTAGGGGTAAGATAGATACTGCCTACAGGAAAATTAAAGAGACCTTTGGAGAAAAGAGAACCACTTGTATGAATATTAAGATCTCAGATGGAAACCCAGTTCTAAGCAAAGAAGGGAGAGCAGAAAGGTGGAGGGAGTATATAGAGGGCCTATACAAGGGCAATGTACTTGAGGACAATATTATGGAAATGGAAGAGGATGTAGATGAAGATGAAATGGGAGATATGTTACTGTGTGTAGTGTTTGACAGAGCACTGAAAGACCTGAGTAGAAACAAGGCCCCAGGAGTAGACAACATTCCATTAGAACTACTGACGGCCTTGGGAGAGCCAGTCCTGACAAAACTCTACCATCTGGTGAGCAAGATATATGAGACAGGTGAAATACCCTCAGACATCAAGAAGAATATAATAATTCCAATCCCAAAGAAAGCAGGTGTTGACAGATGTGAAAATTACCGAACTATCAGTTTAATAAGTCACGGCTGCAAAATACTAACGCGAATTCTTTACAGACGAATGGAAAAACTAGTAGAAGCCGACCTAGGGGACGATCAGTTTGGATTCCATAGAAATATTGGAACACGTGAGACAATACTGACCCTACAACTTATCTTAGAAGCTACCTACGTTTCTAGCATTTGTAGACTTAGAGAAAGCTTTTGACAATGTTGACTGGAATACTCTCTTTCAAATTCTGAAGGTAGCAGGCGTAAAATATAGGGAGCGAAAGGCTATTTGCAATTTGTATAGAAACCAAATGGCAGTTATAAGAGTTGAGGGGCATGAAAGGGAAGCAGTGGCTGGGAAGGGAGTGAGACAGTGTTGTAGCCTCTCCCCAATGTTATTCAATCTATATAGTGAGCAAGCAGTGAAGGAAACAAAAGAAAAATTTAGAGTAGGTATTAAAATCCATGGAGAAGAAATAAAAACTTTGAGGTTTGCCGATGACATTGTAATTTTGTCAGAGACAGCAAAGGACTTGGAAGAGCAGTTGAATGGAATGGACAGTGTCTTGAAAGGAGGATATAAGATGAACATCAACAAAAGCAAAACGAGGGTAATGGAATGTTGTCGAATCAAGTCGGATGATGCTGAGGGTATTAGATTAGGAAATGAGACACTTAAAGTAGTAAAGGAGTTTTGCTATTTGGGGAGCAAAATAACTGATGATAGTCAAAGTAGAGAGGATATAAAATGTAGACTGGCAATGGCAAGGAAAGCGTTTCTGAAGAAGAGAAATTTGTTAACATCGAGTATAGATTTAAGTGTCAGGAAGTCGTTTCTGAAAGTATTTGTATGGAGTGTAGTCATGTATGGAAGTGAAACATGGTCGATTAACAGTATGGACAAGAAGAGAATAGAAGCTTTCGAAATGTGGTGCTACAGAAGAATGCTGAAGATTAAATGGGTAGATCACATAACTAATGAGGAGGTATTGAATAGGATTGGGGAGAAGAGAAGTTTGTGGCACAACTTGACCAGAAGAAGGGATCGTTTGGTAGGACATGTTCTGAGGCATCAAGGGATCACCAATTTAGTATTGGAAGGCAGTGTGGAGGGTAAAAATAGTAGAGGGAGACCAAGAGATAAATACACTAAGCAGATCCAGAAGGATGTAGGCTGCAGTAGGTACTGGGAGATGAAGGAGCTTGCACAGGATAGAGTAGCATGGAGAGCTGCATCAAACCAGTCTCAGGACTGAAGACCACAACTACAACAACTATATAAAGACTGTCTGAGTGGTTTAACAAAAATTGCCTAACAGTTAATAGGGAAAAAATTGTATGTATCAACTTCCATTTAATTCCCTCATCCTGCTAAGAAACTATCCAAGTAAATTTAAATAATGATGTAATTGAACATGTAAATGGAACAAAATTTTTGGATCTATAAGTTCAACAGAATTTCAAATGGGATACACATATAAACAACTTATGAAAGAAACTCTCATCATTGTGCTATGGACTAGGAATAGTGAAATCTACTATAAGTAAATCCACAGTAACGCAAATGTACCATGCACAGTTCAACACCTTCCTCCAATATGGAATGATCAACTCACAGAACAAACATTTAAACTACCAAAAAAGGGCACTGAGGATAACTTATGGTCTCAAAAAGATGGAGCCCTGTAAATTTCAATTCATAAAACTTCATGTTTTAAATATCCCATGTCTGTGCATACAATATACAATCCTATCCACTAGGTAATGTCTGATAAGACCCGGAAAATTAATCCAAATTGAGGATATACACACATATATTATACCAGATGACAATCAAATATTCACCAAATCTTTTCAAGGACTACATCATACCAAAAAACTATAATTCACCTTGGTGTCATATTACAGAATAAGATTACAGAGTAAATAAAACTTGCTCTAGATCCAGTATTTAAAAACAAACGAAAGACTTTTTAACAAAGCATTACTTTTATTCATTGCAAGAATTCCTGGAAATGAAAAATCAAAAAAGTGTTAATTAAGTATTAAAAACTAAATGTCAGCTGTGTTGCCAAACATGAAACTTCTGCTTTCTTTGGTAAATACTGTGATTTAGTGTAGAACATTTGGAGGCAAAATAGTAACCTATAATTCTAAAGTATACAAGTATGTTTCAGTTACACTTCTCAAATTTTATTGATACTTTTTATGTATGTTCCCCTTTTTATTAGTTGTAAATGTCACTGTCTGTGCATTCTCAATGGTTAATTTCATGTTTCATATATTTTTAAATGTTATTCTCCTTCCACTGTATTTCCAGTGGTCATTTTCATTATTTCTGTATTTCAGCGAATATTTGTGTAAATTCTTGAGCAGCAGTCTATTTGCCTACATATTTCTTAGTTGCTCATATTCACTGTTTGCGTACCCCGTGTGTTACTAGATTCATCATTGAGCAAATTTTTGAGTAACAGTACATTACCTGCATATTTCTAAGTTGCTCATATTCATTTGTTTGTACACTCTCTGTGTTACTACATATGTCAATGAGCAATTTTTCTGTTTCCATTCCCACTGTGTATTTTTTTTTTTTGGAGAGAACCATGTTCTGAAACTGTATATTTCTTAATGAAAAATGACTTGTCTTATATCATGTGTTCTTTCTGTACAATATGTGATCCACAAGATAAATAAAACATATAAATACAAATAGGCTGAAGTCCAGTTCATTGTGTCATTTAGTAACTCATAATATGAAAGGGAGTGCCTCACAGAGTGGCAGTTCTGTCTGCCTACATATCACATGTATGTGGTGAACCCAACCACTCCAAAAAAAATTTGGAGTTTGTTAAGCAAAATTTCAGAGTTTGTTAAGCACATACAGGACCTGCTGTCTGGTGGCTCATTGCAGAGTAAGAAAGTAATCATGAAGTACCCAATTTCTTACTGTGATTACCTTTACTTTTGTGAAAATACCTTCACAACAGTAAAATATCCTGTAATATGCAACCATGAAAACAATCAGCACAAAAGAAAAAACAGTGCAACAACTCTCAGACAGGTGCAAAAGTAGCGTCATGTGGTTGCCCTTGCAGTGGGAACAGCTAACCATAGTGCAGTCATGCTGCTCTCCTGTACCCTCAACTCTTCATCAACAAACCCATCCGTACTGCTGTGTATCACTTTTAACCCACACCTAACACTAAGAAGATACAAGACAGAAGCAAACAGTAAGCTTGAGGGCAGAGACTAAAGTGGGCATTACTGTTGCCAACAGCAAATACAGTTCATGCAAACATACTTGGATACTAAAAACAAGTTGTGCAATACAGTTCATGGAAACATACTCGAATACCAAAAACAAGTTCTGCAATAGTCCCTACTCAGTCGATTGTCAGTGTTGGATGTATTGACATTATGTCAGTTGATGTGCTTGGCTAGTAAATTCTCTGGGAAAAAACACCGGACATTGAAGATACCATCAGTACAAAGTGAGTTAAATGGCAAACTTCTTGATAGTCAAACCCATGAAGTGTGAAGTCTACCAGTTTGTGAAGAAAGAAGCTGTGCTTGGTGCTCCATTGAAACAAACATCCACAGTACAATGAGTAGTCGAAACAAATATTGTACCACTTACTTCTGTCTGGTGAATCAAGAGAGAACTCGAAAGGGTACAGACAGGTGGTGAAACCCCAACGTTTTCAAACCCTCATAAGGGATGGCCTGGAAGATCATGGAAGGCCAGTTTAGATCATTTTAATCAGCAAATCATTCACTGTGTGGAGAATAATTTCTACTTTACAGATAAAAGTACACCCACTTTGGACTAAATCTACAACAAATTACTGGGTTTGAAACATTCAGAAGAAAGTATAAACTCACCTTGTGAAATTCTTTGTATTCTAGGATTCAGGTGGAAGTAGACAGGAAATAATAGAAAAGTATCAGGAACAAAGTAGTATCAGCATGTAACTAATTCCTTACTTAAAAAGTATCCAATAGAACAGACATGAATGTCATCAAACTATCTATATGGATGAGAAGTATTTTCACATGTTTCACACAGCGTTGTAAGAATGGACTGATAATCCACTACAGGGTCTGTTAAAACCTGTTTAGTAAGGAAGTAGAATTATCAACATCCATGCTGGTAGGGAGGACAGTTTTGTACCAGATACCTACATAAGGTGTCAATCTGGCCAGAAAACACTGGATTAGCACAACAACATGAAATATACAATATTTTAACCAAACACAATCATACCTCTGGCATGCCTCAGGGGAATGTTACGGGACCATTGCTTTTCACAATATATATGAATGACCTAGTAGATAGTGTCGGAAGTTCCATGCGGCTTTTCATGGATGATGCTGTAGTATACAGAAAATTGCAGCGAAATGCAGGAAGATCTGCAGCTGATAGGCACTTGGTGCAGGGAGTGGCAACTGACCCTTAACATAGACAAAGTAATGTATTGTGAATACATAGAAAGAAGGATCCTTTATTGTATGATTATATGATAGCGGAACAAGTACTGGTAGCAGTTACTTCTGTAAAATATCTGGGAGTTGCGTATGGAACGATTTGAAGTGGATTGATCATATAAAATTAATTGTTGGTAAGGTGGTTGCCAGGTTGAGATTCATTGGGAGAGTTCTTAGAAAATGTTGTCCATCAACAAAGGAGGTGGCTTACAAAACACTCGTTCAACCTATACTTGAGTATTGCTCATCAGTGTGGGATCCATACCAGGTCGGGTTGACAGAGGAGATAGAGAAGATCGAAAGAAGAGTGGCGCGTTTCTTCAAAGGGTTATTTGGTAAGCATGATAGCATTACGGAGATGTTTAGCAAACTCGAGTGGCAGACTCTGCAAGAGAGGCGCTCTGCATCGTGGTGTAGCTTGCTGTCCAGGTTTCGAGAAGGTGTGTTTCTGGATGAGGTATCAAATATCAAATATATTGCTTCCTGAGGAGATCACGAATGTAAAATTAGTGAGATCTCAGCATGCACGTAGGCTTTCCAGCAGTCCTTCTTCCCGCGAACCATATGTGACTGGAACAGGAAAGGGAGGAAATGACAGTGGCACGTAAAGTGCCCTCTGCCACACACCATTTGGTGGTTTGCGGAGTATAAATGTAGATGTAGATGTGGATAATGTATTATGACATCCTCCATACCACCCTGCATTGAGTCCTATAGTGCTGATTTGAGCAAGTGTCAAGATAAGCGTTTCTGAACTTAATGTGACATTCCGAATGGACATGTTATTAAAACCTATAGATAAACAAATCATTTCCATAACAAAAAGAAAACTGGAAGAAAGGTTGTGAGCCCATAAAGAAAAGTGAAGAGTAGTACATTTCAAGTGAAGGTTTACTGGACTAAGTGCTGGAGATGATCATAAATGTGGGAAGTGGTACAGACTTGATAGCAGTAGAGTGCTGGAAGCAATACTTATTCCACAAGCGAAGATGAAAGTAAATCAACAAATCAACCAAAACTGCCAGTGGAAGTGAAACAAACATGGCTACAGAAAATAAATAAGTAGGGTGTGGAGCATTGTTCTTATGTATGAAAATACAATGAATGATACTGAAACTGCACATGGAGCTAGTACCTTATCTTACGAATCACGAGAGCCAATACAAAGACTTTGCTACTGCAAACCATGTGCCGTGAAGGGCATAATTTGCATCAACTGTAAAACCGTACACCATTTGGCATGCGTAAAGGCAGATCCGAGACGAAAACTATGGTGTTGCAGAAGGTGTAATGAATACGGCCTAGACAAAGCACTACAGAAGAGTGACTGCAAAGTCCAAATTATTGCTATGCTGTTAGAAGAGGTACACACCTTGAAATACAAATATACCAATAACAATCAATATGAGTATAAAACAGACAGTGATAATGTAATTGATAACGATACTAGAACCAGCAGTAATAAATATGATACCAACTGTAAAAAATGCGGGAAAACCACAAAAAGTGGTATAGCTTGTGTAAGATGTGAAACAAAACTTCACTTTCGATGCGCAAAAGTGGACTGCTCATTGAAAGGAAATGAGAAGCTTACAAAAACGTGGAAGTGTAATATGTGTAGGCCTACCGATATACTAAGCAGGGCCACAAATATCCCACTAACAAACAGATCTTCAGTGCTCGATGTAAACAGTATCGATGGTGCTTTTGAAGCTCATGCAGAACATTCCCAATCATCAAATGCTGCAGTGACTCTTCCTGAAAGCACTACCGCTTCTGAAATTCAACAGGGAGATCATCAAATTCCATGTGATGCTGCTGTTTATGTTCCAAAAACCATTCGTCAACATGAATCGCATTATAGTATTCCGAGGAAGCTTGTGATTCTTGCCGATAGTCATGGACAAGAGATTGCTTCTCGTATAAAGGAAGTTGCTGAAACTGTCAAGATAACAGGATTCATCAAGCCTGGAGCATCTCTCTCTCATATATGTACATATATACATTCAGAGGAAATTGGTAAGTTGTCATCCAAGGATTTCATTGTACTACTCGGTGGCTCTAATGACGTGTACCGTAATGAAACATCAGTAACCTGCCAAGAACTAAAGAGGTGCTTGTGTTATCTAGGACACACAAATGTAATATATGTAAACATTTCACATAGGTATGACTTACATAAGTCATTTTGTGTGAACAGAGAGATCAAACTTGCAAATGAACAGCTTTCAAACGTATGTAAACAGTTTAAAAATGTAAACATTCCAGATGTAAGTGGTGTTTATCTAAGATTCCATACTTCACATGGGCTTCATTTGAACAGTCTTGGGAAAAGTTTCTTAGCACAAAAACTAATTGAAAGAAACACAGGCAGTAGTTTTACTACAAATTCAACAGTAATGACAAAATGTGTTTCATCGCCAACCACAGAAAAGAAAAATAGTGATTTTTTTCCCACAGCAACACATTGCAGTAATAGTCAACACTCCAATAAGACCTTTTTTAGGCTAAAGAACAGAAGACAGCACAGTGTAAATCTTGTACCTTTTGATAATTTAACTCGTGAGAAAACTAACGTTAAGGAACCAGTTACAAATACAATTGATATGCTATATTGCTTAAAAATATTTCTTCAAAATATAAGAAGTCTTTTGAATAAAAAAGAAGAGCTGCTCCTTTCTCTGCAAGAAACAGCTGACACAGACAGAATTGTTCCTGATGTGCTCTGCTTAACTGAACATCACTTGGAAGCTACAGAAATTAATCAGCTACATTTAAATAGTTACAAAATTGGTTCTTCCTACTGTCGGCGCAACTTAAGGCAAGGTGGAGTGGCAATTTACACACACAATACTGTTAGGTCACAAGTTATAGATGTATCTAAATACTGTGTTGAAAATCACTTTGAATGTTGTGCAGTCAAATTAGAGCTTGAAACACTGTTCCTGGTCATAGTAACAGTTTACAGGGCACCTATGGGTAACATTAAAAAATTTCTCTCTCAGCTAGAAACAGTTCTTACTAAACTTTATAGAAACAATAGTAATGTAATTGCAAGTGGTGACTTTAACATAAACTTACTCACAAAAAATGACAAATCAGAAACTATTAGAATCGCTACTGTTAACCTTCAATCTGCTCCCCATGATCTCATTCCCAACAAGTGTATATGGACACAGCAAGACCCTGATTGATAATCCATTCCTAGATCCCACAAATTACAATGAAGTGATGACACAGGCAGTAACAAATGGTCTGTCTGATCACGATGGTCAAATGACAACCTTAAAACTTGCCAGCAGAAAAACAGCACATGGTCATTATAGCCGAGTTAAACATGTTAGAACAATAAATGCTGAATCTACTTGCTTATTCAGAAATAGTTTATGCCATGAACAATGGAAGGAAGTATACCAGGCTGATACAGTGAATGAGAAATTCAACTCCTTCCTCAACTTATTCCTTAAACATTTTGAAGCTTCTTTCCCCCAAAGAAAGACTAAAATCAAACCAACCTGTAGTAAAAGGAAAGAGTGGTTAACTACTGGCATAAAAATATCATGTAACAAAAAGAGAGATCTGTATGTACAACAGAGGACTAGAACAGACCCAGCAGTAAAGTTACATTACAAGAAATACTGTAAAATTCTAACAAGTGTAATCAAGAGGGCCAAACAGTTGCATTATGCACAAAAAATTAGCAACTCAAACAATAAAATACAAACCATATGGCACATCATAAAAAGTAAGACAAATAGGAACATAAATCCTGACAATAATAACCACAAAGTTGCAGCCTCAGATTTCAACAATTTTTTTCTCAATATAGCTGAAAAAACAGTGAACCATAATAAACAGTCTCACACAGCACCTGTTGAACTACTTAACCACATGCAAACAACATCTAAAGTAGCACTTCATTTCAGAAGTACAACTCCTAAAGAAATTGAAAAAACCATAAAATTACTCAAAAACTCAGATTCCTGTGGAAACAATGGTATATCAAGTAGGATTTTAAAGTCATGTGCAGACTTAATCAATTATATATTGTGCTATTTGTGCAACCAATCTATGGAAACTGGTGTGTTCCCAGATAGATTAAAACATGCAGTGGTGATGCCAAACCACAAAAGTGGAACAAGGCATGAAATATCCAACTATTGGCCCATCTCTCTGCTGCAAGTGTTCTCAAAGGTATTTGAGAGAATAGTGTATGATAAGATTTATAGTCGCACTACACAAAATGGCTCACTGGGTCCTACAGAGTTTGGCTTTCGTAAGAGCTCCTCCATAAAGAGAGCTATATTTAGCCTAAAAGATGAAATTTTAGGTGAATTAAATAACAAAAAGTATCGAGTGGGGATATTTTGTACCTTGTCAAGGCATTTGATTGTGTAGATAACAACATACTCTTAAAAAAGCTTCTACATTTTGGCATTAAAGACAAATTTTTGACTTGAATAGAATCATACTTACAGAACAGGAATCAAAGGGTTGTCTTAAGGGGGAGCGGTACAGAATTAAAATCAGACTGGGGAAATATAAAGTGTGGAGTCCTGCAGGGCTCAATTTTTGGGCTACTAATTTTCCTGATCGACATTAATGATCTACCAATCACAATTAATAACAGAACAAAAACAGTAATGTTTGCCAAATACAAGTATCCTCGTACAAGGACCCAACTCCACAATGCAGGATACAGCCATGACAGTTTCTACTCAAGTACACAAATGGTTCACTGTGAATAGCATAACCGTACATCTTTCCAAAACCAATGTGATACAGTTTCTGACAAAAAATTAAAAAAAAATAAAGTTCCTGAAATACATGTTAACAATCACAAAATTAATGAAACCACACATACAAATTTCCTAGGTATTCAGATAGACAGTCACCTAAGATGGAAAGAACAAATTGATCAACTGGTCAAGAAACTTAGCTCATCATGCTTTGCACTAAGAGCTCTCCATCAGTTAGTGGACAGAGAAATAATGTTGTTGTCATAGTTTGCATATTTTCATTCTGTTCTCTCCTATGGCATAATCTTCTGGGGAAATGCTGCAGGTGTTGAAAAAGTCTTCAGAATACAAAAACAAGCAGTGAGTACTCAGTCTCCCACTTCCAGCTCCACTCCCTCCAAAACCTCAAAATTCCAATCAACACAATCTGGCACCACAACACCCTAATTCATTAGTTAACCTTTCCTCCAAACCTCTCTCCCAATCCGAAACCTCTGTCCTATCCAAAGGCCTCACCTTCAGCCCCACTCCCAGATTCAACCAAACAGCCCTCGTCAAAGATTTACTGTCCTACACTCGTACTCTCTGCTGGAAGTATCACTTTGCCACGAAGAAAAATGATACTAATCCTACCCCTAATGATCCAACTCCCCAAGACACTATCCAAATTGAACCCTGCCTGGAACAGTTCCGTCCTCTGTCACAGCGGGACCCACCTCCTCTTCCTCAAAATCACCCTCTCCAAACCTTCCAGGAATTTCTGACTTCCAGTCTTGCCTCTCAATCCTTCTTAAAAACCTTAATCCTACTCCCAACATCACCACTGCTGAAGCCCAGGCTATCCATGATCTGAAGGCTGACCAGTCCATCATCATTCTTCCGGCGGACAAGGGTTCCACGACCGTGGTACTTGATTGTCGGGAGTGTGTGGCTGAGCGACTGCGTCAGCTTTCAGACAACACCACATACAAAGTTTGCCAAGGTAATCCCATTCCTGATGTCCAGGCGGAGCTTCAAGGAATCCTCAGAACCTTAGGCCCCCTACAAAACCTTTCACCTGACTCCATCAACCTCCTGACCCCACCGACACCCCGCACCCCTACCTTCTACCTTCTTCCTCTAAATTCACAAACCCAATCATCCCGGCCGCCCCATTGTAGCTGGTTACCAAGCCCCCACAGAACGTATCTCTGCCTACGCAGATCAACACCTTCAACCCATTATGTGCAGACTCCCATCCTTCATCAAAGACACCAACCACTTTCTCGAACGCCTGGAATCCTTACCCAATCCGTTACCCCCAGAAACCATCCTTGTAACCATTGATGCCACTTCCTTATACACAAATATCCCGCACGTCCAGGGCCTCGCTGCGATGGAGCACTTCCTTTCACGCCGATCACCTGCCACCCTACCTAAAACCTTTCCTCATTACCTTAGCCAGCTTCATCCTGACCCACAACTTCTTCACTTTTGAAGGCCAGACATACCAACAATTAAAGGGAACAGCCATGGGTACCAGGATGGCCCCTTCGTACGCCAACCTTTTCATGGGTCGCTTAGAGGAAGTCTTCTTGGTTACCCAGGCCTGCCAACCCAAAGTTTGGTACAGATTTATTGATGACATCTTCATGATCTGGACTCACAGTGAAGAAGAACTCCAGAATTTCCTCTCCAACCTCAACTCCTTTGGTTCCATCAGATTCACCTGGTCCTACTCCAAATCCCATGCCACTTTCCTTGATGTTGACCTCCACCTGTCCAATGGCCAGCTTCACACGTCCGTCCACATCAAACCCACCAACAAGCAACAGTATCTCCATTACGACAGCTGCCACCCATTCCACATCAAACGGTCCCTTCCCTACAGCCTAGGTCTTCGTGGCAAACGAATCTGCTCCAGTCCAGAATCCCTGAAGCATTACACCAACAACCTGACAACAGCTTTCACATCCCGCAACTACCCTCCCGACCTGGTACAGAAGCAAATAACCAGAGCCACTTCCTCATCCTCTCAAACCCAGAAGCTCCCACAGAAGAACCACAAAAGTGCCCCACTTGTGACAGGATACTTTCCGGGACTGGATCAGATTATGAATGTGGTTCTCCAGCAGGGATACGACTTCCTCAAATCCTGCCCTGAAATGAGATCCATCCTTCATGAAATCCTCCCCACTCCACCAAGAGTGTCTTTCCGCCGTCCACCTAACCTTCGTAACCTCTTAGTTCATCCCTATGAAATCCCCAAACCACCTTCCCTACCCTCTGGCTCCTACCCTTGTAACAGCCCCCGGTGTAAAACCTGTCCCATGCACCCTCCCACCACCACCTACTCAAGTCCTGTAACCCGGAAGGTGTACACGATCAAAGGCAGAGCCACGTGTGAAAGCACCCACGTGATCTACCAACTGACCTGCCTACACTGTGACGCATTCTATGTGGGAATGACCAGCAACAAACTGTCCATTCGCATGAATGGACACAGGCAGACAGTGTTTGTTGGTAATGAGGATCACCCTGTGGCTAAACATGCCTTGGTGCACGGCCAGCACATCTTGGCACAGTGTTACACCGTCCGGGTTATCTGGATACTTCCCACTAACACCAACCTATCCGAACTCCGGAGATGGGAACTTGCTCTTCAATATATCCTCTCTTCCCATTATCCACCAGGCCTCAATCTCTGCTAATTTCAAGTTGCCGCCACTCATACCTCACCTGTCATTCAACAACATCTTTGCCTCTGCACTTCTGCCTCGACTGACATCTCTGCCCAAACTCTTTGTCTTTAAATATGTCTGCTTGTGTCTGTATATGTGTGGATGGATATGTGTGTGTGTGCGAGTGTATACCCGTCCTTTTTTCCCCCTAAGGTAAATCTTTCTGCTCCCGGGATTGGAATGACTCCTTACCGTCTCCCTTAAAACCCACTTCCTTTCGTCTTTCCCTCTCCTTCCCTCTTTCCTGATGAGGCAACAGTTTGTTGCGAAAGCTTGAATTTTGTGTGTATGTTTGTGTTTGTTTGTGTGTCTGTCGATCTGCCAGCACTTTCATTGGGTAAGTCACATCATCTTTGTTTATATATATATATAAAAACAAAGATGATATATATATATATATATATATATATATATATATACATAGAGGGAAACATTCCATGTGGGAATATGTCTGTTTGTGCCTGTATATGAGTGGATGGATATGTGTGTGTGTGCGAGTGTATACCTGTCCTTTTTTCCCCCTAAGGTAAGTCTTTCCTCTCCCGGGATTAGAATGACTCCTTACCCTCTCCCTTAAAACCCACATCCTTTCGTCTTTCCCTCTCCTTCCCTCTTTCCTGATGAGGCAACAGTTTGTCGCTAAAGCTTGAATTTTGTGTGTATGTTTGTGTTTGTTTGTGTGTCTATCGACCTGCCAGCGCTTTCGTTCGGTAAGTCACCTCATCTTTGTTTTTACATATATATATATATATATATATATATGATATCAATATAATGGAAGGAAACATTCCACGTGGGAAAAATTATATATAAAAACAAAGATGAGGTGACTTACCGAACAAAAGCGCTGGCAGGTCGATAGACACACAAACAAACACAAACATACACACAAAATTCAAGCTTTCGCAACAAACTGTTGCCTCATCAGGAAAGAGGGAAGGAGAGGGGAAGACGAAAGGAAGTGGGTTTTAAGGGAGAGGGTAAGGAGTCATTCCAATCCCGGGAGCGGAAAGACTTACCTTAGGGGGAAAAAAGGACAGGTATACACTCGCACACACGCACATATCCATCCACACATACAGACACAAGCAGACATATTTAAAGACCAATATGTCTGCTTGTGTCTGTATGTGTGGATGGATATGTGCGTGTGTGCGAGTGTATACCTGTCCTTTTTTCCCCCTAAGGTAAGTCTTTCCGCTCCCGGGATTGGAATGACTCCTTACCCTCTCCCTTAAAACCCACTTCCTTTCGTCTTCCCCTCTCCTTCCCTCTTTCCTGATGAGGCAACAGTTTGTTGCGAAAGCTTGAATTTTGTGTGTATATTTGTGTTTGTTTGTGTGTCTATCGACCTGCCAGCGCTTTTGTTCGGTAAGTCACCTCATCTTTGTTTTTTTATATAAAAAAGATAGTTCTGATTGTCAATAACTGGCAGCAACATTGGGCACAACTTACATTTTTAAAAACAAGAGAGAGAGAGAGAATTTGACAACTGACAGCATAAATATATGTAAAAATGATCTGCTTGAAATGAAGCAAAATATACCAAACAATCTTATATTGCTGCTGAAAGGATGGGTATTATTAAATCAGAAACAAGTTTTGGTAAGTGAAAATTTAGGATAAAAAGCCAAACAGCTTTATTCAAAAGCAAATGACAACACATCAATTGAATGCCTGTGACTGATGTCTAACTGTGAAGAGCACTTGATGTCTTGTTATCATGGCCTTCAGTCTGAAGACGGATTTGATGTAGCTCTTCACACTATTCTATCATGTGCAAGCCTCATTAGTTCTGTATAACTACTACAACCTACATCCATTTAAACCTGCTTACCTGCACTCATACCTCAGTCTCCTCCTGTAATTTTCACCCCCCCCCCCCCTTCCCCTCCTTTCTCTCCATTACCAAACTGACAATTCTGTAATGACTCAGGATGCATCCTTCACATTAATCCCTTCTTTTAGTCATTAAGCAAATTTATGTTTTTCCTGCAATGCTTTTCTTGCTATTGCTAGTCTATATTTTATATGCTATCTACTTTGGCCATCATCCGTTATTTTGGTGTCCAAATAGCAAAACTCATCCACCATTTTTAGTGTCTAATTTCTAATCTAATTCCCTCAATGTTACCTGATTTAATTGGACTACTTTCTGATTTATGGGATTTATATGAAGCTTTCATGGCAGGAGAAAGAAATGTACTCATATATTTTGCATCATACTACATATAGGATTTTAGCTTAACATATTTTCTCTTTAATTATATAAAAGTTGTACATTTATGCATATTAACTATATAAAAATATATGCTGTCACACATTTGTATTTCTGAGTACAAAATACATTGTGTTTGAAGCTGCTAACTCAAACACCGAACCTTCATCAGTCAAATGTTAACAGCTGTCTCAACTTTCACTACCATAACAGAAAGTAAACATCTAATAATTTGAACCTGTGTAGCACACTGTTCACTGTCACTGAGTGTCTGATCTGTGATAAATGAAGCTGAGTCTGTCATTAGTGAAATCCAAATGTCATCCATTTGCAGAGTCAGAGAAGCAGACAACAATGGTCTCCATAGGGAAACACTCATACGAGATGCACAAATCATCGTGACAGGACAACAGCACCTGCAGTGGAACTGTGAGGTCACATCCCACAGAGCACCACTAGCCACGCTGCTGTTGCCCCACATGCCAACAATTGGCCGGTTGCTCATGCCCCATTCTGCCGCCCCTATGTGGGCACCGAGAAACTGGCTGACAGTCGCCTCGAGTACGTCGCGTGCTTCTGCAGGGCCTCGATTATTGCGGGGTCTTCCAGGTTCACGCGCTTCTCCACTCCTTCGCGGAAAGCGTTCACCACTCTGATCTGCAAATGTGGGGGGAAATGCACCAATTACAGCAATGTTGAGGTTTTACATATACTTCTAGATCTAAATTCTGTGAACCATTTTGAGGTTTATACCAAAGCATAAATTTTATTGTATCACACATCAACGTTACTTGCTGCTCCATTAACGAATCAGGCAGGAGTATAATACTTGCTTATCCGTGTCTGTGCGAGCTGTTATCTGCCCATCTCTACTGCATAGATACATTGGATGATGGAGAATATTTGTAGTTTCTGCCACGGAAGAGAATTACTTAAGTTTTCCAAAATATTTCTTTTGATATGTATGATGTATTTCTCTAAGTCCCAGAAAGTTACAAGTGTTCAACACTTCTACGAGACGCTCTCGTGAGTCAGACAAACAAATGAACAATTATGTTGTTCACTTTGTGTAACTATGCTGATAAAATTTGGGACATTGTTCAGGGATATTTTTAAAGTGTTTTTATACAAGGGACCTGTGACCTCAAGAGTAATTTGATCTCGTTTGACTCCTTACCCCCATTTATCTCTCTGTCTGTATTGCACTGAAAATATCTGGATAATAGTGCAACACTTGACAGAATATCCTGTGTGTCTTGTCTAGAACAAACCTGATCCATTAAGTTACTGTTGCCCACAGCAATTCCCACTTTTCACTAGACCCTCAAGTCTGCTTGGTTCTGTTTAGGGTTTCTTTTTCCAGCTGTGTTAGTTGTTGTGATGCACAGTAGTATGGAGAGATTTACTGATGAAGAGTTGGCCACTATGTATTTCCTGTAGGGGTTCTCAGAATGTTATGTGTAATGCTCTAAGAGGAAAAAAAAATATTTAATTTGGTATTGATCTTTACTTTAGTTGTTGCAGTGCACTACTGGTCAATTCATTTTGCCATTTTTGTACCACGGATTTCAGCTATATCCATGGAAATTACTTTTTGAAGAAACAGTTGTGTAATTCATCCTCGTGATCTGTCACATCCCAACCAATAATGCTATAAATACATTTTTTTATCACATGGGGAAACTGAAATGTTATAATTCAACCTAATAACTCAATGTAGCAGATGAAAATGGACTAAATTAATTTTTAGGAAAAATAAAAGTTACAAGATCCACTTGCAGGATGTAGGACTTATCAACAGCTTGTGACCATCACAAAACTGTTGTGAAGGTGAACAAAGGATAAGTGAAATAAAATATTGTACTTCCCTCTCACTAAATTAACTTTATAATACATGCCACAGTGCACCACTGTCACACGAAGGGATACAGCAAAAAATAATATATACTTACAAACAGCAGTGTTGTGCTGCACTGTTCCCACAGCAACAGCATCCACATCACAGTACTTCCATATGTGAATAGGCGACTACAAGAAACTAGATCCTTCGATGTTAAAATGATTGAATATTACAGGCTTTTCTCACTGTTGTAAAGGTATTTGCACAGATATGATGGAAATTGGGGTAAAAATGTGAGTAAATCATAACATTATCACTCTTTATTGAGTCACTGGGGACCACAAGTCCCTTGTTCCAGGATGCTCAGAAAATATCCTTGAACAACCTCCAAAATATTACTGGTTGAGATCTGGTACTTCATGTCACGGACAGTATGTTTCGGTATGGATGCGATACACTTGGCAAGGATCTGCATCCTCCATTTCTGTTTTCAAAAATTAAAATAAACAGGCAAGAGTAATGTTGCTCTCAAGAACACAGAATAGAGTCAGCTCTGGCCATATACCTAGCCACCTTCTACCCCTCGTAGCCCCTCACCGACATCTCTCCTATCCTCGCTACTCCTCGACCCCTCCCTCTCTTGCCCCATTAGATACATTTCATATGTCTGACATGTGGGTCATAAGACACATATTCCATTCACCATTGCTATTACTTACATGGATAATCGGATAACACACTGTTATTTCCAGAATGGTTCAAGATATTGAAACGCGTTTAACAGCAGTTTATTCACATATGATTAATTTTTCAGATTTGAAATGTTATAGCTGTGAAAATAATCCTGTATGCAAACACAATGTCCAAATATTTAATATAAGACAGTAAGCTGCCATCCTTATTATTACAAGGTTGTTCTAACACTTTTGTGGTTTCATCCTGTTTGAAGTATCTAGAGAAACTGGGCAGCAGACAAGCCAATACAGGTCAGATCCGTCTCTGACCACACTACATAAACAGCTGCACTCCACCGTGGGGAAAATTATGCCCCATCAGTGGCATATGTTATGTATGTGAAATTTTACCTGAGTGAAGCTTTGAATTATTACTGCAATTCTAAGTTGTCAAATAACTCTGAAACAATACACAAATTATTTAATTACATGTGTACAGTAAAATAAAATGCAAGATTACTAATGTGAATGTCCAAGCAGACCTTGTTAAATGCCTCTCACATTGATTCCAATAAAATATTTTCAACAGAAAAAGACTTATATGACCTTCCTAAGGAGACCCTGACAGAATTATGCAACAAAAATTACCTTTTTGGTTTTTCATGTGACCATGTCAAAGCTGTCCATTGTGTATACAACAAAATTGCACTTGGGTTGTCATGCTCTTCAGTGCAAAGACTGATTTGCTGTAGCTCTTCACTTCAGGCTATCCAGTGTACAAAAGCCTCTTCATAGCTGCACAGCTGCTGTATGCTGCCCCGGAATTAACTTGCTTGCAGTATTCATCCCTTGGTCTTACTTAACAATTTTCCTCCACTAGTGTTAAATTCACAATTTCTTGTTGCCTCAGGATGTACCCTGTAAACTATCCCTTCTTTCAGATGAATAATGGCACAAACTTCTTTTTCATGAATTCCTCTTCATTAGTTATTTCATCTATGGATGTAATACTCATCAGTGTCCTGTAGCACCACATTTTAAAAGCTTATCTTCTCTTCTTGCCTGCACTGTTTGTCATCCACATTTCACTTCTGTACGTGGCTACCCTCCAGATAAATACCTTCAGAAAATATTTCTAACACTTAAATGTATATTCGATGTTAACGAATTTTTATTTTTCAGAAATGATTTTCTTGCTATCGCCAGTGTGCATTTTACATCTCGTCTAATTCCAACATTGTCAATTATTTTGCAGCTCAAATAACAAAACACATTGATTATGTTTAGTGTCTCATTTTCTAATGTCATCCTTTCATTATTTCTTGACTTTATTTGACTACATTCCATTATTAATTTTCATCTTATATTGTCTTTTCAAGGCACTATTCATTCCATTCCACTGAAGTTCCAAGTATGTTGCTGTCTCTGACAGAATTACAGTGTCATAAAAAGTTTATGTCTCCTGCATGAAATTTAAGCCCCTTTCAAAATGTCGCCTTGGTTTCCTTTATTGCTGGTTACATGCACAGATTTAAGAACATGGAGCACATGCCACAGGTAAGGAATATTTGAGTTTAAAGAGAAGAAAGAGTGGAGCAAGGTGGAGGGCTGCTGTACACTGGCAAATAGAATGTGCACCAAATAACCAACAAGAGATCCTGTAATATATACTGCAAAGATTGCAAAAAATCAAAGACAACAGGTGCGTCACTTGTCATCCCGGGGCCAGAGTGAGCTGTCCTTCCTTTTAAACCTTCCCCAACCTCCTAGAAGAAGGAGCTAATAGTTTCAAAAGGTAATATATTTTTGTACACTTTCACGGGTGCCTATTGGCGAGGCTAAATATTTAGGTAACTAACATACATTATGAGCTATAATAGTTAGCTAGTACTAAACTTCAACAGGTTAAATATTTAGTACTGCTGATAGACACAAACAAATTTACGAGACAGAAGGTAGAATAGTGTTCAGCATCCTTTCGACATTGTGGTCCTTAGAGCAAAGCACGAGTTCTGATTGTTTTATGGATGCAGAAGGAAACAGACCGTGCCCTTTCAAAGGACCCATCCTGGAATCTGGCTGAAGTGAATTAAGGAAATCACGAGGAACCTGGATGGCCGGATGTGGATTTGAACTGTCATCCTCCCAAATGTGAGTCCCATTTGTTAACCGTTGTGCCACTTCACTTGGTTTGAGGGAGAGACTGGTTCTCCAGTACTCAGAGTTAGGAGATGAAATAATAGCTTCTTCAAAAATTGCAACAGAAAACTTACCTGAGTGCGTATTCTTGAAATCCCTCGAAGCCACAAAACCCGACTCCGAGGAAGCATCGGTTCACTCGGGCTTGGAAGGACCTTATGGTGAGCTTCGTGCCTGTCACGAACCCGCCTGCAAATTTGGTTTATTATTTTCATCAACTGCAGTGATTTCTGTACTCCTAATATTTCATGCCTTAGAAGTCTGGTTCTGGATGCATTACCAAAGCATAGTAAATGTTCCTCTCACAACCTCAAATACTATAAATAACTATTTTAAATGATAACAGAGAATGGGTGCTATTCTGAGATTCATAACAGACAGCTGGGATCATATTACCTGGACCTTTGAAGCAAAACTAAACTCAAGTGTAAAAGTTTTTTTTCATGATAGAAACATTCTATTCAATGGCCCAAACTTAATGGCACAGTAAAGATGGCAGATGAACAGACCTACTGCAGCAAAGAGCTTAGGTATTATTCTCATCAAAACTCACATTATAGAATTTTGAAAAGTTAAAAATTACTTATGGGAACCAGAAATAGACATAAATGGAAAAATTGTGGTAAAATTTTCTTGTTGTCTACCTGGGTGACAAATTGAAATAGGCTGTACAGAACTATAGTACTAAATGGGTGAAACCGTCACATGGTTCCAGTAGCTGCTTGCTTACGTAACAATTTCCTGATGAAACAAAAATTTGATTTTAGGTACTTCATGTAACTACTGACTGAATTTAAAACTTTAAAATATTGTCATAAGCTAATCATTAAGATGCATAATCTTACATTAAAGATCTAAACCAACAACTCAAGCATTAAAGTTAGCAACTGTGTATATACCTTGAGACAGTATAGCTCACAACATGAACATTACTCACAATGTATTCATTCAGTATTTGAGAATGAAAGCACTTAGGGACTTCTGAGAACTTTACATGCAATTTCAAACTTTTTGTAACTTTTCTCCCTGTGCAAGGAAATGAAAGAATAAAAATTTACCACTTACTATATTTTTGCTGTTCATGCAGTAAAACTTCAACATCAGGCATGACATTTTAATTTATTGCTTATTTACAAACTTTATCTGCAACACATTTTACAGACAGTATCCACATACATGGTGTAACAAAAAGGTATGGCTAAACTTTCAGGAACATTTCTTACCCACAGAGGAATAAAATGCATTATATGGAAATGATTTATTTCCAGGTTAGAGCTCATTTTCCACTTCTCTTCATAATCAATCATGGGATACACACAGAAAAAGAACCAGCAATACAGGAAATGTTCCCTTGCGTGACATGTTCAAATATCCTCTTTGTTGTATGTGGCTAGAAAGAACATCAAGTTAGTAAGACTACAGCTGAGCCACTGAGCCTCTTTGGCTGTAAGAATGATCTGTACTACTCGGATCAACTGAGAGAAGATCACTCCCCACGTTTCACTCAGATACGTAAATGATTCTGTTGTGCAACAGACTAAATGATATGAATAGAATGGTCCTTGTAAATTAGTCCCAGGTGTTGGTTCATATAAAAAGCATCACATTTAGTATTAAAAGGGGGTTCCATCTAACTACTGAATTAAAAGCCTTGGATGACAAAGTATGCTCAATCATGGGTGAGCTCTTACATTTCCGACCAAGTGTTATATTACTGAACCAGATCAAGTTTAGAAGCTATGGACCAAAAGTCACCTGACTGCTTTTCCTCCCCAGTTCTCCTGGGCTGCAACCTAACCTCACCATAGTTGATGAGTTGGAGTGGCAAGTGCTGCATAAAGCAGTGTCTCTAGCCAGCCACTAGTCGTCACTCATAATGTGATTGACTGACTTTTAGAAAAACACATGTGTCCTCTGCCATACTTAAAATGTAAGAACATACACTTTTCAGTGTCTCCGGGTCTCATTGTCTGCTTCCATTTCTCTATCCAAAGAGAACAAAAATTCAATCTTTCCTCTCTGCTCTGCACAAAACCCATGCAAAAGAACACACTATCAATCAGAATGCTCTGTTAAAGACATGGTAGTGAGATATTTTTCTATAACAGTGACCCAACATTGTGCCTAGTAAATGTTTTATAAGTTATCCAATTAGGTGCCTTCATGCATGCAGTTTTGAGAAAAGTGAACTCCACAGTCCCACTTCTCAGATGTGTACTTACACCATTCAGTGGGCTGTTTTCCCACATCCAAAATTTCTAGAAAATGGTAGACTGAACTCAAATTTACAATTTTTTTAGAACATCTAGTGGGCTTCCTTCCTGCTTTGCAAGAGAGAGATGTCTTTACTATACAGGGAGTGGCATCAGCCTGTTCCACTTCCTTCCCCACATGGGGAGAAGAAAAATTTTAACATTAAACAGTCACTGGGTTTCTCAAGAGAATAACTCCCAACCAGCCTGCGACCCAATATTTTTCCAGGAAAAGTGTTACCAGTGAAAATCAACATTCCAGGTGCTCTTCGAGCAAGTGATTCGACTTTTAAAATAATTTATTCTGCTCCAGCCGGATGCATGACATGGTCCACTAATCTGGCTCTTTTTGACAGACCCTGGGACCTCACACTTTGTGGCTACGTCCAATACGGTCTTGACCACTAGTGCCACACTGGCGCCAGTCTAGACAATACATGGCCCTGCAACTGCTACCTGATGGTCAGTATCCCGTCATCGCTGCTGATCCCAGTGGCTTGGTTTTAAAAAGCTGCTGATTCTCCCTAGGAACTTCTGGGAACTGGTTGGGAGTGACTATTGTCCCCATCTTCTGTGAGGATCTATCCAAGACTCCATAGATCCATGCAGCACAACAAGTGCACGATATGCAATAATTATCTACTGAGATAAAGAGAAATTAATATTTGTGATAGTGGTTTGATAATTGCAATCACTAATATTACCCATATTATCAGCATCAGATATTCATCAACCAGTAAAAACATTATAGGGATTTTGATAAAATGCATCAAAAGCAATGTTATACCAAATGTGTCATTCATACTCATTCTAACTTAAGGCTGGTACCTGTACTCAAGCATTTATTTCAAATTACACAAAATTAAAGGAAAGTAAATAAAAAAGCTTACATATCCCATTCATTTGCTGAAAGAAAAATCCTTGAAATAGTTGTTAGTTTAATCCCCATGTAGTACATTTGTGTTCCACAACCACTCCCTCTTTTATCCTGATGATGGCTCCACAGACCTCTTGGTTTACTCCAACCACTCCCTTAACAATTGACAATAGGTCACTTTCATCCACTAGTAGTACAGTTCATCAATGACACTTACAATCACACTGAATGATAAACAACCATTCCAACCCTAACACAAAATAAATGATTAGTCTTAAACTAAACACAGATATTCAAATTCCCAACAAGGGCCAAAACAGTTCACACAGAGAATGACCAATAGTAAAGAATCAGCTGATGTTTAAAACAGAAAAATTAAGAGTTCTTAAAAAGCCAGGAAACTCATGTTTGCAATAGCATTGAAAATCTAAATACCTATTATTTATTGTTACTAAATGCTATACAGGTCATTTTAATAAACTGCAGCATATGGGTGCAAATTCTTATACCAAGACATTATTTTTACCACTGCTCTTAAGGAGGTTCTTTATTTGCAGTAGCAGTAATGCAACATCACATATCAGTGAGAGGCAGTGAATAAGAAGAATATCAATAGTTTAAGTCTATACAAAACAAATGTAAATCAAACCTAATAAAAGGTGGGTGAGGCATACAGATTACAGTTACATTTCTTTACATTTATTTCTAGTACAGTCTGGCTGAAAAGAAAACACACACAAATTTAACACTTCTTCGACCCATCTCTCATCAAGTGTACTGAGTTTTGGCAGATGCTATTATCCACAAATACAGACACACAAACAGCTGACTGTGATAGTGGGTGGGGCGGGAAACAGTTTGAACAGGGATGTGGCATATGATGTAGATGGTGACCTGGACAAGATAGTTTTCCTGACTCATGACACCAAAGTACACTTTTTGAGCTGTTCCGGCATCATGATCGACCACACCTTGATGGAGCTGTGAGGCAAATCAATGTGGGGTTAGGGATGGCTCTGAGGGCAGCCAACTTTGCTAATGTTTTTCTGGTGCCCGTCAGGACTATGGAGTTTCACTAAGCAAGGCCTACACCTAAACATGACTGGGAAGGGAAGATTGGTACAGCTGATTCATGAAAGTATAGGGGGTGGATCTCATGTCACACATGGTCAAATACCTGTTGTCATAGGTAGAAGTAGGTTTTCTAAGGATAAATCCAGACAACAGGTTCTCCTGCTTAAAGAGTACCTCCAGCAGTTTAAAAATACTGAAACAACCACTCACAAGACTGATTTGAACACTTCAACTATCACACATACCAGATGTCACAAAGAAAAACAAACCATTGCAAAGAGTAACATGGGGCATTTCACAGACTTAACAATCCTCCATCAAAATATGCAATCAATAAAAAATAAAATACAACTATTAGAGTTTGAGCTCCAATCTTTGAACTGCACAGTAGTTTGTGTTGCTGAGCACTGGTGCAGAGACACAGAAATCCAACATGTACTATTATCATTGTATGACATGGCAAACTCTCACTGCAGAATTGCTTCAAGGGGTGGAAGATCATGCATTTATATCAGAAAAGGAACACAATTCAATTCAAGACATGACCTCAGTACAGTAAGTGGAGACAAACACTTTGAAATATCAGCTATTGAATTAACAGGGCTTGATATCACCAAGAACTTAATCATTCTGTGTGTGTATAGATCTCCCGGTGGCAGTGTGGACATTTTTTTCAATAAATTAACAGAAATTCTAGATAAAGTCCCAAGTACAAAGGTCAGCATAATTCTGTGTGGGGACATTAACATCGACACTAATTTCATAAATTAATCCAGCAGCACCCTCATAAATATCCTTCAAAGTTTTGGCATGTCCCTATTGGTCAATAGTGCAACAAGGGTTACTACAATGACTTCATCAGTAATTGACCATGTGGCCGCAAAAATGAACAGGGAAGAATGTGATGTAACTGTAAAAAATCTCGGACTATCAGACCATCTCTGTCAAATAACAACAGTAAAATCAGGCATTGAATCATTCCCTAAACTACAAGCCTACAAATGACATCCATCAGAAATCAAAATAAAAGATTTTTAAAAAAGAACTAGCAAAACAAAGTTTAGATGAAGTGTATAAGGAAACCAATGTGAATAAGAAATTCGCTAAGTTCTCCGCATTATTTAAATTGAACTTTGAAAAGGCATTTCCAAATGTATGCAGGCCTATATCAACATCACACAAAAGCAGATGGATAACAGCAGGTATTAAGAGTTCCATGAAAAAGAGTTGCAATGATCCAGAATTATTAAATTTCTATCATAGATACAAAAAGATCTACAGGAAGGTGCTGATTGCTGCAAAAAAGTCATTTAATGGCAAAATAATATATAATGCAGAGAATAAAAGCAAAGCAATCTCGTATGTTCTAAAAAAGGAAATGGGGAGAGGCAAACAAATGTAGAATAATGTAC
This sequence comes from Schistocerca americana, assembly GCF_021461395.2. Taxonomy (NCBI): domain Eukaryota; kingdom Metazoa; phylum Arthropoda; class Insecta; order Orthoptera; family Acrididae; genus Schistocerca; species Schistocerca americana. Next base: position 79,263,486 of record NC_060129.1, on the reverse strand, counting down.
TGCTAAGGGAGGAAGATAAGGTAATAAATGATCCACAAAACTTAGCAAAGTATGTAAACGAGTATTTTTCAAGTATTGCAGAGAAGTTACAGCAAAAATTCCCCAAAACAAACATAACACCTGTAAATAATGTTGCACTAAATACAATGACGTTACTTCCAACCACAGAGAATGCAGTCAATAAAACTGTTCAAAAACTAGAAAATAAAAAGTCAATAGGCTTAGATGAAGTACCAATGTATGTAATAGAACAATGCATAGAGATTATATAAGGCCCCTTAATAAATATAGTAAATGAATCCTTCACATCAGGGACACTTCCAGAGCAGTTAAAACAGGCAAGAGTTGTACCTTTGCTTAAGAAAGGTAATGCAGAAGACATAGAAAACTACCTGCCCATTTCCCTGCTGTCACCATTCTCAAAAATAATAGAAGCAATTATGAAAGACAGATTAATGAATTACCTGAATAAATACAATCCTTTAAGCAAATCACAGTTTGGTTTCTGAAGTAGCAAAAATACAGAGTCGGCCATAGTAGAATTCACAAAAGTTGTACTTGATGCTCTTAATATAGATGAGTGTGTCACAGGCATATTTTTGGATCTTTCTAAGGCCTTTGATACAGTTGACCATCAGGTTCTATTAAATAAATTAGAAGCATTAGGAATAAGATGGGTAGCTAATGACTGGTTTCGATCATACCTATCAGATAGGGTACAACGAGTAGAGGTAACACTTACTTCAAATACATCTAAACACTTAGTAAAACACTTATCAGAACCAAAATACATTAATATAGGGGTTCTGCAAGGTAGCATATTAGGACCAATACTATTCCTGATACACATCAATGACTTTCCCGGTAGTGTAACTCATGGTGAAAAAATTCTCTTCGCTGATGACAGTAATATTATAGTCACTGCGAAAATGAGAGAACTCCTTGCAGAGAAAGCAAATGAAACTCTCAAGGAAGTTTACAATTGGTCAATAAGCAATAAACTGACATTGAACATAAAGAAAACTAATGCCATGAATTTCAGTTTGAAGAGGGAAAATGACAATGTTAAATTAAATATAGATGGCACCTCTATAGACTGTGTAACAAATGCAGAATTTCTAGGAATGAATGTTGGTTCTCAGTTGAAGTGGTGTGAACACACAAAGGTACTTGCAAACAGAATATCATCAGCATGTTATGCCCCTGGACTCCTATCATCAGTGTGTAACATGCAGTGTCTTTTAGTTACATACTATTCATATGTACACTCAATTCTCAGATATGGCATTCTGTTTTGGGGAACAAATGCATAAAACATGAACATAATTTTCAAACTCCAGAAAACAGCCATAAGAATAACAACCAATAATAGTAGTCGAGCTCATTGTAAAGATCTGTTCAAAACACTGGGGATTTTAACTGCACCATGCAAATGCATTTATCAGTCAATTGTATGCATCAAAAATAACATTTGTAATTACTGTGCAAACAGCTCTGTCCATGACCATGGAACAAGATGTAGACTCAACTTACATTTACCAAGAAAAAATGAACAAAAAACTCAAAAGAGCATTTTCTACGAAGGAATAAAACTGTACAATAAATTACCAAATGAGATTAAAGAAATTGCAAAAATACACCTATTTAAAAAGTCAGCTAAAAAGTACTTGTTATGCAATACATTTTATACATTGAAGGATTACTTAGATAAAACACATTCGGGGTTTGGTAAAATGGTTCAAATGGCTCTGAGCATTATGGGACTCAACATCTGAGGTCATAAGTCCCCTAGAACGTAGAACTACTTAAACCTAACTAACCTAAGGACATCACACACATCCATGCCCGAGGCAGGATTCGAACCTGCAACTGCAGCGGTTGCGTGGTTCCAGACTGAAGCGCCTAGAACTGCTCGGCCACATCGGCTGGCAGTTTGGTAAAAAAAAGTTATACGAATAAATAATAATAAAGGTAATAAAATATCCAACATTCTTCATAACACTATGTGTCTTTTTTCCTTTTCTATAAATACTTACCCAACACTGACACCTCTTTCTCTTTCTGAGATCAACATCTCACTCATTATAGAGGGATGCTGGCTCAGTTTTTCACAATAGCAAATGGTAAGTTTTGGTACAGAAAATGGCCCAGAGATCACCAGTGTATGTGTGTGTGTGTGTGTTTGTGTGTGTAGTGAGTGAAGTATTATGAAACAATGTGTGTATAATGTGTGCAGTGACTGATAGTGAGATATGAGTGAACAGTGTGGCATTACATTATTTAATAAGTTACTTGTAAAAAAAATATTGTATACCAGCAGTAAATCTAATGATTGTCTCTAACTAGAAGTCTATAAATGTATGTGTATACGAATTAGCTTATTTTAAAATGGCCCACACTTGTAAATACTTTGACATGTCCTGTATCCTTGTAAAAATAGATCTACAGATGAATAAAGGTACTACTACTACAGATTAACATCTTCTAGCATCACTTCTGCAGTGCCATGGATTCAGCATCATCAAGTCCAAATCTCAGACAAGTCTCTGAGGGTGTGTCCAGCCAAGTGACTCATCACCGTGTTTGCATGAGCGATCAGAGTAGTTGGCACAATGACTGAAGCAGAAAAAGGAGGCTTATGTGGCCATTTTCATTGTTAGTGGTCTGGAGTTGGTAGTTTTCAATAAGGGAAAGACAAATGTGGGGTACAGTGCTACTACGTGCGGTAGACCATCCCAGATGGCATCATCAAATGAGGATTGGTGTGTAACAACTTGTCGACATTGAGGTTCAGATGAAGAAATGCTTCTGCAATAGTTTACTCATCAGTGAGAGGCACATGGTTCTTATTAAGAGAAACAAAAGGACAATCACTTGTGGGGTTGCATTACTAGACATGGTAAATTGACCAGTCTGTTCTACTTGGAAATGAAAGACACTTGAGTAATTCTTGAGATTGCAATTGTCCACCTTGTTGATAGGCTAACATGCCTGCTCTCTGTGAATGTGGGAGGTTAGGGCAAGCGACCTCGCACTGCTCTGACACATGCCACAGTGTGTCTCCAAAGACAATCAATTCCATGGGCATGGCCCTCTGGAAGCTGCATGACGACCCAGTCCAGAAGAGGTGCCATGTTACACCAGTAGTGTGCTGGTCAGCACGTTTCTGGCTCCCAACGGGTACATCGGTGAGTTAGCACCTCCTCCTTGAGACCCGTCATTCAGGTGCTGTTGTCCTTTCACCTAATCCCCTCGTGAAAGCGAGAGTCGGGGCTGCCAAAATCCTAGTGTGGCGAAGTTCTCTCTCTCTTTGTGCGTGTAATCAGTGGTGGATCTACCCTCGATTGTAGAGTGGCACCCTCCTGTTCTGGGTTGCAATCCAGATGTCTGCCACGATTACCAGTGTATGTGTTACTTTGTGTTTCACCATTTACAAAGAACTTAACATAACAATCACTAATGTTGTTTTACATAATACTTTACATATAAAATGAGATAAAAACTTCCTATAGAGCCACACTGAATTAAACTGTTATATCAACTTAGCAATCTCATTGACAGTTCAAATATAACTATTACTTATGAAAACAAAATTCTTCCTGGCAGAGGTTAGCCTGCCCTGTACAACAGTCCTGACATAAAGCACATCTACACCCACATAAGAAATAATTACTAAACAGAAAAAAGAGAAGTAGACCCAGATGTTTTGCCTGTTTATATTTTAATTCTACTTGTGGAACTTGTAATGTGCCAAAATAATTTTGTGCTTTGTGTTACAGGTCATGTCTTCCCTCAACTCATTATAGATAGAATTACAGCCAACTGTAAATCTAAAAGGTATGGATATGATAGCTTAGTGTACAATGATGTTATATGTGTTGTATGTGCAAGAGTGTTCAATAAGTAATGAAACACTTTTTTCTCTGTCAGTTTTGGGTGAAAAAATGGGGAATTTTTTGTGGGACATCATGGAAATTCCTACTTCAATTCCCCTAGTTTCACACAGTTCTGATGGATGGCAGCACTACATGTAGCCTTTAAAATGGTGTCCGTAATGGAGGTACATTCCAAGCAGAGAGCTGTAATTGAGATTCTTTTGGCAGAAAACCAGAGTGTCACAGACATTCATAGGTGCTTGCAGGATGTCTATGGAAACCTGGCAATGAAGAAAAGTACAGCTAGTCATTAAGGGAGGCATCTATCATCATTCCCACAAGGCCACGCAGGCCTATCTGATCTCCTGCATGCTGGCTGACCCTCAGGAAATTGAAGAAATGACTTCAGCGAGTTCAATGTCACTTAAATGCAAATGAACTCCTTCTCCATGAGAATGCAAGGCTTCACACAAGTCTGTGGATCAAAAAGGACAAAATTTCAGTGGAATGTTCTTTCTAATCCACCCTACAGCCTGGATCTCATACCTTCCAACTTCAATTTGTTTGGCCCAGTGAAAGACACATTCCACAGGAAGCAGTACATGAATGACAGGGAGGTTATCAATGCTGCAAGACGTCAGCTTTGATGCGACCTTGTTGTGATGGTGACAGATGCCTAGCCCAATGACTCAATGTGCTTTTGCTCATTGCCAGGTCTCAATAGACATCTTGCAAGCACCTGTGAATGTCTGTGATGCTTTGGTTTTCTGCCAAAAGAAAGCATACAGGCATTCAGGCCATCGCAGCAACGAGGCATTAGGCTGTCACATTGAATGGACATGATGTTGAAATTATGGTTTGTAGACAAAAGAGTGGGGCATAATATGGTGCATTGGAATCCCGAAGAAAACCAACCTGCTTTCAGAAAAAAAGGTGTTGTATTACTTATTGAATGCATGTTGTATTTGGTTGTAACGAGAGAAAGATTGAAGAGGCAGCAAGAAGCCTCTGTTTCTGGTGGTGCCTGAATGCTCTCATAACAACATAACAGACAGCAAAGATGAAGTACATTTGGATGGACTTGGCCACTATTGCACATCACAGCAACTGCATTTAATATTCTATACATTATTAAAAGTGGCCCAATGCAGTTCATTTATTTGTGTTAATGGCTCCAACATGCTTTTATATTGTTGTAATGGCAGAGCAGTTGTGGACAGAAATGAGTATGGAAGTTATATGAGTACATATCACTCTGTACAGGATCAACTTGTAAGGACACTGTTTCAGAAAGCTCAACCTGAATGTTGAATTATTAATGGTATTCACACTAAAGTCAACATAAATAGTGAGTTCAGTAAAGTTTTACTGTGGTTCTGTAGAGTAACTTGTGTGACAAAGCTCATCAGAAAGGGAGCAAATTCAGATTAGATCTTGTGCAGCTTTGGAGAGCTACTCAGGCATACTTATTTGGTTTGTATCCAAAAGTCGTTTTATCAAGGGCTGCCAAAGGTGGTGTGGAAAATATGATTGGTAGTTATTTGGAGTTAGCTTGGTTTCAGAGTCTGTTCCAGTTTTCAGAACTAGTGTACTGTTGCAAATGTTCTTGTAGGGAGAGCTGTTTTGATTTACTGGTGATTGTGGTATATGGACTGGACCTATTTGACTGTGTGATACTGCTTTGTTAACCCATGAGGCACCACCTTATTGTAGCACTGTCCGTGTGGGCGGGAGAGTTTGTGTGCTCCAAGGAAGCTGAGAGCTATATCGGTGGTAGTGTAGCTACTGGCAGGTCCAACCTAGCCGAGCAGGTCTCAGCAGAGGAGCCAGACAAAGTGTGCCTCACGACGACTTGTCTTATATCCTATATATCCTATTCCCTACCCTCTCCTCAGTTACCATTCCTTTTCTGTCTCTAATTACCTTAACACACCACTACCTTGTGGTTGGTCTCAGGAGGGATGAAGGCTAAGGGAGAAAACCCTGAAAGAAATTCTGGAGTGGGGCCCCAAAGGCGGTAGGAAGGCGCACTACGTCCCCTTCCGGCAGCTCCTGCAACCGAAGTGATACCAGATGTATTACCTTGCCTTTCCTCTGGATACTATCATTTATGTCAAGAGGGAGACCGTGATGATTGGGCAACTCATGAGTCTTCATATTTATCGTTCAGGCTTTAGCATCCTGGAGAGGACACTTCAGCGACGTCCATGGACTTCGGCACAATACGGGAAGAGGCAGTTACCGGTTATAAGCTCTGTCTGATTGGCATAAGACTCGAGTGCCAAGGGCCACTTCTGACAGTGGGAGAGATCATTGCATCTCATTGGACAGCTACCGCCCACCTCAAGCTGGGCAGCCCCCAGCCAATAAGGTGCTGCCCCGCCACTATCCGCCTGCTTCACAGGGCGTGTGGAGCTTAGAAGTAATCTTTGACAAGCGGGTTGATATAGTACACCTACCAACAACAAAAATGAAATAATAAAGAAATCACTATTTCGTATTGCCACCTGGAATGTTAGGACCGTGTGTCCAAGGTACATTGACGATGCCCAAGAGGTTGATTTCATCCGTAAGACTGCCGTGATTGACAGAGAGCTCCATCATTTGAATGTTGACATCGTGGGACTGCAGGAGACGCAGCTTCCAGATGTGGGCTCTACCAGGGAGGATAATTACACATTCTTCTGGCAGGGGAAGTCTCAAGATGAGCCAAGACTTCATGGTGTAGGATTTGCTGTTAAAAACACCCTCCTGGACTGTACTGTGCCACCGTCCAGTGGAACAGAGCGAATTATTGCTTTCAAAATATGCTCCTCAAGTGGCACTGTCAACATCCTAAATGTGTAAGCTCACACCTTATCATCCAGCATAGAAGAGAAAGATCTGTTTTATGATTTACTCAGCGACAGAATAGCCAAGGTACCTAGCACCGAGACACTGTATATTCTAGGGGACTTTAATGCCAGAGTTGGATCAGATAATGACATATGGCCGAATTGCCTGGGACATCATGGGATGGGAAAAATGAATGAAAATGGCCAGACACTGCTTGAAGTTTGCTGCTTTTATGGACTCTGTATTACAAACACATATTTCCAGCTTAAGGATCAGCACAAGGTGTCTTGGAGACACCTGCGCTTTCATCACTGGCATCAACTTGACTTAGTCATAGCTAGGTGTACTGGTCTCAAAAATGTGCTACTGACACGAAGTTATCATAGTGCTGATTGCAACATTGGCCACACCCTGGTGGCGTGCACATTGTTGCTCACTCCTAAGAAATGTCACCACGCTAAACTGAGAGGTCATCCCCGTATCAACACGGATCATGTTCACGGCACACAAAGAAAGCAGGATTTTGCCAGTAATTTTGAAAGTGCTTTCCCAGGAAACATGCAAGCAGAAAGGAATGTTGATAAGAAATGGGCAAAACACTCGGGTGCAATCTACAACTCAGCAGTATTGGCCTATGGAATAAAAGGAAAAAGAAATAAGGACTGGTACAAGCAAAATTTCGAAGAAGTGGAACCAGTCACTGAGTCTAAATTGAAAGCCCTGCTTGCTTACAAAAGAAACCCAAATGAAAGAACTTGAGATGACCTATGAAAAGCAAAGAACAGGGCACAGCAAACATCCAGGAGACGCGCAAATAACTACTGGCTGAATTTATGTGTAGGTATACAGAAAGTGACCGATTCTGGGGATGCTAAGGCAATGTATGATGGTATCAAGAAAGTAATTGGACCAACTGTCAGAAAAACAGCTCCTCTGAAGTCCAAGACGGGTGAAGTCATTACTGATGAAGGCAAACAAATGGAACGCTGGGTTGAACACTACCTAGAGTTGTATGCAGTCGAGAATGAAGTTAGCAAGGATGCATGTGACGCCATCAAACAAATGCCAGTTATAGAAGAACTAGATGCAATGCCTACTATGGAAGAACTTAGTAGAGAAATAGATTCTCTTGCTAACAGAAAGACCCCAGGTGAAGATGGGATCCCTTCAGAGGTTATTAAGTATCACAAGTCTGTTCTCAAACATTTATATTCACTTATCACAACCAGCTGGGAAGAAGGTTATGTCCCGATGAGTATGCGGAATTCGAGGATAGTTACTCTATATAAACAGAAAGGGAACAGAAGTGACTGTAACAATTACCGAGACATTTCATTACTAAGTGTAGCCAGGAAAGCTTATGCAAGAGTCATCCTAATGCGATTACAAATATTAGCTTCCTGAATCTACCCAGAATCTCAGTGTGGCTTCAGGCCCAGCCGATCAACCATAGATATGATCTTCTCCTTAAGACAGCTCCAAGAGAAATGTCATGAGCAGCAGAGGCCACTTTATATTGCTTTAATTGACCTTGGTAAAGCATTTGATTTAGTGAGCAGAAATGGGCTTTTCAAACTGTTGCAGAAGATTGGATGCCCACCTAAACTACTACAGATAATTGTCTCTTTCCATGAGAAAACACAAGCAACAATCTGCTTCAACGGTAATACATCAGAAGCATTCCCTGTTAATAGCGGTGTGAAACAGGGGTGTGTGTTAGCTCCCACATTATTTGGGATTTTCTTTTCCCTTCTGCTCAGATTTGACTTTGAAGACTGTGAGGAGGGAGTGTATCTACATATGAGGTCTGATGGAAATCTTTTCAACATTGCTCGCCTCAAGGCCAAGACCAAAGTAAATACAGTTGTTATCCATGAGTTGTTATATGCGGACAATGCAGCTCTTGTAGCGAACACAGAAGATGAGCTGCAGTATATAATCAACAAATTGTCAAATGCCTGTGAAAAATTTGGTCTACTCATCAGCCTTCAAAAGACTAAGATCATGGAACAGAGCACTTCCAACCTTCCATTCATCAGCATTGATGGATATCCTCTCCAGGTAGTTGAGGACTTTGCCTACTTGGGATCCACAATATGTAGCAACTTGTCCATGGATGCTGAAATTACCAACAGAATTGCAAAGGCATCATCTTTCATGGCTAGATTGAAAAACAGAGTATGGAACAATGGACTGTTTACCACAAAAACTAAATTAAAAGTCTACAATGCTTGTGTTATAAGCACCCTTCTCTATAGCTGTGAGACATGGACAACTCTTTCTAGGCACAAATCTCGACTCAACAGCTTCCATCTCTGCTGTCTCCGGAAGATCCTTCAGATCTCTTGGGGAGATAGAGTACCCAACACTGAAGTCTTTCATCGTGCAAGCACAACCAGCATCTTTGCAATCCTGAGTCATCAACGTCTAAGACGGTTGGGACATGTCAGGCGCATGGATTCTGAACGGATACCGAAACAACTGCTGTACGGAGAACTTCAGGAGGGTGTGAGGCCAGTGGGATGACCGCATCTTCATTTCAAGGATGTCTGCAAGAGAGACCTGACCAAGACGAGAATCAATCCAAGTTGCTGGGAAAGCATTGCAGATGACCGTGTCAAGTGGCGAGTAACTGTGCGCAACCTCAGAGGACGAACACACACAGGAACAAATCAGGAAGAGGATAAAGCGAAGAGACAGAGCGGCTTCTGTTCAAAGTTCCTCAAATTTCACATGTCCAAACTGTAGTAGGGACTGCCACTCTCGAGTGGGACTTTTTAGCCACAGCAGACACTGCAGATTGTGAATCAAGCATGCTACACCATCATCCCTCAAGGATGGACGGATGCCATTATAACCCACTAGCAATCAAGATCTAAGCCCATCAGTTTGTTAATATTGGGCCTGAAGGAACCATTAATTGGCATGAAGAATAGTGTAAACACTCACTTGGAAAATATTTGGAGTGAGTGTCTATATAAAATAAACAACTGGGTAAAAGTATTGTAGAGTAGATGCCAATGGCTGAAGAGGCTTAGCTTTGATAAATCCTGTTTCATTTAGAGTCAAAGTGGTAATGGCAAATTGGTATTTATTTTTTTATGTTGATTAACAGATCAACTCAGTGACAGATTTGATGGAACATGGGCATTCGTGCACAATTGTGTATTATATGCAAGAGGTTATTTTTGAATAAACTGCACTTGAGGTGGAAGTTTAAAAAAGAAAATTAACAGTCTCAATTTGTTATTTTACAAGTTGTAAATAGCCTTTTGGTCCCTGTATTTTACCCCTACTTCCTTCAGAATTTCAAGAGAGTATTCCAGTCAACAACATCAAAAGTTTTCTCTAAGTCTACAAATGCTGTAAATGTAGGTTTACCTTTCCTTAACCCAGCTTCTAAAATAAACTGAAGGTTTAGTATTGTCTTGTGTGTTCCTACAATTCTCTGGAATCCAAACTGTCTTCCCTGAGGTTGGCTTTTACCTGTTTCTTCATTCTTCTGTGAAGAATTGATGTTAGTATTGTGTGACGATGGCTTATTCAACTGATAGTTGGTAATACTCATACCTATCAGCACCTGCTTTCTTTGGAATTGGAACAATTACGTTCCTCTTGAAGTCTGATACATCTTGCACATCAGATTGAAGATTTTTGTCATGGCTGGATATGTGTGTGTGTGCGAGTGTATACCTGTCCTTTTGTCCCCCAAGGTAAGTCTTTCCGCTCCCGGGATTGGAATGACTCCTTACCCTCTCCCTTAAAACCCACATCCTTTCATCTTTCCCTCTCCATCCCTCTTTCCTGATGAAGCAACCGTTGCTTGTGAAAGCTTGAATTTTGTGTGTATGTTTGTGTTTGTTTGTGTGTCTGTCGACCTGCCAGCACTTTCATTTGGTAAGTCACATCATCTTTGTTTTTAAATATATTTTTCCTACGTGGAATGTTTCCCTCTATTATAATCATATGATTAATCTGACCTAGTAGATAGTGTCGGAAGTTCCATGTGGCTTTTGCGGATGATGCTGTAGTACACAGAGAAGTTGCAGCATTAGAAAATTGCAGCGTAATGCAGGAAGATCTGCAACCGATAGGCACTTGGTGCAGGGAGAGGCAACTGACCCTTAACATAGACAAATGTAATGTATTGCGAATACATAGAAAGAAGGATGCTTTATTGTATGATTATATGATAGCGGAACAAGCACTGGTAGTAGTTACTTCTGAAAAATATCTGGGAGTTGTGTATGGAACGGTTTGAAGTGGAATGATCATATAAAATTAATTGTTGGTAAGGTGGGTGCCAGGTTGAGATTCATTGGGAGAGTTCTTAGAAAATGTTGTCCATCAACAAAGGAGGTAGCTTACAAAACACTCATTCGACCTATACTTGAGTATTGCTCACCAGTGTGGGATCCATAACAGGTCGGGTTGACGGTGGAGATAGAGAAGATCCAAAGAAGAGTGGCGCGTTTCGTCACAGGGTTATTTGGTAAGTGTGACAACATTATGGAGATGTTTAGCAAACTCAAGTGGCGGACTCTGCAAGAGAGGCGCTCTGCATCACGGTGTAACTTGCTGTCCAGGTTTCAAGAGGGTGCGTTTCTGAATTAGGTATCGAATATATTGCGTCCCCCTACTTATACCTCCCGAGGAGATCATGAATGTAAAATTAGAGAGATTGGAGTGTGCACGGAGGCTTTCTGGCAGTCGTTCTTCCTGCGAACCATACGTGACTGGAACAGGAAAGGGAGGTCATGACAGTGGCACATAAAGTGCCCTCTGCCACACACCGTTGGGTGGCTTGCGGAGTATAAATGTAGATGTAGATGTACGTTGTAGCATAAGGAAGTACACAGAGATGGATCTGATGATTTTGTGTACATGTCAAGAGCTGCAAGATAAAATCTTTCAGGATACTGACAATGATGCAACCTGTGCATTGTGGGAAGGAGGACAGTCAAGGTTAGTCATTGGGTCATGAAATGAGCTCATCATCATATCTACAGAATTCAGAGACAGGCCACAGCAGAAGTAAAATCAGCCACATCGCAGAACATTGATGCATTCATTCTTCATTTTGCCTTTGCTAAGAACTGATCTGTTGTGTTGTTTTTCAGAACAATGTTCAAAGTAACCACTGGCATCCATCACAAACATCAATATTCACATATGTTGAAACTTCATTTCTTATGTGTATGACATTCAGTGGTGGGTGGGACAAATAGCGTCTCTCACAAGCTGCAAGATGTAATTGTGTCCTTTACGACACATCATGGTCAAGCAATGTGTTTTGAATGACCAGCATCAACAGATCAGTGCACAGTTCTCATTTCCAAAGTACTGGTCTATTGGATCATCCTAGCCCATGTGCAAATTCAGCTCATCTACGCAAGTTCAATGAGAAGTAATGCAAAAACAGTGAAGTCTTTTCAACATTGCAGGGTTGACTGTTACAGTGTAGGCAATTTTAATTTGTGGAATGTCATAAAGAAGTAAAATCATGGTAGAAAACAATAAAAATTACTGAGTAATATAAAAAAAATAAAAATGTATTATACAAAGCTTATTTTCTATTTTTTTTTTAATGCTTGAACAAAATGGACAACTGTTTTCCCACTCACTTATAAGGTCGTAAAATAGTTATTTTGACTAAGATATACCAGTTTTGCATTACATTTACTCAACATCAGCTCAATTTCAATTTTTAAGTGTCCAAGGATTTTTTGACATTGAGAGTAGCTATGTCTAATACAAAATTTCTCAAATTTTGTATTGGATATGTATCTTCCATAAATACAATGATCAAATCACATACTACACACTTTTTAGAATATTCAGGATGGGGGTTTAGAGAAAATAATTTACAAACAATAATAAAAAAATTCAGATTCTCTCATCATTATGTAGAAATATTTTGATGGTTTAAGAATTTCAGGCACTACTCTCATAGCTGACAATTAGCAGTCTTTCCACTTCATCATTTTTCAAGACAGTTAACATCCTGTGACTATTCATGTTTTTGAAACATAATTTTGAAGTTTCCTAAAGTTACAATTTTTTATAGTTTATTTGTGTGTTGTTAATCATGTATGAAAGTACGGCAAACAAGGTTTTTATTAAAAATAAATTCAGATCTCTATCACATATAGTCTTTTATTACAATTTTTTAGTTTTCCCTTTTGTTACATTTTGACAAATATTCCCATTTAGAGAGATTTATAATTTTTTCACAAATTATCAGAAAATCAAAACAGTTTAGTTTTTGAGAGGTGTCTTGAGGAACTTCAACGCATATTTTATTCAGAAAACTTTGAAGTAATGTGACACATTAACTATTGACCTGTATGATTTGAGATGAAATCTCCCGTCCATCCTCTTTTCCACAGCTCACATACCATATCTCTTGCAATAGGCCTTGGAAATCTTCAAGATTGTTCTTACACTACTCAGCAAGAACCAATTAATAGTTGATGGGTAACATTTTGTAACATAAACCTATTGACTTCTAAAGGGCTGAATGGCATGTCAACAAACTAATTTTTCCTTATTATCTCTTTCAGAAATTATACTGAACTATGTGAGTCAGCTTCTGGACAATTATCATATCTTGTTTGATTCTTTCTTTCACCACACTAGGCCAACAACCAGTCAAGAAAGTGCCCTTGAACTCCTCATATGATGTGCATTGTAATGTTGCTGGTGACATTTTCATCACTGATTTGCAGTTGAGGTACCCAACAGAAATTCCAAACAGCACACTAGTAGCCATGAAGGTGGCAAAGACTGGCGAAACTCCTCTGTCCAAGCTTTTGGGTGTGATTCATTATCATCATCCTTATAGACTTGGAATTTTCACACTTAGAGGAAGTGCTTATGGTCAAAAGATTCCTCTCATTATCTTTGCTTAGACAAGAGTAGTGGGACCGATGACCTTTGCAGTCTGGTCCCTTTAATCTTTAAACCAACCAACCAACCAACAAGAGCAGTGACTGAATTCCCTGGTTTCCACTACTGGTGTCCAACACCTCCCTTCTAGCCAATCCTAAATGTCTGCTCAATCACCTCATGGCTGCTGGACCAGAGCCGATTTTCAAGTTCCTCCGATACATGAAGCACTGGCTCCTCTACCCTATTCATTTGACCTCTGATGGCCTCAACATGGTTCTGTTGCTCCTCATATCACTGCTCTACATTGCCAACCAGTTACTGCATTAATGGAATTTGCTGCATTTGAGTACAAATTTTGAGCAGACGAACCTCTTTCTGAGTAGTCTTTTTTTGTTTATTCAATTAGCTTATTCAATGGGTCCTTTTTCATTCTGGTCACTCAATTTTTTCATGAAGCCAAGAAATAGATTTAAAATATGTTAACAGAATCTTCCATCGGTTCTTGGTAGTACAACATTATAATAAATGGAAAACACCAGTTTGCTTTTGTTCTACAATATTAATATATAATGTATAATAATACATATAATGTATATAATACATACATATACATATACATATACATATACATATATACATATAATGTATATAATACATATAATGTATAATAATACATATATATATACACACACAAATGTCAGTAGATGGCCTTGTAAGCCGAAAACCGATTAACAAAAAAAAGTAATATTGTAGAACAGAAGCAAACTGGTCTAAATTATCTTTATTTTCAAAGGGCCCTGCCAATAATGACTAGGTTGGCTCGATTGAGCATTTTCTGGCAGTATGGGTTTTCCATTCATGCTGACGATATCACTGCTTTTGGAGATACCCACTTACCCATCTGAATCAAGATCACCCTCTTGCTTGCTCACATTGATGCTTCCTATCAGGAAAATATCCTGTTCTTTGGCTACCTATCCTAATCAGTCCACAGCCCAATGACACAACAATGGCTACAACAACAAGTACAGGACATGTGAATTACTATAGAGATATAAGTAAATTAAGACATGTTAGCTACTCGATCTTTCCGATCGACGGTAAAACCAATATTATCAGCACTAGATAGCCATCAACTAGATGTAATGAATCAAAATACAATGATATATGAGACATCTCAGACCACCACAAGTAATGGTCACGTTTCAAGTTTTAATTCTTAGTCTCACTGCCAGTGTTTGTTTGACATGTGACTCATTACATCACTTGTGTTGATATGCGACTAACTTCACTGCTTACATTGACAAGTGACCATCATCACTGCACTACAAGTATCAAGCACATAGCATCAACTTTTCAGTGTTCATCATGGATTAGGTTTCTGGTACAGTGCAATGGAAGTGTGCTCAAATGCGGAGTTGGAAGATGCCTATTTGCTCTAAGGATTAGCAGTTGATAATCGTCATGTCACTCAACATTTCTATTAGAAGAGCTTTTCAGAATGATGGTGCCCAACTGGAGGACATTTGTAGCAACTGATTGTCATCTTAGGGTGCATGGTACATATAAATCTATGACTTGTGGGTGGAGGATACCTAAAACGTGATGACATCTGAACTGGACGAGGAACTTCCTTGTGCAGCTGACGATGATCATAGTGTTAGTATAAGACAGTTTGCTACCACAAGCAATGTTGACCACCTGACTGACTGTAGAGTGTTTCATACTGTACGGATATGTTCTTTTCCTGTGTTTTTCCCATGATTAATCTGTTGAAGAGTTGTAGAAACTGAGCTCTAACACAGAAATAAAGTGTTCCTGGACCCATGTCCATGTAACACATTTTCTTTCTCCATGAGGGAGTAATGCTTTCTGAAAGTTCGCCCATAAATTTTTGTTACACACTGTATATCACTGAATGCATTTGCAAAGCTATTCACCATACAACACATAGTTCAGGAATATGACATTTTATAATGTGGGAAGGCATAGGTGCTATCTTATTATGCTATCTATTACTCAGCCTTCTTGTGTCACAAGAAGTAAAATATTCAACCATAAAAATCTTTGACTATTGTCAAGAAGCTACTTGATAATAAATTAACTTCAAACACAAACTGAAATCATATTTGCTTGTCAACTCCTTCTACCTCACTGAAGAATTTTTGAACATGCAATAGTAATATACAGGGTGGTCCATCTGAAGTTTCAGATGAGATTATCTTGAAAACTATACATCAGGTAAAAATAGTGGGTAAGACAAGTATGTAAGCTCAAAGGGGCACATCAAATAATACTACACCTGACCTCCAGTAGTCCCCAACCCCTTGGGTGGGGTAGGGCAACTTTAAAATCTTAAATGGAAAAATCCATTTTTATTGCAGATTTGGATTCTCCATAAAAAAGTAATCAAGTTTTGTCTGAAACATTTTTTTTAAACCGTTGACAGGTGGCACTGAAATCAAGAAAGAAGTAAAATTGGGGAAGAACTCTGATTTATTTAGAATTATCCGAGAAAGATGCATCAAATTGATACAAAATGTGCACCAATTCTTTCTTTATGCCAATTTAAGCTATTTTTGTACAAAATGTACTGTATCCTACTTTTAGCATTACCCAGGAACAACGACATGGACATAGTAGAATGATGCTCCCATGGGGTGCTTCATTAGTGTGAATCCCCTTGCCTCTCACAATTTGAGGTGCTTAATTAACGAAATTAGCCACGAAGAAATTGTTCAAAATTATCCCCACTTGCTTAAATGCATAAAGTCAATCATTTATGAAAGTTGTCCACAGTTTTGAGCAGCACATGTGTTGCTCCATATCATTTCTGGTTGTGGGCTGTCTTCCATAAACAATACTTTCTAAATAACCCACAAGAATAAAATCAGGAGAGGTTAGGTCTGGTGAACATGGAGGCCACTGAATTGGTCCGCCGCATCCTATCCACCGACCAGAGCACCATAAATTTAAAATGTTCCGCACATTTTTAGCATAATGGGGAGCTGCTCTGTCCTGTTGGAACCACATTCATTGCCTAGTTTCTAAATCAACATCTTCCATTAGTTCCAACAAATCATCACGGAGAAGTTGTAAATAAGATTCCCCAGTAACATTCGGGTCAAAAAAATACAGTCCTATTAAGTAACCATTTAAAATTCCACACCAGACCATTAACGACCATTTGTGTTGATTGTCAATGGGTCTGTGCCAGTGTGGATTGACAGGGGACCAGTAATGACAATCATGATGATTTAATTTGCCATTGTTTTTGAATGTGGCTTCATCGGTGAACATAATGTATCTAAAAAGTCATTGTCACCTCTTATCATTTCCAAGGCCCACTGGCAGAAATGCACACATATTTACATATCTTTCGACATTAATGCCTGTGTCAGTATGATATGATACACATGATATTTATGTGCCTTCAAAAACCTCAAAACAGTTGATTTCGCTATTCCAGTTGGTCTCTGAATCGCACAACTACTAATTTTGGGATCCAGTTGAACACAGGTGAGAACAGTAAAGGTACGAGCGTCATTATCATTATATTTGTGGTGACAAGGTGGATGGTGCATGTATCCATTCTGAGCTCATTCAGTGCAATTTTGAATAATGTTTTCGCTTGGATGTCATCTGTTTGGGAAACGATCCACATACAATTGCACAGATGCACCGTAGTTGTTATGGCATTCACCTAAAATTAACATCATATCAATAATCTCTGCAGGAGGATAGTGAGCTATGTTTTGCTAAAGAATAATTTACTTTCGTGAGTTGATGTTTATTGTTCACAATCTGAAAGTGAAGTGAGGTCTGATCACATTGTACTGCCCTTTATACTGACAGGAAAAAAAAAAAGAAAAAAAAAAGAAGTTGGCATAATGAAAGAACTGGTGCACATTTTTTTATCAGTTTGACATGTCCTTCTCGGATCATTCTAAATAAATTGGAGTTCTTCCCCAGTTTTAATTTTTCTCAATTTCAGTGCCACCTGTCAATGGTTTGAAAAAATGTTTCAGACAAAACTTGATTACTTTTTTAATGAGAATCCGAATCTACAATAAAAAATGGGTTCTTCCATTTAAGATTTTAAAGTTGCCCCCCACCCCACCCAAGGGGATGGGGACTGGAGGTCATGTTTAGTATCATTTGATGTCTGCCTTTGAGCTTATGAATTTGTCTTGCCTACTGTTTTTACCCGAAGTATAGTTTTTGAGATAATCTCATCTGAAACTTCAGATGGACCACCCTGTATGTATAAGAGAGGGAGAGGGAGAGAGAGAGAGAGAGAGAGAGAGAGAGAGAGAGAGAGAGTTTTAAACAAAAGGTTAACCAAGATTAAAGTCAAATTGCCATGTACATAGGTGGTGAGCACGTAGCCTTACTGTTCACTGAGAAAATACGAGGGTATTTCGGAAAGTAAAGATACACCGTACACCAGAGGAACAGAAGAGTTTTGGCAAGCAAGTTGGCAACACTGGTGTTAACCTTGAACCTTTAGCTTTCTCCTTGTGGTCGTTCAGCAGTTGAACGTTGCTTCTGGTTGGAGTAGGTCATGTTTAAAATAGCTGCGCTGATTCAGAATCCCGCCAAACACAAAGTGCGCTCCGTCATAGGTTTTCTTTATGCAAAAGGTCAGTGACCAGCAAATATTCACAAAGAAACTATTTACCCCACTCAATTATTGTTCCAAGTCATTTGCCATCTCTGGCAGAATTACAACGTCATTGGCAAACCTCAAAGTTTTTATTTCATCTCCCTGAATCTTAAACATCCTGTTCCAAAGTTCTCCTTGGTTCCCTTTACTGGTCACTCAATGTCCAGATTGAATAATGTTGGAGATATACCACATCCATGTCTCATTCCCTTTGTCTCAACCACAATATGGTGTCTGTGCAAGTTGTAAATAATGTTCTGGGCCCTATATTTTATTCCTGTTACCTTCAGAATATCAAACAGTGCAATCCAGTCAAAGTTACCAAAAGATTTATCTAAATCTGAAAACACTATAAATGTGCATTCATCTTTCCTTAATCTATCTTCTAAGGTAAGTCATACAGTCAGCACTGCCTTGCCTTGCATTTCACTAGAACTCAAATTGATCTCTCGTGACTTCAGCTTTTATCAATTTTTCCATTCTTCTGTAAATAAATCCCATCAATATTTTGGAATGAATTAACTGATACCTTAGTAATATTCACACCTGGCAGATCCCATCCTCTTTGTACCTGAAATAATTACATTATTCTTGAATTCTATTGGTATTTTGTCTGTCACATGAATTTTGCACATCAGATGGAATGATTTTGACTTGAGGGTCTCTCCTAAGGACGTCAATCATTCTTAAGGAATGTACCATACCTCCCATCTCATCACCACCTACTTCATCTTCCCTTTCTATAACATAGCATTCAAGTTAATTTCCCTTGTATAGACCCTGTACACTGTACTTGCACATTTCAGCTTCAACTTCTTTGCTAGTATTAGCTTGATATTCATACAGCTGCTGCTCTTTTTCTCAAATGTCTCTCTAATTTTGCTGTAAGTGACATCTATATTTCTTCCAGTTATGCATGCTTCTACATCCTCACATTTCTCATTTAGCCACTGTTGCTTAGGCATTTTGCATTTCCTGTCAATCTCATTTCTTGAGACGTCTGTATTCCCTCCCTTTCATCTGCTTCATTTAATGAATTTTTATATTTTCTACTTTCATCAGTTAAATTCAATATGCCAAGCGTTACCCAAGGATTACTTCCAGGCTTTACCTTTCTACCTATTTGAAACTCTGCTGCTTTCACATCATTACCTCTCAAAGCTACCTATTTCTTTTATGTTGTATTCCTTTCCATTGTTTCAGTCAATCATTGCCTAATGCTCCCTCTATAACTGTCAACAACCTCTAGATCTTTCAATTTATCTGGGTCCCATCCCGTCAATTTCTGTTTTAATCTGCAGTTCACAACTAATAAGTTAAAGTTACGGTCTACATCAGCCCCTGTTTTGAAATCTATATCTCACTACTATATAATCAATCTGCAGCTTTCAAGCACCTCAAAGTCTCCTCCAAATATACAACATTTTTACACAATTCTAACATGTGTTAGTAATGATTAAATTATGCTGTGTGCAAAATTCTGCAAGATGGCTCCCTCTTTGATCCTTTTACCCAGTCCATCTTCCCCCAATATTTTATTGTATCTTCCTGTCCATACTATCAAATTCTAGTTACACATCATAATTAAATTTTTGTATCCCTCAACTATCTGAATAATTTCTTTTATTTTATGATATGAAGGGACTTCAAAATGTAAATTACACATCATTATGGAAGGCCAAGGAACTTTTTTTTGAATACTGCACTATGCTTCAAAGTGACGCAGATACATGACACTATTTCTCAACACAGTCACGAAGTCTTTGTAAACAACAGCCAGAATATTCTAATCATTCAGTTTTTCAATGACAGAAATCTGCTCCGTGGTTACGGAGCTATTTGAGAACTGCTGTGAGAAAGAAAGTCCTAATCATTGAAAAATCTCCACCCCCCTTCCCCCACCCACAAGATGTCCTTTTTTCAGTAGCCTGGACATCGTTGTCTGTGGTCTACATCGATGACCTTCCTTTCCAATCAGTAGCGCCTGTTGGTACTATTTCGAAATGGCTCGACATTATGATATAGTTTTGGTTCATATGCCACTACAACTTATGGTGAATCTGTGTGCAATTTGGATGTTTTGCTCACAAGAATCGTACTTTCCCACATACCTTGAATTTGGAGTAGATTTCCAGTTGCTATGCCATTTCAGTCTCACACTGTGAGGTACCTATTACTGTACTGAAGCGGAACTGTGCCTGCAGGAAACCAAGAATGTCTACTCTCTTCTGACAATGCAATGGCCTTAGTGCGGGCTGACATTTGTAACTTATTTTTTGATGTCAATATGTACATTATTTAAAGCTCTTCATGATATGTAGAAACTCAAAGATGGCATGTGGCAACACTAGCAGTGGAGGGTACATAAAGCGTGTTGGGGGACATGGAAAACAGTGCAGCTGTTGTCGTAATGTGGAAACGGTGTGATTTATGTGATGTCCAAAAGTCCACAAAAATTTACTGTCGAGACAAGGGTGGAAGCATTTCTGAAATGACCAAGTTTGTAAACAGATTGTATGCCGTCACAGTTAAAGTATCCCATCCACGGCAAAATGTTGCTATTCAAACCAGTGGCAAGGAAACTGCGGTGCACAGAGGCCTCTAGATAACACGTATGAACGATGGCTGTGGAGATGTGTACGGGCAAATAGATATGGAACTGATGAGTAGCTGAGTGCCCAGATGAACCAAAGGCTACCAACAGTGCCTCCCCAATGACTATTCAACGGACATTGTTGCATATGGGCCTCTGCATCCGTTGCCTGGTTCACGCACCCACGCTGACTTCTGTTCATCGACAATAAAGGCAGTAGTTCGTATGCCAGCAGTGCAACTGGACGTCGACTGAGTGGCAACAGTTGGCCTTTTCAGTTGAATCACATTTTATGCTCTATGTACGGCATGAAATGTCTGGAAGGAAACACCCTGAAACAATTGTTGTAATGGCCTGGGTCAGACAAGGGTATGTCATGGTTCGGGGAACATTTCTGTGCCACGCCCTGGGTACCTCATCATTCTGGAAGGCACAAGTTTGCATCTATCCTTGGGGACCAAGTCCACTCCTACATACAGTTTGTTTTTCCTCTACACAATAGCATCCACCAGCAGGACAATAAAACATGTCACACATCTCATGTGTATGTGTGAGTCTGAAGAGCATCAGGAAGAATTTATTGTATTCCCCTGGCCAACAAATGCTTGGATTTAAGTCTAACTGAGAATCTGTGGAACCAACTCGATTGGGCTGTACGTGCCACAGATCCTCAACCGAGAAACCTAACACAGCTGGCCATGCCACCAGAATCTGCTTGGCTCCACATCACTGTCAGTACCGTCCATAAGTACCTAAACTCTTGTCCTCCACATTTTGCGGTGGTCCATACAGCAATAGGTGGTTATTCAGGCTTTTGACAGGTGATCATATTCATATGACTGGATGCTATAGGTGGCATATAAACTCACACTGGTGGAGTGGGTGTTGGTTTTGTGTCTGTCCTGGCAATGATAATGCATTCACTATGGTGTTCATAGTAGCTTACCTGCATTCCCATATTTCTTCTACTTCTGGAATTACTGCTGATTGATTCTGTGTTGATAACCTGGTACTTACCTGACCAGATGCTTTGTTCCTCTTACCACCACACTTCCATTAACTCCCATTATGTCTAACATCAACCTATCCACTTCCCTTTTTTAATTCTCTAGCCTACACAGCCAATTATGGGATCTAACATTCCACACTGCAGCCTTTAGAATTCCAGGTTGTATTTCCTCATGACAACATCCTCCTGAGTAGTCCCTGTCTGGAGATCCAACTGGAGGCTGACTGTTTTACCTTCAGAATATTTTACTCAAGAGGATGTCATCATAATTTATTCATACAGTAGAACTGCATGCCTTCAGGAAGTATATGTCTGCAGTTTCCCCTTTTCTCCTTACCTTTAGTCATTCACAATACCAGCATAGCATGTCTGTTACTGTTAAAAAGGCCAGATCAGTCAATAATTCAGACTGT
Organism: Schistocerca americana; assembly: GCF_021461395.2. Classification (NCBI taxonomy): domain Eukaryota; kingdom Metazoa; phylum Arthropoda; class Insecta; order Orthoptera; family Acrididae; genus Schistocerca; species Schistocerca americana. The sequence continues at coordinate 79,241,204 of NC_060129.1, read as the reverse complement.
TGCCACTGTAATTACCATAAAAGCTGCTGCCTCTCATCATGGACCATAGATTAGTCTGGCCTCTCAACGGATACCCCTCTGCTGTGGTTGCATCTACAGTACGGCTATCTGTATTGTTCAGGCAAGCAAGCACCCAATCTTGGCACGATCCGTGGCTCATTTACGGGGTATGGAATAGGGGGATAGTTGTGGCGGGGTGGTGGATACTGTCTGCATGGAGTAAACTGCTTGTGTCATTCATTTCTCATCATTTATGCCTTGTTTCAAATCACTTAATTTAGGCAACTCTCCCCACTTTGATATTTATTTATTTATTGACTAACTAGGTACCTGGTGTTGCTCTGGTACACATTTGTTTCAATTCCATTACTTCATCTCCTTCTTCCCTTCCTCTCTCTGTCAATCTCCTCCTCTCCACTCTCTCTGTCCATCTCCTTCAGCCATTTCTCAGTCCATCTCCTCCTTCCCTCATATCTCCTCAAATATTTGTCACAAAATGATACAATACTGTAGGTAAACTCAGCAGCATATGTGGATACTGTCTGTGAAATGTGCTGTGAATAGAGCTAGTAACAAAGAAGCAATAAACGTGAATATCAAGATGTCATGCGTGATGTGACAATTTTACTACACGTACAGTGAAAATATATTAACTGATACACTTTTGCCTTTCATCATTTGGGGTGGAGGGGGGGGGGGGGGGTTGTCATCAACAAGATAAAGTTTGGTAAAGGTTTGAAATTATATTTAAAGTTTGTTGCACGTCACTAAGTTCTCTCACTTCCAAATACTGAAAAGAGTGCATAGTATGTATACATTATCCAACATGTACATTATGCTACAAATAGCATGGAAGTATCGAATAAACACTGAAGATGGTATAAGCATTGTATTCAATACTTTGAATGATATAATGTAGCACATCTAAAACAAGACAAGCATTTTCACATGTATGATCAAGTTCAAAAGTCAAACAGTAAACAGCTTCTTCAAAAAGTAAATATTTTTCCCTAAATCATGCAAAGTTCTTCAAATCAATAAGTTTCTTGTACCACACACTTTCTAAAGTAGCCTATGTTCTTCCTCAGGGTTCAAGTTATCACGTTGCCAAATTTCACTGAAAGTGGTTCAGTGGGTTAGTAATAATAAACTTAAATGCACGTATGGTACAGGAAATTTTCATGAATGTTTATGACATTATGTATCCTGATCTATACATTGTAAATAGCTATGATTTTGTAGATACATTCAGTGATATATGTGAACACTGTCTGCAAAATGTGTTATAATACAGTTAGTAGTATACAAGTAATAAATTAAAACATTGTGTATGATGCAAAAATGAAGTGTGAAAATATAGTAAGTGATAATCTTTTTTCTTTAATCATTATGTGTGGGGCGTCGGCAATGAAAAGTTTCATAAAGGTTTGAAACTATGTGTAAAGTTTGTTGCAAGTCACTAAGTACTCTTGTTCACAAATACTGGATGAATAAAATTTTGGTATGTGCACATTGTGGTCTACACTTCTATTTTAGCCCCATACCCACTCCTTTGATAGATAGTTGGTTTTTACCCCAAGAGCTATTCTTTTCGGACAATAAGTGATACGTATACCATATTTGATTGAAATCAGTCCAGTGATTTCAGACATACATTTTTATGTATGATTATCTTTTTTCCCACAATTTGATTTTTATGAAGTACAGCCTGTACACCACTACTAGCTATGCTGAAGATATCAGAAAAATCCTATAAACTCTGTCTAGTAGTTTTGGAGATTAGCATGTTCAGACAGACGAGAAAGTTTCAGTAAAACTTGAAATGATGATATTTTTTTTCTCCATAATCCAATTTGATGAACTAAAGCTTATCCTGTGCCCCAAACTGTGCTCTTCAAAAACCCCATGAAAATTCATCTAGTAGGTTTGCACACAGACACTACAGTTTTATGCATTTATTATTAGTACAGATAATCCACTGATCATCTACTGTTTATAAACAGTCTTGAAGATTTATTATCTCATCTAAAATTTAAAAAAAAAAACAAAACAAAGAACTAGTGGTTGCTGGTGATTTTAATATAGATGTCCTGTAAAACACTGTCAGTGAACAGTTACTGAAATCAGTTACATTGTCATTCAATTTAATTTCTACTGTAAATTTCCCAACTAGGGTATACAAATGTTCTAAGACTGCCATTGATAATATATTTATAGACAATTCTAGGCAACTAAGCCACATTACAAAACCACTAGTAAATGGACTATCTGACCATGATGTGCAACACATAATATTAAAGTTTGGAAATTGTCAGGGTAAAACATCTGTCACAACTGAGTACAGAAGGCCAATAAAACAGTAAAAAACTGAGAAATTTAGGAGATTGCTCAAAGAAATTAATTGGATGGATGTGAGGGAATATGGCATAGTTGTAGGTAAACAACTAGAATTCTCTCATATACAGATTTATTCACACTTAGCGTCTACTCAGATACAAGTCCGGAGGCTAACAGCCGTTAGCGTCCAACATGCTCTCCAAAGCCCTCTCCTCAAAGATAGCACACTTACGCACAGAACAAATATCGATTTTTATGGCGCTCTATGCCACATAACCCCCCCCCCCTCCCCCCCGTGCAGTATGGAGTACGTCCCTGTGAATGGGGGGGGGGGGGGTGAGAAGTTAGGAAGGTAACGCACAGTTCTTCAGTTCTTCTGCGTCAGGCGGAAGCGGTCGACTGGTAGGAGACCGGGGGGTTAAGCCCGGTACGTCGAGGGTGAAGTCAGCAAGCGACGCCGGAGGCTGAAGACGACGTCCCATCCTGGAGTGAAGGTGTAGCACTTCGTCAGCCGGCAGGCGGAGAATCACCTTGCCAGAAGGCCTAACAAAGGCAAGCAAATTGCCACACGCAGCACTTCTGCTCAATTTAAAGCGGCGCACCACACGAGATTCTGCACTTCCTCCCTCAATATTGTCACACGCGAGTACCACACACACTGTATCACCATCTACGACAACAGATAATTTATGTATGTCATCAGGGTGCACATGTGTTGTGAATTCTTGGATGGCACCTGTACGAGCAATGGTAGGGAGGCAGGGAGGTGTGGGAAAGCCATGGCAGGGGGAAGCATCTGCTAAGAGGGGGGTGGCAGGTGCACTAGACTGTGCAGGAGACAACCTCGGGTCATCAGCTGACAGGCGAGGGAGCGAGACCGAAGGCAACGAGGAGTCAGCGTGGGTTGAACGGCGTGACAAAGAGCTGTCACACAAAGATGGTAACACAATGGTAGAATCCAAGTGGTTGGCAGTTCGACTGCGAGGGCTGTGAGGAGTGAAGCCCCGAAAAGATTGGCCACTCGAATTAGATGAACGCGGAGAAGGAGCAGTGCTCGGCAGAGAAACACGCTGTGGAAAATCAATACCCAAATGCATGGTGTGGGAAGATGGATGGCCGCTCAAAGCAGGAGTGGGAGAAATAGGGGCAGAATCAGGGAGGTTCACCTGAGGCTCAATGAAAGCTGGTTTCACTCGGCTGAGTGAGACCGTGGTTACAGAGTCTTTAATGAGGAGATCCACGTTATTCTCAGAGCGTTTGATGACCTTGTAAGGACCTGTGTAGGGCGACTGAGGCGGGGCTTTGACTGAGTCATCTCTGAGAAACACGTACGCACAAGAGTCTAGCGTGCGCGGTACGTACACGTGTGGAGGTGTATGAGCAGTCGGAGGTGGCGGCTGAATTTTGCTGCAGTGCAAGCGCACCCGCTCGAGAAGTGAAGGGAGTTCAGAGGGCCGTGGAAGTGGGGTCGGAATGACTAATTCTCCAGGCAAAACCAGAGGTTGGCCATATACAAACTAGGCTACGGACCCCTTGAGGTCTTCCTTGAAAGTCGCACGAAGGCCAAGAAGCACGAAGGGCAGTGCCTCTGTCCATAGTGAGTCATGGCAACGCAGGGCAGACTTCAGGGTGCGATGCCATCGCTCGACAAGCCCATTGCTTTGGGGGTGGTATGCAGAAGTATGAATTTTGACAATATCACACATTTTACATAAGTCAGAGAAAACTGAAGACTCGAATTGTCGCCCCTGGTCAGTGGTGAGGTAAACAGGTGAGCCAAATCTAGAGATCCACGAATCTAAGAATGCTCGACTTACTGTCTCAGAGGTAATGTTTGGAATAGGCACAGCCTCAGCCCACCGAGTCATCCTGTCAATAGCTGTAAACAAGTAACGGAAGCCCTCGGAGGGGGGCAAAGGGCCTACAAGGTCGACATGAACATGGTGAAACCGGCCTGGAGGTTGGGCAAAACAGCCAAGGGGTGGAGAAGTGTGCCTGGAAACTTTGTTCTGTTGACACACCATGCATGCCCTTGCCCAAGACCGACAGTCACGGCGCATGTTTCTCCAGACAAACCGTTCAGCTACCAGACGGGTGGAGGCTTTGACACCGGGGTGTGCTAATGTGTGTAGTTTGTCAAAGACCTAGCATTGAAGGGGCTTAGGAATGAATGGCCACAACGTACCAGTCGATTCATCACACCACACTAAGTCAGATATGCCAGGGAAAGTAGAGCATACCGGTTGGAGAGAGGAGCTGTGGTCTGAAATTAACTGCATGGTACTGGGGTCTGCCGATTGCAACCGAGGTAGGTCCGTTAAGTCAATTAAGGTTGTGACAGCACCAACACGCGAGAGAAAATCAGCGACCACATTGTCCGCTCATTGAATGTAGCGGATGACATTTGTAAATTGCAAGATGTAATCAATGTGACGAAAGCGTCGTGGGGGCGGATCAGCCGCAGGATTTTTTATGGCAGGAACCAACGGCTTGTGATCAGTGAGCACATAGAAATCTCGTCCCTCAACATCAGTTCTGAAGTGTCTTATGGCCTTGTAAACTGCAAGTAGTTCTCTGTTGAATGCTGAGTATTTCTTCTGCGCGTTGTTTAGCTTTTTTGAGAAAAACTGCAGGGGGGTCATAACGTCGTTGTATGTCTGACTTAGTACTGCGCCGATAGCATTGTCACTAGCATCAGTAGTGATAAACATTGTGGCGTCCACCCGTGGGTGAGCAATAGTGACAGCGGAGGCCAACAGCTGTTTGAGTTCATTAAATGCCTTGTCCATGTCTGGTGTCCATGGTACCTGGCGGGTGCCAGAAGTTTATGGGCCAGCGAGAGCATCTGTGAGAGGAGCCTGCACTGCAGAAGCGGCTGGCAAATGTTTCCAGTAATAATTAACTGTTCCGATGAACCTGCATAATTCACTGTAGGTCTGAGGACGTAGCATCTCGAGAACAGGCTTGATCTTGTCCTGTGATGGTGTCAGACCGTCCGATGACACAACATAACTTAGGAATGTGACGGATGACTGGTGCAATTGAGTCTTTTTATTGTTGAGTTCAATACCAGCGGCTGTTAAAATATCTGTCACGACTTGAACACGCTCCTCACTCTGTTCTAAAGTAGAAGCAAAAACCAATATGTCATCCATATATACGAAACAAAAGTCTAGATGGGATAAAGTTTGACTGATGAAACGCTGCCACGTTTGGGGGGCATTTTTCAACCCAAACGGCATAAATTTGTATTGGAACAGCCCGAAGGGAGTGGTTATGGCAGTCTTTTCAATGTCCTCTGGAGCCATAGGAATCTGATGAAATGCATGCTTACAGTCCAAAACAGAGAAGTATTTTGCACCTGCGAGCGCATGATTGAAGTCTGCGATGTGTGGGACCGGATATTTATCAATGATGGTGCGGGCATTTAAACGGCTATAGTCTCTGACCATACGCCAAGTACCGTCTTTCTTTTGGTCAAACAGGATAGGACTAGCCCAGCAACCAGAAGAAGGTTCAATTATTCCCTTTTGTAACAGATCGTCCAATTGTTCTTTTGCAATTTTCATAAATTTTGGCTTGAGGCGGCGTGGACGTTGCAATATGGGCGGCCCATCAGTTAGACGTAACCGATGAACTGTGCCGTTAGTGACTACTGCAATACGTGGCACGGCACGATAGTCAGATGTCCGTGAAGCGGAGCAGGCAGTGGCGGACGGGCCAAGCTGTGGCGCTGAGGGCACGGAAGTACAGGTGTGCCACCCGCTCGTAGGCTGCGTAAAGGCCGCACACGTGTTAACATGGGTGAGGTTGGTACACTGGTTCTTGGTAGCAGGCCGTGCCGCTACGAGCGCTGTAGGCACGAGTGGGCGTGGCCAGACAGCAGATGGCCGTAGTTCATTGCCACGAGCTTGGCAAGTTAATTGTACCTTCGGAACGCAAGGAGCATGAGCACTGGGGCATACCCTATCATTACAAAAGGGGGTGCTGACACAGTTTACAGATTTCACAACATTGTCGTTAACGTGCGCGGGCACGGGAACACCAGATTGGCATGCACTGACCTTGTCTGTAGCCGACGAGTCGTCTGCTTGTAGTGCAGCGAGGCGTTGTTGTGTGGAGGCCAACTCGTGTTGTATGTCGCGGAGATGCAGCAGCATTTCCATACGTTCCATCCGCAACTTAGAAGACTTGGCGCACTCCAATAGCCACTTGTTTGTCCAGGATTGCAGCTCCAAGGATAGGTTTACACACTTCTTAGCACAGCACACATGTTTGGTGTTGGCCAAACTGTCACTCGGCAAAGCGAAAGGAATATGTTTGTTAAGGGAGGGGTAAAACACAGTATTTTGCACAAAATCTAGTGACAACTGATAGTGCTTGAGGAAATCAATTCTGAGAATAGGTTCTTCAATTGTTGACACTGGAAACGTCCACTCCAGCTTGCACTCGGGCGAAAGTTTCACTGTATACAAAGTGGAACCCGAACACTGTAGGGTAGACAAGTTCACTCCACGAAGTACTGTTTTGTGTGGTTGCACTTTATTGGTTGCTAGGCGAACTGGCAGCAAAGAGACGTCTGTGCCAGTGTCTACCAGAAAACATACACCTGATCGTAAATCGCGAACATAGACTCGACCACATTTACTGCTATTGTCCGAAACGGAGTGCAACGTGGGATGGTGCCCGTTATTTACATCACAGAAGGTGGCACCATAGCCTACCTGTGGTTGGAGTTTGGGTAAGGACACGGAGACTGGCATTTGCGAGCTTGCTCCCCGAATCTTGCGTGGAAGAAACAGTAAGGTTGGGCGGGCCTGTGCTCCTGTGGGTAGTTGCTAGGTGATGGAGTATGTGCCCCAGAGTCTTCCACAGAGGCCGATGCACTGTTGTTGTGAGGAGTTGAAGGTGCAGGCAGGGCGGCTAGTTTAAAAAACTTGTTATCAGCAGCACCGGACAAGGGCGTGGCGTCAGAAAGCGTCTTAGTGCGGCCAGGTCCAGAATGCAGTGCACGGAGCTCACGTTGCCTAGCGGAGTATGCTCTGTCGGCTGCGCGTAAACGTTCATTTACTGGCCTATTTTCATACGCAGAGATTGCAGTCTGGACAGGCAAAGGCAGCTTTTCAGTCCAGATTTCTGCGAGCGTGTCATCAGGCATAACTTGCTCATCGACGAGAAGATGAATGCACCGCCACAGCTGGGACGGAGACCTGTTGCCGAGACGCTCTTCGTAGATGAGCTGTCGCACATTTACTCTCCTGGTTTTAGAGACGCGCTCCAGTATCGTTTGTTTCACCACAGCATACTTCCCTGCTAGGGGGGGGGGGGGGGGGGGGGTGCTTTGACCAGATCCTAAATTAAATCGACGCGGTCGTGAAGATGGTTCATGAGGTAGGTGAAGCGTGCATCGTCGTCCAAGGCACAGACATTGAATGTTTGCTCAACCAGGTTAAACCAGAACTCCGGGTGAGCGGGTTTGAAGTCTGGTAATTTCGGCAGATTCAGCACTGCATCACTGCAGAGGTGCGCCTATTACTTCGGACGGAAGTAGAGCATGCAGAGGATTGCGAGTCCGGATTATTGGCGTCCCGTAATGCGGGAATCGCGAAATTCACTTGACGCCGGGGGGCGGCTGAGAAGCGACAGACGATTGAACGGTGTGAGGATCATAGTCAAAATGTGCATTCTCATTGACGTGGTAGCTCGGAGAGAAGCCACAAGTGCTTAAGTACGCCGGTGAATGTCCGTTATGCACACAGTATTCACTCGACCGTGAGTGGTGGGGCTGGTTGTAGATGTCGGAGTAATTACTGTCCAGCACAGAATTGTTGACCTGATTAGAAGCAACACAAGGATCCCACACACGTCCACTAGGATGCACACTCAGTGTGATATTTGCTGTTTGGTGAGCATTGAACACCTGTTGACTAGCAGGTGCGGAAGGATACACACGTGGCGGGAACTGATTCGAGTTTGAATTTACTACTGGATTTTCGAAAGTAGCGAAACCTCGCTCGACAGCACAAACTGTATTGAACTATGTGTTCGACACAGGAGCAGAAATGTTCCGACCAACCCTCTGTGGAGAACACGTGGGAAGGTCCAGGCTAACAAAGCCAGAGTCCACGACCATTGGCGGTTGGAAGAAACTGGCGGCACTCGATGAATTGCACTGCATGTTCTGGATGAAGGAATCCAAAGATTCTTCTGGCATGTCCACTACGACGGCAGGAGTGCTGGAGAGATGTTGCTGGAATCCGGGCGGCGGTGAATGCTGAAAGGCCATTGTCTGGAGCTGAACAAAGGCCCTCGCGATTGTGGAGAAACCCAACACGGTAGGCGCGTAAATAACCTTCAGGCGGTAACTCGGACACGTATTACACAAAAACGGGGTCACCAGTGAGGGAATATGGTATAGTTGTAGGTAAACAACTAGAATTCTCTCATATACAGATTTATTCACACTTAGCGTCTACTCAGATACAAGTCCGGAGGCTAACTGCTCTCCAAAGCCCTCTCCTCAAAGATAGCACACTTACGCACAGAACAAATATCGATTTTTATGGTGCTCTACGCCACAGATGTTTACAGCATCCAAGACACGAATGGAAAATACAAAACATTCATTAATAAAGTTAGCACCTTATTTGAAAATTGTTTTCCCCTGACGGTAACTCAAATTAAGCAGAAGTCTAATAAGAAACCATGGATCACACAAGGGATAAAGATATCATGTGAGACAAAAAGGAAACACTATCTGATACATAGGGACACCTTTGATACTAGCATTATAGCTCATTACAAAAATTACTGCAAAATATTGTAGAAGGTTATCCAGAAATCTACACACTTGCATTATGAGAAGAAGATAAATACATCCAGCAATAAAATAAAAACAGTATGGGATATAGTTAAGTCAGAGACAGGTAGGACCAGAAATGGGGAGGAACAAATAGTTCTAAAAATAAATGAAACCCTGGTAACAAATACATGTTGTGTTGCAAACCATTTAAACAAGTATTTTGTCTTTGTTACTGATAACATGGAGTTGTCAGGTTCAGTAAATAATACAAGGAATATCTGAGACCAGTGCACACAAGCAATCTCAGTAAAATGGAATTGACACTTATTTCACCCAAAGAAATAGAATCCATCATAAAGTCCTTGAAATCCAAGCATTCTAGAGGTTATGATAACATATCAACAAAGTTAATAACAGAGTGTTCATGTGAGCTAGTCATATCTTAAGTTATTTGTGTAATCAATCACTTGTCACAGGAACATTCCTGGATCGGCTTAAAAATGCTGAAGTTATACCTCTCCACAAGAAAGGGGACAAAGAAATGCTGTCAAATTGCTGACCAATCTCACTTTTGCCAGCTTTTTCAAAAATCTTTGAAAAGGTTATGTTCAAGTGTCTACTTAAGCACCTTAGTGAAAATAACATACTGTCAAAGTCAGAGTTTGGGTTTCTTAAGGGTGCTGATATTGAGAAAGCTATTTACACTTACAGTGAAAATGTCCTTAATTCATTGGACAACAAATTAGAGGCAACTGGCATATTCTGTGACCTTTCAAAGGCGTTTGACTGTGTGAATCACAGCATTCTTTTAAGTAAATTAAAATATTATGGTGTCACTGGTAGTGCTGGAAAGTGTTTCAGTCATATCTTACTTATAAAAAACAAAGGGTGTCATTACGTAAAACTTCACCAGTAGGCAATCAAACATCATCTGACTGGGAAGAAATTACATGTGGTGTTCCGCAAGGTTCCATACTAGGTCCACTACTGTTTCTTGTGTATATTAATGACCTGTCATCTGTTACATTACCAGATGCTAAGTTTGTATTATTTGCACATGACACAAACATTGCAATAAATAGTAAATCAAATATAAATTTAGAAAGGGCAGCTAATCAAATTTTTACTGACAATAATAAGTGGTTCATAGCCAATTCACTGTCATTTAAACTTTGAAAAGACCCACTATATGCAGTTCAGAACTTCCAAGAGATTTCCTTCTGGTGGGTGGATAAAATATGAGGACATGGAAATAGGAGAAGTTGAGAGTGTAAAATTCTTAGGATTACAACTTGATAATAAATTCAGCTGGGAGCAACATACTAATGGTCTGCTAAAGTGCCTAAACAAGTCTGTGTTTGCAATGCGAATGATGTCAGACATAGGAGATATAAATATATAAAAAAAAACAGGCATATTTTGCTTATTTTCACTCCATTATGTCTTATGGTATCATATTTTGGGGTAACTCCACAAACAGAGAAAAAAATTTTAGAGTAAAGAACCGTATAATAAGAGTAATGAGTAGTGTAAATACAAGAACATCATGTCAAAATCTATTCAAAGAATTGGCCATATTAACCACAGCTTTATTCCTTAATGAAGTTTGTTGTAAATAATACATCTCTTTTCCAACTAACTGATTAGTACACAGTATCAATTCTAGGAATAAGAACAACATACATAAAGATTTAAAATCACTTACTCTTGCCCAGAAAGGAGTCCAGTATTCAGCAATGCATATTTTCAATAAGTTACCAGCATCCATTAAGAGTGTAGTTTCAGACAAGGCACAATTTAAACATAATTTAAAAGAATTTTTGGTGGCCAACTCCTTCTATTCCATCCATGAGTTTCTCAACAAGTGCAGTAGACCATTCTAACCATTCTAATGAAAATTTATTATACTTTAATTTTTGACAATACTTGGTTGTAACAGCCAAGTAACTACATTACTGTGTGAATGATGGATGTATGGAAAGCAGATGTAAGTCTTAAGTCTGTAAATAGTGGAAGTTTAATTTTAAATCTTGTACATAATCTGTCTGTTCTTAGCTGCGGATCACTGAAATGAGTAATTTACTTTAATTTTTGACAATACTTGGTTGTAATAGCCAAGAAACTAGAAAATGTCCGAATGATGGATTTAATGAAAGCAGATGTAAGTATTAAACCTGCAAACATTAGAAGTTTAAATTTAATTCATGTACATAATTTTACTGTTTATTGACTGAGGATCATTAAAATTATTGAAACTCAAGTTTTTCTAAGTACATTTTTGTAATGTGTTTATCTGACATGTTCCACACCCAGGAGGTTGTGTCTATGGAATGAATAATTAATCTAATCTAATCTCATGATGTGGGATTTGATAACTGTACTTATGTAGAAACTTTATATTAAAAATTATGTGTTGATATATGGTACCACACTGTTACAAAATTCTTCTACCTCTTAAACACATCTATTCTTCAATAGGTTTTATACATGGCTCTCAAAGTGATTGTATGGTAGGTCTGTCAGTACCAAGTGTTGTTTATTATAGTTTTACAATAGAATATTTAAAACCATTTTGACACTTAACTTACTACGTCCTGAATCTACATTATTTTATTTTGGGTTTTATAATTGTGAAAAGCACTTCTGAAAATTAGAATCTCTGCCACCTGTTTTCATTAAGGAGAGACAGACTTTAATATAGAGGGAAAGTTTGCTAGTAGTTTCAGTTCTTTAAACTGTGGCCAACATGAATTTCTTGTTCTAATGACTGTATTTGCCCTTACTACTTTCTTGCCATATAAGCACTATTTTAATTCCAGAAAAGTTGCACCATCAGATATTTCTGTATGTTAATTGACAGAAATCACAGTATAAAGGTAGAAGATGTTTCTCACTAACAGAGTTTTAATCGACATGGCAGGTACATCACTCTTGTTAGTCTAATGCACAAGTGCTCTGTGAGTGCTTCCCGCTCCAATTGTGGGTTCAAATGTACTACTCCTAGTAGTGTGATGGGTTCATGCTAACTCAGTTTTTCAGTCTAATTTCAGTTTTTCCTTTATTTAATACTAGCACAGAATCTTGGCATTGCCCAGGTATTTATTTAAAGCTGTGTATACCACACAGTGTCTGAACTATGTGTCGCACAATGACATAATTTTGTAGGTACATTCAGCAGGATATGTGAATTGCTGCACAATGTGTTGGAAATGGAGTTAAAGTTTGCGTCATGTAAGATGGTGGCCCAAGTTTCAGCCATTTTGTACATCCACCTCCACTAGGCACTGGGCACTGGTAGCCAGTAATATTCATTCTCTGTCCAAGTGGCTAGCAGAGAGTTACATCTTAACAGCATAATCTTGCTCCTACATGCTGCACTTTTGCCGTACTTTGTGACAACTGAATTATTCAATCAACTATCAGTTGTTTTTGTTTCCTTTTTCTTTCTTGTAGCAGTATAGCTGTGAATGTGTATCTGTAGAAGCTTAAGCACGATTAAAAAAAAGTTAGGTGATGGCAATAAATGTGAAGTGCTTCACAAGCAGACGAGGGGGATTATTTACTGCATTCATAACTTTGTCAAATGTGAATCTGAAAGCAGGTCTCCTACTGTTGACATTCAAATACACAAGAATGGACTCCAAAATCATATGGTGTCATCAAAAGAACTGTAAACAGAATTATAAACAAAAGTATCACAGCTGTAGGAGCTATAGAAAAAGTTGGTTTCATGTCACCTGGAAAGCACTGAAATCGCAGGAGCATGCAAAACCAATGGATGGTTTTAACAATGATGTTGTAAAGGGGTCCATGTAAATGATGACTGCCCAACATCACAAAAATGTGTTACAGTTATGCAGGAGAAAATAGGCTTCAATGGTAAGCACTTCATCAATGTAAAGATTTTTAAAAGGCGTTGGTTCCAGATATGTTAAGAAGAGTTGTTAGTTCAAAGAAGTGCATAGGTGCTGCATTAACTACATCCCAAATAGATTCATGATACAAAGGAAGGAGGTAAACTTGTATTTATGTGTAAGAAAAACAGCAGTGACTACCATTCAGAAATCAATGCTGTCAGTTTCGTGACGTGATTCACAATTCTTGTCATACCTAGCTTCAAAGTCAGTCATTGCCAGTTATAATTCAACTGTTACAGAGAAAGCACCAAGTATAAACACCAGAAAAGTGTGGATATTTTTCCCTGGCTTAAAAGTCAAGATATTAAGCATGGTGTAACCCAGATTTGTGCCGATCTCCTGCAGCTTGTTAATTTATACAAGTCACTTCATGGAATGTAAGAACTTGACTTCCTTGCACGTGAATGGGATCATACAGTTTTACATTTACTCACATGTCACTGTCAATGTAGCCCTATGGAATTAATTTGGGAAAAGGATAAGGCTATGTGGGAGGAGAAAAAAACATTCAAGGTAACATTCACTGAATTGCTTGTGCATGAGGCAATAGATGACATCCCACCTGTAGCATGGACACAGTCTGTGCAGCATGCTGAAAAGCTTCAGAAAGAATAATGTGACAGGGAAGTGATAATGGATATAAGCCTTGAACCTATCATCGTAAATTTACGATCAGATTGTTCGAAGACAGATTCAAATAGAAGTGACAGGGATATTACAATGTAGACTTTGGAATAAAATAATATTGTTTCTTAGTTTTAGACTCGCGATGTAAAAAATGTGCTTGTCAACATATCAATTGTGTACATAATAATGTGAACTTCCTAGCCTTTTTGATTAGGACTTTGTATTCTTTGAATTATGTAGACTATAATCTTTAGAATATTGCCCAAGGAGAAGTTAAGCTTCTCCACCATGTTGTATGCTCTAATAACACGTGAGAATGCAGCTGGATAAATTCATCAAAAGTTCGATATTTTCACATGTAAACCCCTGTCACTTTCAAGGCACGAACTGGATAAAGCCCTAAAATGACAGTAACTGTTACTTGTCGAGATATCGGTTGTTTTCGATGTTATCGGTCATCAATCCCTGGAATCATTCACAGATTATGGTTAATTGTTTGCTTGTTCAATAGATTATAAATGTGGTCTCTTTCTGTAATATCGAACAAGTTAGTTTACACTCATAATGCCCATTAACTGTGAAAAATATGACAACTTACAGACCATTTTTATGATAGTCTTTTCATTAGTCCTTTCTACCACTAATTCTTTTTTATGCCCAGTGATTACACCTAACTACAGTCAAACATATCAACACACACACACACACACACACACACACACACACACACACACACACCTTGTACGCATTGTTAAAGATTCTATTGAGTAGAAGCAGTTGTCAAGCAAATACAATGATTTTGGTTTGTGCTTGAAGTTAATTTTGTTGTGTATTAAATTTTAACTTGTAATTCATTTAAAATCACAATAAATGATAATTATTTTACACAGTTTCAATGCTCTTGTCATCAGACAATTGTCATGTTGACAAAAATTGTACTTCATGTCTTCACAAAGCTGTGTCAGCTATTCTCACCTCCCTGTGTCATGTATAGTAAATCTGTGGAGCAGTGGATGCAATGTCATCAAGATGTTAATTAATATTTCTCTAATGACAACTGATTGAAATTGGTTTTAATATTTACTATTCCCCTCATAGATATGAACGTATAATTTGATGTACTGTAGGCAAATGAGCCTGACTGTTGTCCGCAGCAACCCAGTTCAGTAACGTGGACTCTGTTTGCCCACTCTCTGCTGCTGCGCATGCACAGTTCTCATCCCTTCGCTGCTCTGCCTCTATGCATGGAAGTGCCATCTTACGTGACGTGAGCTATAGTAGCAATGAAGTAATAAATATATACGGCATGCACGATGTGACAGTTTTTGACGCATCTCATTGTTTATGATGCCATGTCCTCTAAACTGTGTTGTAAAATCATATAACGTTGCAGTTACATTCACTGATATACGTGCATTGTGCCTGAAACATGTCGTGAATACAGTGAGGAGTAAAGTAGTAATAAATTATAATGTCATGCCTAATGCAATACTTTTACTGCTTTACAAATACACTAAGTACACTTTTCACACTTTATTTTTCATTTATATTCACTCACTGTATCATTTTGATTGCTCACATTTCACTTTTTGTTTTCATTCACTCACTGCATTACTTTTTCAGTTCCTCCCCTCATCACTGATAAGAAAGTGATGTTTCAACCCATGATGGGTCTCGCTTTATATATCCCTACCAATGGGCGGTAGACCCACCAGTGGCGAATTGCAGAACATACCAAAAAGGATTAAAATAGTCCACAATGTTCCACAACATTTTAGAGTGTTCTGGAATGTTCTGCAATGATCTGGAATGTTCCCAAACATTCTGGAATCTTCCCAAACATTGCACATATTCCAGAATATCCTGGATCATTGTGGAACATTCAGTAATGTTGTGGAATGCTTTTGAATGTTCTCGAATACCCTCTGATGTTCTGGAATGTTCTAGAAATTTTTAGAGGGTGAAACTTCCCTGTCCTTATATCTTCAAACGCACACACTTGTGGTAAAAGTGAGAACCTTTATTGTGGCTGGGGGATAGAGGGCTACCATACTATGTAACTTCCCTAAACATGCTGGGACTCATTTCTGAGTTTTAGTGGCACGTATATTGTATGCTTATTTTTATAATATATACTGATTAGTTTTTTTTGTAGCCAATGTGCAGACTTATCAACTACTGACAGTGCTTTCTTTTTCACCTTGTCTATACCGTACAGGTGTACTAAATGACAGATCAACAGAACTATCATCTTCACCTCCACAATAACAGAATCTGATGTTTGTGGTCTCCTAACTTAGCTTACTTTTGCTATACTCCAAGTGGTAACATTTTTTTGTTTGAAGGTTTGTTTATGAAATGCACAGCTGTGAGATAGGTTTCCTGTTTGTTTTTATGAGCTTAGTAGTTTGTGGAAGGGGCATATAGCAGTTGCTTATCAGTTTTTTAGCTGTTGATTGTGAAACTTCCTATATCAGTTTCTTACAACTTGCAGCATAATTCAATAAAACAACAAAAGTAGGAAATATACAAAATGTGATAAAAGTCTTCCTCACTTACTGTCACATTTCCTCTGTGATGAGTACACAAAGGAGAAGTCCGGTTTACTTACAGTAGTGTCATTGCTGTTATCCTTGTAGGTATTGGGTTTATCAGTGCTCTCCATACTAATGCCCCAATACCAAAGAACAAACACCACATCCACTGGTCGAGTGACAGAGGGACTGTCGAAAATGCTACCGAGCCATAATGGACAATCGCAACCTGAAGACAGACAACATGGACTTTTCAGCCAGATCTATCTTTGTAACAATTGAGTAATCTGTGAAAGCTTTTCAATTTTCCTTCATTTTCTTGCTAATAAAAGTTCAAGTGACAATGATTTCACTTGTTACTTTTTATATTAAATCAGGATACCTAGAAGTTTCAAAATTTTCTCACTACCTCTTTTAGCACATTATTACCATTGTCCGGTGAGACACAAATATTTAAAAAAAAAAGTTCTAACCAAAGCTAAAGATAATAACTCAATATACATGAGTGTGGATAATGACAAGCACAATTATGACCAATATAAATACATTTTATTGCACAATATGAAAACTGAAAGTGGCATTCATTTGCACAACCTTAAAATATGGTAGTGGAAGAGATGGGTTAGAGTGGGGTGAAGGGAGTCAGGTATAACATCGAGTGAAAAGCAGTACACAATATATAATTAGAATTTTATGTTATGTGGCAATTAGGAATTTTAAAACATTTCCTCAATAACTACGAAAGTTATCATTGACTTACAAAACTAGGTGTAGCTGTATCACAAAATGTGATACATTTATAAGAAATCTCTGTGTTTGGGTTTGAATATTTTGACAACTTCTCTTCACATTTTCAACAGGTGTCAAGGTCAATGTTTGCAATCTAATAAAACTGTGATTGGACATAATGTGTGGTGCTTTAGCATTTGTTACCCAGTGCTGTCAATGAATAAAACAGCTTGACAGAAATTTAGGGCCAACCAGCAGGCTAAATAAAACTGAGACAAATTATATAAGGATCAATCAAAAAGTTTGCATCTGAGGTCATTGCTGCAGTTTATAAGCAATGTACCACAACTTTGATGTGGGTATACAGGGTGAAAAGTATTTAAACCGACAAACTCTGGGAGGTTGTAGGGGACATCAAAACAATTATTTTTCCCTATGAGGAGTATTTAAACCAGTACAGGAAGATTTCTCTGGCAGCAAATTAACTAAACCAACAAACTCTTTCGCATTTTTTTATGACCAAGAGACAACATATTAACACAACCCAATTTCAATTACAGTAGATTTTCAAAAATACCTCCATCTACACGTAAACAAAAGGTTACACTGTCGGATCATGTTCTGTCTGACACGGTCAAAAACCCCAGGAGTATCCTGAACTGTTCCTGCTGCTGCTACTATCTGGGCAACCAGATCCTCTTCTGATGCAACAGGAGCTGTGTAAACAATGTTTCACATCTCTCTCCACACTAAAAAGTCCAGAGAGAACATATCTGAGGATCGAGCAGGCCATGATACAGAACCACCACTGCCAATCCACATTTCAGGGAACTGTCAGTCAAGGAATCGACACACATGATGACTGAAATGTGCCAGTGCCCTGTCATGTTGGAACCACATGCGTTGTAGGGAGCAGGACGTCTTCCAGCCATTCTGGCAATGCTCTGGAGAGAAAATTATAATAGTACCTGCCATTTAATGGCTTAGGTAGCAGGTACGGCCCAATTAAACAGTCCCCAACAACACTGACCCACACATTAATGAAGAACTGCACTTGATGAGCGCTAGTAACTGTGGCATGTGGGCTATCCTCATTCCAAACATGCGAATTGTGCATGTTGAAGACTCCGTCACGCCTGAACGTTGCTTCACCAGTAAACAACAGAGAGGATGGAAATGTAGGATGCATTTCACACTGTTCCAGGTACCACTGCGAAAACTATGCTCTGGGTGGACAATCAACAGGTTATAGGTTGTGGACATGCTGTAAGTGAAATGGACGTAACAATTGCTCTCGAAGGACTGTTCTTACATTTGTCTGATTCATCCCCATGTTGCGTGGAATTGCACGAGTGCTGATTGAAGAATTCTGCTCCACATGCTGCAAAACAGCTCCCTCAGATTGCAGCGTTCTTACCATGCGACGGCGTCCCTGTCCAGTTAATCTGCTAAGTGATCCGGTCTCATGCAGACGTTGGTACACAGCAACAAAGGTCGTATGATGCGGGATACAGTGATTAGGCTATTGTTTCTAGAATGAAATTTTCACTCTACAGTGGAGTGTGCACTGATATGAAACTTCCTGGCAGATTAAAACTGTGTGCCAGACCGAGACTCAAACTCGGGATCTTTGCCTTTCGCGGGCAAGTGCTCTACTGACTGAGCTACCCAAGCATGACACACACCCCATTCTCACAGCTTTAGTTCCATCAGTACCTTGTCCCCTACCTTCCAAACTTCATAGAAGCTTTCCTGCGAACCTTGCAGAACTAGCACTCCTGGAAGAAAGGATATTGCAGAGACATGGCTTAGGCACAGCCTGGGGGATGTTTCTAGAATGAAATTTTCACTCTACAGCAGAGTGTGCGCTGATATGAAACTTTGGAGGAGAGCTTCGGTGAAGTTTGGAAGGTAGGCAGATGAGGTACTGGTGGAATTAAAGCTGTGAGGACGGGGTGTGAGTCGTGCTTGGGTAGCGTAGTTGGTTGAGCACTTGCCCACAAAAGGCAAAGGTCCCGAGTTCGAGTCTTGGTCTGGCACACAGTTTTAATCTGCCAGGAAGTTTCATATTAAGATATTGTTGTTGATAAACCCACTGTTCAGCTCACCTGTTGTGGTGTGCTACGTAGTATGCACCAACCATATCAGTGTACGCACTCCAGGTGTATCGCTCCATTAGTAAACAGAGATGATGCACTGCTACACTGGTGGACAGCAGTTGCTTACAACTGAAGATTGTAATACGCCCTCTAACAACTGAAGAATGTAATACAGCCTTCACCAGTTTAAATAATCCTCATAGGAAAAAATGACATTCGGGAAAAATATTTGTTTTGATGTCCCCTACAACCTCCCAGAGTTTGTCGGTTTAATTACTTTTCACCCTGTATAAGCACTGACATGTAGGCAATAAATCAGTATGGCAATTGTGTGTTTCTGACATGTATGCAGTAAATGCAAAAATGTGAACTGTGGCGACGTTATTACCAAATGTGTTTAAACAGCAACAATGCACTATTATTCTTTTGTTGCTTGTTGAAGCACAAACAGGCAGATGTACGCTGGAGAATGGAAAATGTGTATGGGGCAGCATGTTTGTTGAAAACCACCACTGTGGAATGGTGTGCCACGTTCTGTGCTCGTCGCAGTTTGACAGAGGATGCTGGTTGATCTTGGAGAGATTTGGAGTTATGCCAGCTCAAGTGCGAGGCACTCGGGCACCTGCCCTGTAGTCTTGATCTCTCCCTATGTTATTTACATGCCTTGAGTTCTTTTAAAAATGTCTTGAAGGATCAGTGATTCATGTTAAATGATGATGTGCAGCAGGCAGTTACGGACTCCTTCTCACAACAGGACACAATGTTTTGCCAAATGGGTATCTTCAAACCGAAGCAAAAATGGGAAGATTGTCTCAATGCTCACGGCAATTATGCTGAATGACATACTGATTCTGCTTCTGGATTGCAAAGCTTTCAAACTAAAACTTATGGTCACCCCTTATAAACAAGGGATTATCTACTAGTGGGGAGAGAGCAACAATATAGTTTCTCATTTTATTCAGCCAAATTTTGTGCTAGTAAAATAAAGCTTCTGTATCAGTTACCTGAATTGTCTGCCACTATAATTTCAGTTCCCTTATAAATTACACTGTCTTAGAAGTTTGGTGCCTCCATTAGGAAAGTATCTAGATTAAATTTACCACACATGTTAAGGAGAACAACTGTCTCCCATTTCTGGATGTGCCCATGCAAAATAAACCTGATGGTACTCTGGCACATGGAGGGTACAGGAAATCGGTGCACACAGACCTGTATCTTCCAGTGACTAGCTACCACCACTGATGATAGTGACAGTCCTATCTGACAACACTGGTGCACATAACGAAGATCATATGTGATGACAGCTACTTACTGATGGATATGGACTGCCTTAAAACACTTTTGCTTTCAACCGCTACAAAAATAGGGAAATTAAGAAGGCACTGTGGGCACACAAATGCAATGACAGGAAGAAAGAAGCAGAAAAAAATTAGAGAGAACATGAGATTGCTTTTCTGCTATATGTTAGTGCAGCTTTTGTTGTCTATCACATCCCATGCAAATATGGAAAACAGTACATTGAATAAATGCACCAACATGTCTCCCTATGTTGCATTGAACGTATATGTAACAAAAGACTCAGGCAGATAAATAAATCTACATGGATAGTGCACAGTTTAATGGAAAAGCACATGTTTAGTTTTAAAAAAAAAGATGTCTGTAATCTGCATGTCAAATGATTTATAGGACATCATTATTAATGAGTGGTGATGAATCTTGTTAATTGAGGTAAGGGTTTTACCTTCAGAGCAGCTTGGTAACTGGCCTTTGAAACAATAGGAAGGGAGATGATGTCATCATCACATAATGCAGCAGTGGACACGAGTTGCCAGGGCCATTGCTAATCTGTTGTAGAGTGGAACTGTGAGATTTAATTGCCCATGGCTCTAAACTATATAAGGAGAGAGACTGTGATGCACTGGACTCTACCATTCGTCACTCCAACACCACTTGAATCTCCTGGTTGAGTAGCATAATACATGGAAACGTCAACTAAATCCAAGCCACCCCCTCTGGTCACACCACTCGGCGCTTCTAGCATCCAGATTCCCACCTCTCCACATGCAATGAACCCATCCCCCTGACTAACATAAGAGAGCATTTAGGCCCCCAATACAAAGCCCTATACAGATTAAAACTACTGAAATCATTAACAGGTGGCACTTGAGGTCTACATCCTTCCACAATTATCCTCACCTACAAATCCCTTGTCTGCCCCTATGCAAACCTTTTTCTGTTCTTGGAGCATCTCCAGATCCAACACATTAACTGCAAAAACAACTGCCAGCACTCAATATCCTATACACTAATCATCAATCCATGTACATTACTGAGCCAATGCACGTACACAACATATGTACATTCATGCCTTATCCATCCTCTCCTTCCAGAACTTCAAACGACTACCGTTACCCAATGATAAAATCCATCCCAAGATGTAACCCTCTTTCCAACCCTAGTCGCTACACCCCATCTCACACCATCGTTCCACCTTCCTCCCTCCCCTTCTTCTGACTGTAATGTGGCAGAATGCAACAATACATTACAACACATTGAGGAAACATAAACTGAAATCTGATACCTCTGCACATCACTATGTCTGCATATAACATCTAACCTCCATGTTTTGTACTTGCATCACTGATATAAAGCAGTCACTTTGGGGTGTAATTAGTCAACCTACTATGCGGTTTCAACAAATTTACATCAATACTGTTTTTGTAGTTGCCATGTAATGAAAAAAAAAAAAAAAAAAAAAAAAAAAAATACAATTAGAGATATATTTCAAATAATAGTGCAAAAAGTAGTATATGTATCAAATAAAATGTAACACAATTGCACCAAAGACATGCTATGAACATAAAAATTTACATAACACTGAAGTCATTAGTACTTTCAAGTTAAGCACTATTTGGGCATGGAGGTCTTATATTTATGTAAGGTAGTAAGTGTAATTCTGTTACACTATTATTATATACAAACTTCACAGAAAAACAAATCTGTATTAACTAACAAGCTATCCAGAATTGTAAAAGCTCAGTTGTAATTTTTCAGCATTTAGTATAAAACAATGTGTGGATTCAACTCTGTTTACTGTAAAATTATAAAAGAAGTGTGCTGGTGGCCATACGTGCTTCATTGTTGAAACAGATTTTGTGGTGTCAATACTGTGTCATGTGACGCTAGAAATACGTTTTAAAGTAACATTCTGCATTTTGAGTATATAATTTCATAGTCACAAATTGCCTGACAATCCAAGAAAAAGAACAGTTAATATTTCCAATAGAGGAACTTTAAAAGTTACTGAATTACACTAACCATTGTCCGTCAACCAACACCAATTTAGGTAGTGAAGTGCACCAATTCAACCTGCTAATATTTCAATTTGGTTGGCGGAGCTGTGATCTGCTGAAAATGTAAGGTCAGATGTGCTAAACAACTTCTAAATTTCAGGTATGCATTATGAGTAAAAAAGTAATCTGAACAAAATTATAAAAATGTAAGACACTACCAACATTATTGGATGAGAATGCAACCACATGGATGGATAAGTAATGTGACAAAGCAAATGACTGGAATCAATTGTGTGGAACATTGTCATTGTGGACATTATTACAACAATTTATTTAAACAACTCAGGAAGATTTTAGGTGAGAAACATGATTAACAAAGTAGTGATTGTGATAGAATTATGGCTGAAACCAGTAAAGACTTGGGTAGCAGAATTGAGGCATCAAAAAGTGAACTAAGGAAAGACTTGGGCGATAGACCTGACATTGCTAATAATATAGTTATAGAATTAAGAAATAAATTTTAAATTTAAATAATGGTGTTAACACCTTAGAATTTAGGAAAAGAACTTGCTGTTGAGCCACTATGCAAACAATCTGATGCACAAGGTAGTTTAGTCAAAATTAATATTGTAAAGGTAGAGCCATATATATATTTGTTTGTCTCTGTATCATGAAGGATTGGCACGTCTGAGGAGTTGCATGTGAGTTTGCAGAGTGTGTAAAAATGGGGCATTTTTCCTAACATATAGACTGGAAAGGGGAGAGCACAAGAAAAATTTGCCTGGTACTTTCAGTTGCTCTCCACAGACTAATTAAGCAGAGGAACAGCCTAAGTCTTCTTTAATTACTCTGTGGAGGCCTAAAAGTACTAATAATATTGCTATCATTCAAAATTCTGCATGGCCAGCCATCTACTGGCAGGGTGGTAGATTGTAGTTTGCATCTGCATAATCTCAAGAGCTCCTCGAACACTTGACATTCAAACTGTCTACCCCTGTCAGCAGTGATAACTTGAGGAATGCCAAACCTGGAGAACCAACTAGAGATCAACACATGGGCAACAGACACTGCAGAAATATCTGTTACAGGGACAGCCTCAGGCCACCTAATAAATCTATCTACCATGATACCAGCAAATGAAAGCTTTTTGAAGTGGGAAGAGGACATACAATATCCATGCGTATGAGAGGGGGTCGAAAAGTTTCTAGTCTAACAAATAAAGAATGACAGAAATTTCATAATACCAATTTATTTTTCAATATAATACCCTCGTACAATAATACACTTGGGGGCACACTAAGGTAACTTCTGCAAACCATTCAAATAAAAGGTCTTCGATTTTGAGTCCAACAAAGCATTCACAGCAGCAATCACTGCATCATCATTGTCAAATTGTCATAATTTGAGGTCTTTTTTTAGGTTTGGAAAAAGAAAAAAGTCTGATGGAGACAAATCAGGTAAATACAGCAGACGATATAACAATTCAAGCTCACAGTCACGCAAAGTTTCCAGTGTTTGAAGGCTTTTTGCGCCGATGCATTGTTCTGATGCAGAAGATATCCGCGAGCCAATTTTTCGTGCCATTTTTTTCTTTATCTCTTCTCTCAAACAGTGCAAGAAGGCACAATAGTATGACGCATTGATAGTTACTCTCTTTTGCAAGTAGCCCACAATAATTATTACCCCTTCAGCATCCCAGAAGATTGATGCCATCACCTTGCCAGCTGATTTTTGAGTCTAAAATTTTTTTGGGTAGGGGATGAAGGATGTTTTCATTGTTGTGACTGTTGTTTTGTCTCAGGATCAAAGTGGTGCACCCACATTTCACCAAAGTCACATACATTGCAAGAAAGCCATCTCCATCCACTTCAAATTGGTGAACAATTTCTTCACAACACTTTTTTCACAACACTGCACACACTCCTGTCTCTGATCTGCATTCATGTCTTTCGGAACCCACTGAGATGAAACTTTCTGCATTCCCAACATATATATCCACAACACTGTCATGAACATGGCCAAGGGAGATTCCAAATGTCATTTAAATGTGCTGCAGTATTGTTCAATGATCCTGGAAAATCATATCTTGAATTGCAGTCACTGTTTCATTAGTGGCAACGGTGACAGGCTTTCTGCTCCTCGGCACATCTTCCCATGTGTTCTTCCATGTTTGAGGTTGGACATCCAGTTTTTCACTGCTGCATAAGATAGAGCACTGTCGTTACATGTATTCTGCACATCCTCTGCAATTTCCTTGGGCGTGATTTCCTTCAAATGAAGATATTTTATCACAGCACAGTTCTTGATTCTCTCGATTTTTGCAATTTTGCTTAAACTATGGCATACAATGCAACCTTGTGGGAAAAATAATGAAGATGGAGCCGTGAAATTTGATTTGCATACCTACAAAGGGTCACCATAAAAGTTGGTGGTGTTGTTTGTGGGAGAAGACATTATGGTAACTACCTTGGGCTATAAATTTTTTGACCACCCCTCGTAAGTGTGAGAATCTCCCTGACGGTGACAGTGATGGGAAGTCATTCACTGGAGTAATGTTATGGCAAGAGATTTTACAACTTTGACATCACATGCTACTTCGAGCTAATCGAGGCAATTTTTCTGTATTCCTGGCCAAACAACTGTGTTTGATATTAACTTAGCAGTAGCTCTTTTCCTCAGCTGTATGCTACGTTGTAAAAGGTGTCGAACTCTGCACATTGCCACGTTGCTAGGGTAAATGGACATAAGTTGTATCCCGAAGTGTCACACCAAATCCCTTGTCTCATGTTGTGCAGTGGCAGGCACTCAAGGCACAGGCCTGCCATTGCAGTATTGGCCCGGCAGTGCTGAAGGACACACTCTATATCCCGTTCTGCTGCTACGTCAGACCAGTTAATGATGGGAAATGTCACACAGTAGTGAGACAAGCAGTCGGCCGTGACATTATCCTGTCCTGCAATGTGTTGCACGTCTGTCAACAATTGGGCAATGAACTCTGCTTGGCGAATTGGATGTGGTGACTTGAGGTCAATAACACTTTTGAATATGGAAGTCAGAGGTTTATGATCTGTGAAAATTGTAAATACTTGTCCCTCTACTATCCATTTCATAGTGATTGACCCCTGACTTTGAGCTTGTATTCTGGTAACATTGCATTACAAACATCGATATGTTACACCTTGCCAGAATTGTGGATATGTCACTTTCATTCAGTGCATGAATAATACATCTCAGTTGAAATGGGGGTGACATACATGGTAATATTTAAGAGAAATAATGCTTTTTCTAGCTTTTTTCAGGGAGTGTCACATTTAAGGATGCCTAAAAATCAGACTGTAAAAAAATTCCTTTCAACAGTTTAAAGATAATCTCATCCTATTTACAGACAGATTTTCGGTATTTTCTGATTACTCATTTCATTGCAATAATGTCAGATGCAAGATGCTGTGATTGAGGTTACTGTTGTAGCTATTGTGACGGTGAAGGCACTGTTGTTAAGCTTGAATTTTGTTGGTTTCATTATATGTCTTAGCTAATAAATACTCCTTGTGTTTGTTAATTAAGTGTTCATAAAGCAATTGTCTTAGTAGCTGCAATATATGCGAGTCTGTTAGTTGTCAAACCAGCACGCCGCCACTGTTGTAATGTATCATAAGCACCAGTTAGTTGGCAAAGAATGGAAACTGTAGTTGCATTCCAGCATGGCACTGGTGCATTCAGTTTTTGTTGAGAGTAGAAGGGAATAATATGGGAAACTGAAAATAAATGGTCGACATGCAAGCAGCTGCCGGCCGAAGTGGCCGTGCGGTTAAAGGCGCTGCAGTCTGGAACCGCAAGACCGCTACGGTCGCAGGTTCGAATCCTGCCTCGGGCATGGATGTTTGTGATGTCCTTAGGGTAGTTAGGTTTAATTAGTTCTAAGTTCTAGGGGACTAATGACCTCAGCAGTTGAGTCCCATAGTGCTCAGAGCCATTTTTTGCAAGCAGCTCACATTAAATGTACAGTTGTATAGCACATTTCAACAGGAAATGGAAAAGCCAATTAGCTCAAATAAATTTTGCAGTAAAGAATGACGACTGAAAGCAAACCTACCATAATCACTTTTGCTGCTGGCTAAGGTCTTGCTGCTGCTACTGCAGCTGTCTACTTGGATCAGCAACAGTTCTAGTGATATGCCAGGACAGTGGGCTCTTTGCGCATACCTGATTTCAAGTTTGTGTACATGAGTCACTGAATTCCTCCAGGTATTGCTGTACCCTGAAGTGCAGTCATGCATGTACCAGTAGGCCAGCTACGGTAAATTCCTCATATGATGTGGCATTAGATGGAAGCTCTACATTGCTGCTTTCCACCCATTCAATAATAGAATTCTTTCTCTATTTTGTAGACAGATTTTGCAATACTGTATTTATCACTGTGTTGTGATATGGAGCCTGATCTGAAACAATCAGAGATCAGTTTGTGACTTTTTGGAATGCTTCTAAACCAGTTTTTTTAGAGTCTGGCATTTATTTCAAAATGATCATCTGCACCTACTTTTTGTGCAATAAAACATAAGCCTGCATTTTGCGCAAACCCACTTGTTTCCCAATGTGGCACATTATAATTATTTTTCTAGAACCGGATGATGTTTGAAATCCTCCTTTCCAGCCATTCTACTCTTGAACACTTCCTCTGTGATAATCACATGCATTTTCTGATACATAAGGCATTTTTTCATTCCTGCCAACCAAACGTTTTGTAACGATTTACACCACACCAACCCTCATCAATGTAATAAGTAGTCCATCCATTGTAGCATCAGTGTCTTATTTCCTGCAAGACCTCATCTACTTTTTTTTGCTACTTGGTTATTTTCAATCAGCACATAGATGTTTTTTTATATTTTTTTATATTGAAGCCAATTTTTGAATAGCAAGCCAAAGGGTTGTTTCACTCCTATCAGAAAAATCTTCCACCTTAGTCTTCAGCTTTTACAATATGGCTGCCACTGTTGGAAACTGCTTTTCCACTCAGAAGTTGTGGATTTTTCTTCTTATGACTCTTTTTTTTGGTGATACAAGACACGAAGTTTCCCTATATTTTCTTGAAATTTGTTTCACTGTACTTCCACTAATACCGAGACATTCAAAAGTTCTCTTTAACTAAAAACTAAACTCCATCCAAACAGGCCTCAGAAGGCCCAACAGTACTGACTGACCACTGTGTCATCCTCTGCCGACAGGCGTCACTGGATACGGATGTGGAGGAGCATGTGGTCAGCACACCGATCTCCCTGCTGTTTGTCAGTTAACGAGACTGGAGTCGCTACTTCTGAATCAAGTAGCTCCTCAATTTGCCTCACAAGGGCTGAGCGCACCCTGCTTGCCAACAGCGTTCTGAAGACTGGACAGCCACCCACCCAGTGCTAGCCAAGCCCGACAGCACTTAACTTTGGTGATCTGACAAGAACTGGTGTTACCACTGAGACAATGCCATTGGCTAGAAGTTCTCTTTGTTGGCTATGATATAGATTTGCTCACAGCTCATTCTTTTTGGCCTCACCACAAAGTAAGCATGTGCACTGATCACCATAGAATTTTCAGAGCTCCGTAAATGATGCATGGGTTCACAAAAGTACAAGGCAACTAATTGTGTCATGAGCACTGCCTCACACAAATACACAACAACAAATGGGAGCACAATTGTTTTGTATCTGATGGGAAGCCTTGCTGTAAACACTGCAACAATGAAAAATGAAGTGGAAATACTGTTCAGAGGTCTGCCAACATAGCACATGTGAGCATGCAGCACATAGAAATGCAAAAGCAAATAAATTAAAGATGTGATATTAGCACTTTCTGTAGATTTATGTGCATAAAAACATAACAGCTGTGAAAGGCAACAACAGAGCTTGCATATATGCTTTTCATCTTGTTAATATGTATCATCATTAGGCAAATTGCAGCAATCTACACCCACCATTATTAGGAACAAACTATTGATTGGAAAGCAATGACAATTTGACTGGAAGTTGAGTATGATTGTATTTTTAAAATGTAGAAAGGAAATTATTCTCCTAATTGTGGTTTGACTTCTATGACTTCCCAAATTTGACATTCACTAAAAAAAAAAGGGTCAAAGAAGCACATTTTCTCTTAAATATTACCATGCATGCCGCCCCTTTTCAACTAAAATATAATGTTCATATTCCAAATAAAAGTAGACATTTCCACAATTATGGTAAGGTATAACACATCAATGTTCATCATGCCATGTGATCAGAATATTAGCAAGGGGCAATCATTTTGAAATGGATAGTCATGGATGGTCAGAAATGTTGGACAGGTAGATATATTGACAGAAGTATAACACATCAATGTTCATCATGCCATGTGATCAGAATATTAGCTCAAAGTCAAGGGGCAATCATTTTGAAATGGATAGTCATGGATGGTCAGAAATGTTGGACAGGTAGATATATTGCCAGAAGTTTGCTGTCGAATGCGCTCCATTGCTTCTGTTGTACTGATGGGTTTTTGGGTTGCCATTTTCTTGTGATATATTGTTGAAGCACCGTGTCCAGTGCAATCTGACATGCAAC
This sequence comes from Schistocerca americana, assembly GCF_021461395.2. Lineage (NCBI taxonomy): Eukaryota > Metazoa > Arthropoda > Insecta > Orthoptera > Acrididae > Schistocerca > Schistocerca americana. Next base: position 79,212,282 of record NC_060129.1, on the reverse strand, counting down.
AACCCACAAAGCAATTGGCGCATTCTGAACAAGATGTGCCACAATGTAGCATTTGCTAATGCATTTTTTAGGTCACTATATGCTGATGTAGCTTCAGGAGTCTATGGAACCTTTCTGCTACCAGATGTGTTATTACCAGAGACAGTTTGTTAAGCAGCCCCTGCAGCTCTGCCAAATGTGGCAAGTGGCTTCTGTAATAATTTAACATCCCCAGGAAACATCTAAGGCCTTTAAATGTAGGAGGAAGGGGCATGTTAACAATATCTGTCACTTTTTTGGGAAGTGGTGAGATGCCATGGCATGGTATGGTGTAGCCAAGAAACTCTGCATCTTCTTTTGCAAAAACACATTTTTTATTATTAATCATACTATCATCACAATCTAGTCTTTTGAACAAAGTAAACAGATGTCTTAATGTGATCCTGTTTGGTTTCCAAGAGCCCTAATATGTAGCAGAACACAAATGGATGGCCATTCAGGACCTAAAGCATGAAACACTGCCAAGTTTGTGCAGTGTTCTGCAGACCAAAAGTCATAGTTTTGTACTCAGAAAGTTGGGATGTAGTGACAGATGCCTTTTTTTGTCTTTCAGAGGCAGAGGTATTTGTGACAATACCTTAGCATAGTCAACAACAGTGAAATAGCAAGCACCATCTATATTACCTTTAAAGTCAACTATGTGAGGCACAAGATGCCGGTCAGGAATAGTGCAGGCGCTGAAATCCCCACAGTCTACACAGATTCTCTATGATCCATTTTTCTTCTTTACCGTCTGCAATGGGGCTGCCCACATACTGTTTGATCTTGATGTGGCTCCACCAGTAATCACGTTATTGAATTCCTATTTTTCTGTAGAAAATATATCGGAAGGCAAGTATAGAGGACTGAAAGCTACCGGCTGACCTGGTGTTGTCCTCATAAAATGTTGAGTAGAATGACCTCTGTTCCTCTTAGCCAACACTGAATCTGTTAGTACAGGAAACTCACACAGCAGCTGTTGGCCAAGATCATTGCTTGACACAAAGTTGGCCTTGGAGAAGGAAGAGGGGGAAGAAGCTTGGCTACCCTCTGGCAACACTGCAGCACAGCGCAGGTGCCACAGTTGTTCACGCTTGCTGTTCTACTCTTTTTGCGATATGGAAATTTTCATTTGTAGTTTAGCATATTCATCTTGTAATTCACAAGCAGTTGATCCTTTCACAGAATGCAGTCCTTGTATTTCAGAAATTTTTCTTCATGTACCTTGCAGGTCTCTCTCAACTCCAAATGCTTCCGGTTGTTTTGTGCAAATAGGTGTCCAGTGTCTTCTCTTGTAATGCACTTGTGTGCACTCTGCATCATACAGTAGTGTACACAGCTTTTGTATAATCAATTAGGAAGAGGGGGCTCGTTCAGAAATCTTCACACGACAGATAGAGGTGGAGTCGTGCAGTATGTGCTCTGATGCTGTAGTGAGTTCAAGAGAGAGAGGTCTTTGCACTATGCATCAAAGCACTAAATATGGCACAATTGAAAAATGTCAGAGAAAATTTGCTCCTAAAACTGGCCCAGTCTCTTCAGCGATACAAATGTCCACGTATGGCGGAAGTTGTCATCTAATTATAGAGTTAGTGTTTTCTTCCCATATGTTCAGATTGCAGAACTTTTGGCAGCTGTGAGAAAAGGAATATCTTCAAATTTTGCCAGAATCAATTGGCATTCTTGGATAAACACTGATTACTAAACCAGTGTCAACTGGGGAAGGTGGACCAGACTTTCTCTCTTTGATGAATAAAGTGGAATCTGTAACAGCTGAAACCTTTGCATTCTTTCTGTCTTTTAGGCACTGTGAAAGATCCTGACAAGTGTGCAAGCCTACAGGCACCAGTCACCCTTTTTGGGTATGTGCTGGGGCTTGTGCACTGCCTCACTGCATTAGCAAAACACTTCTGGTACCAAAACCAGTTTCCACGTTGCTGGTTGTTCTCGCTTCAAACCCCATCGTTGTTGATATGCCTTTTTAGCCTAGAATTTAGTCTGGCTACTTCATTCAACTGCCCCATACATGGCTCTGCTCATGGGTCTTGTGTCTATGCTGCTGCAATGCATGTGTCGGGGGTCCCTGTTGTAGCTGTGGTCACCATGTGCAGCCATAACCTCATTCACGCTGGCACAGGTTGTATTATCCATGCACACAATTGTAACAGCATCCACTTTGCATGAAAATTCATCAAAGGAGAGATCTGTAAAAGCACAAAGAATGGACCTCATGTTTCGTGGCAGTCGTCAAAGCCAGAAAATTTTTAGAGACTATTCTGATAGCAGTTCATTACCTGCCACTGCAAGTAACAAGTGAAGCACTTGGGATGGGGAATTGCTGACACATGTTTTACACTCAATAATTTTTTGTAACCTTGATTCTGGTGGTAGCATAAAATGCTGGAGTAGTTTTTTTTAAACACAGCATAAGATTGTCGGCATAAAACATCACATAACTGTTCGATCACATTTAACTCCAACTGTGAGATAATCAATGTAAACTGTTACATATCAGATACGAGTCCATGTAACCATAAAATGATCTCCACAAGTATTAAGTATTACCCAAAACTGCACCCTGGTAGGCCGGAAAGGTGCAATGCTTATGTTGTAATTCTTGTTGCCATTAACTGATCCTGTGCCGACACTCAGAGCAGTTGTTTGTAGCATACTGTTGCTGGTAGATGGCGGACTGCAGCACTCTGTCTTCACGGCCGTTGTGTTGGAATCCACTGTGCTGTGTGCACAGTTGGACATGTTATGTACTGTTCAGTACGAGTTCATCACTTTAGGGGAATTCTGCATCCGCTTGTAATACACACAACTATAATAATAGACAACACTTTATTGTATTTAGTCTCAATACATGGAATACTCATCCATACACCCAATAGAAATTTCAAGAACATAGTGATTACCAAAGAACATAAAAACATAGGTCGCATTGTTCAATGCAAAGATAAATTTAGTTTTTATATCACAGTTATTCATGAATCAATGATTGCCCTCACTCCATATCGATTGTTCACTTTAGTCCGACATGCGAAAAACTAATATAACGACAAAAATAGTCAGTTTTTGAAAATATAATAATGTAATTGTATCTAAAAACAAAGATGATGTAACTTACCAAACGAAAGCATTGGTATGTTGATAGAGATACTAACAAACACAAACACACACACAAAATTCAAGCTTTTGCAACACACGGTTGCTTCATCAGGAAAGAGGAAAGGAGAGGGAAAGATGAAAGGATGTGGGTTTTAAGGGAAAACAGTTCTGTCCTCCGTCACAGCGGGACCCACCTCCTCTTCCTCAAAATCACCCTCTCCAAACCTTCCAGGAATTTCTCACTTCCACCCTTGCCTCTCAGTCCTTCTTGAAAAACCTTAATCCTACTCCCAACATCACCACAGCTGAAGCCCAGGCTATCCGTGATCTGAAGGCTGTCCGATCCATCATCATTCTTCCGGTGGACAAGGGTTCCACGACCGTGGTACTTGATCGTCGGGAGTATGTGGCTGAGGGACTGCGTCAGCTTTCAGACAACACTACATACAAAGTTTGCCAAGGTAATCGTATTCCTGATGTCCAGGTGGAGCTTCAAGGAATCCTCAGAACCTTAAGCGCATTACAAAACCTTTCACCTGACTCCATCAACCTCCTGACCCCACCGACACCCCACACCCCTACCTTCTACCTACTTCCTAAAAATCACAAACCCAATCATCCCGGCCGTCCCGTTGTAGCTGGTTACCAAGCCCCCACAGAACGTATCTGTGCCTACGTAGATCAACACCTTCAACCCATTACATGCAGTCTTCATAAAAGACACCAACCACTTTCTCGAATGCCTGGAATCCTTACCCAATCTGTTACCCCCAGAAACCATCCTTGTAACCATTGATGCCATTTCCTTATACACAAATATTCCGAACGTCCAAGGCCTCACTGCAATGGAGCACTTCCTTTCATGCCGATTACCTGCCACCCTACCTAAAACCTCTTTCCTCATTACCTTAGCCAGCTTCATCCTGACTCACAACTTCTTCACTTTCGAAGGCCAGACATACCAACAATTAAAGGGAACAGCCATGGGTACCAGGATGGCCCCCTTGTACACCAACCTATTGATGGGTTGCTTAGAGGAAGCCTGTGGTCTAGGGGTAGCGTCTTTGATTCATAATCAAAACATCTTCAGTCCCGGGTTCGATCCCCGCCAGTGCATAAATTTTGATAAATAATCAGCATTGGTGGCTGAAGACCTTCAGCATAAGAAGTCAGCCTCATTCTGCCAACGGCCTTGTCAAAGAGGGCGGAGGAGCGGATAGAGGTTCAGGGCACTCTCTTGTCCTAGGGGTGGGAAATTGCCCCTAAAGGCGGAAGAATCAGCAATGATCAACGACATGAGGATGCAGAAGGCAATGGAAACCACTGCATTAAAGACACGTAACGTGTATCCACAGGACATGTGGCCTGTAATTGAAGAAGTGTCATGATGATGTCTCCATTGGCAAAAGATTCCGGAATAGTCCCCCATTTGGATCTCTGGGAGGGGACTGCCAAGGGGGAGGTTACCATGAGAAAAAGATTGAATAATCAAAAAAAGGATAACGTTCTACGAGTCGGGGCATGAAATGTCAGAAGCTTGAACGTGGTAGGGAAACTAGAAAATCTGAAAAGGGAAATGCAGAGGCTCAATCTAGATATAGTAGGGGTCAGTGAAGTGAAGTGGAAGGAAGACAAGGATTTCTGGTCAGATGAGTATCGGGTAATATCAGCAGCAGCAGAAAATGGTATAACAGGTGTAGGATTCATTATGAATAAGAAGGTAGAGTAGCGGGTGTGTTACTGTGAACAGTTCAGTGACAGGGTTGTTCTAATCAGAATCGACAGCAGACCAACACCGACAACGATAGTTCAGGTATACATGCTGACGTTGCAAGCTGAAGATGAACAGATAGAGAAAATTGTATGAGGATATTGAAAGGGTAATGCAGTATGTAAAGGGGGACGAAAATCTAATAGTCATGGGTGACTGGAATGCAGTTGTAGGGGAGGGAGTAGAAGAAAAGGTTACAGGAGAATATGGGCTTGGGACAAGGAATGAAAGAGGAGAAAGACTAATTGAGTTCTCTAACAAGTTTCAGCTAGTAATAGCAAATACCCTGTTCAAGAATCACAAGAGGAGGAGGTATACTTGGAAAAGGCCGGGAGATACGGGAAGATTTCAATTAGATTACATCATGGTCAGACAGAGATTCCGAAATCAGATACTGGATTGTAAGGCATACCCAGGAACAGATATAGACTCAGATAACAATATAGTAGTGATGAAGAGTAGGCTGAAGTTCAAGACATTAGTCAGGAAGAATCAATATGCAAAGAAATGGGATACGGAAGTACTAAGAAATGACAAGATACGTTTGAATTTCTCTAACACTATAGATACAGCAATAAGGAATAGTGCAGTAGGCAGTACAGTTGAAGAGGAATGGACAACTCTAAAAAGGGCCATCACAGAAGTTTGGAAGGAAAACATAGGTACAAAGAAGGTAGCTGCGAAGAAACCATGGGTAACGGAAGAAATACTTCAGTTGATTGATGAAAGGAGGAAGCACAAACATGTTCTGGTAAAATCAGGAATACAGAAATACAAGTCGCTGAGGAATGAAATAAATAGGAAGTGCAGGGAAGCTAAGATGAAATGGCTGCAGGAAAAATGTGAAGACATCGAAAAAGATATGATTGTCGGAAGGACAGACTCAGCATACAGGAAAGTCAAAACGACCTTTGGTGACATTAAAAGCAACGGTGGTAACATTAAGAGTGCAACGGGAATTCCACTGTTAAATGCAGAGGAGAGAGCGGATAGATGGAAAGAATACATTGAAAGCCTCTGTGAGGTTGAAGATTTGTCTGATGTGATAGAAGAAGAAACAGGAGTCAATTTAGAAGAGATAGGGGATCCAGTATTAGACTCGGAATATAAAAGAGCTTTGGAGGACTTATGGTCAAATAAGGCAGAAGAGATAGATAACATTCCATCAGAATTTCTAAAATCATTGGGGGAAGTGGCAACAAAACGACTATTCACGTTGGTGTGTAGAATATATGAGTCTGGCGACATACCATCTGACTTTCAGAAAAGCATCATCCACACAATTCCGAAGACGGCAAGAGCTGACAAGTGCGAGAATTATCGCACAATCAGCTTAACAGCTCATGCATTGAAGCTGCTTACAAGAATAATATACAGAAGAATGGAAAAGAAAATTGAGAATGCGCTAGGTGATGATCAGTTTGGCTTTAGGAAAAGTAAAGGGACGAGAGAGGCAATTCTGACGTTACGGCTAATAATGGAAGCAAGGCTAAAGAAAAATGAAGACACTTTCATAAGATTTGTCGACCTGGAAAAAGCGTTCGACAATATAAAATGGTGCAAGCTGTTCGAGATTCTGAAAAAAGTGGGGGTAAGCTATAGGGAGAGACGGGTCATATATAATATGTACAGCAACCAAGAGGGAATAATAAGAGTGGACGATCAAGAATGAAGTGCTAGTATTAAGAAGGGTGTAAGACAAGGCTGTAGCCTACTCTTCAATCTGTACATCGAGGAAGCAATGATGGAAATAAAAGAAAGGTTCAGGAGTGGAATTAAAATACAAGGTGAAAGGATATCAATGATATGATTCGCTGATGACATTGCTATCCTGAGTGAAAGTGAAGAAGAATTAAATGATCTGCTGAACAGAATGAACAGTCTAATGAGTACACCGTATGGTTTGAGAGTAAATTGGAGAAAGACAAAGGTAATGAGAAGTAGTAGAAATGAGAACAGTGAGAAACTTAACATCAGGATTGATGGTCACGAAGTCAATGAAGTTAAGGAATTCTGCTACCTAGGCAGTAAAATAACCAATGACGGATGGAGCAAGGAGGACATCAAAAGCAGACTCGCTATGGCAAAAGAGGCATTTCTGCCCAAGAGAAGTCTACTAATATCAAATAACGGCCTTAATTTGAGGAAGAAATTTCTGAGGATATACGTCTGGATTACAGCATTGTATGGTAATGAAACATGGACTGTGGGAAAACCGGAAGAGAAGAGAATCGAAGCATTTGAGATGTGGTGCTATAGACGAATGTTGAAAATTAGGTGGACTGATAAGGTAAGGAATGAGGAGGTTCTACGCAGAATCGGAGAGGAAAGGAATATGTGGAAAACACTGATAAGGAGAAGGGACAGGATGATAGGACATCTGCTAAGACATGAGGAAATGACTTCCATGGTACTAGAGGGAGCTGTAGAGGGCAAAAACTGTAGAGGAAGACAGAGATTGGAATACGTCAAGCGAATAATTGAGGACGTAGGTTGCAAGTGCTACTCTGAGATGAAGAGGTTAGCACAGAAAAGGAATTCGTGGCGGGCCGCATCAAACCAGTCAGTAGACTGATGAAAAAAAAAAAAAATTGGAGGAAGCCTTCTTGGTTACCCAGGCCTGCCAACCCAAAGTTTGGTACAGATTTATTGATGACATCTTCATGATCTGGACTCACAGTGAAGAAGAACTCCAGAATTTCCTCTCCAACCTCAGCTTCTTTGGCTCCATCAGATTCACCTGGTCCTACTCCAAATCCCATGCCACTTTCCTTGACCTCCATCTGTCCAATGGCCAGCTTCACACATCCGTCCACATCAAACCCACCAACAAGTAACAGAACCTCCATTATGACAGCTGCCACCCATTCCATATCAAACGGTCCCTTCCCTACAGCCTAGGTCTTCGTGGCAAACGAATCTGCTCCAGTCCTGAATGCCTGAACCATTACACCAACAACGTGAAAACAGCTTTTGCATCCCGCAACTACCCTCCCGACCTGATACAGAAGTAAATAACCAGAGCCACTTCCTCATCCCCTCAAACCCAGAACTTCCCACAGAAGAACCCCAAAAGTGCCCCACTTGTGACAGGATACTTTCCAGGACTGGATCAGACTCTGAATGTGGCTCTCCAGCAGGGATATGACTTCCTCAAATCCTGCCCTGAAATGAGATCCATCCTTCATGAAATCCTCCCCACTCCACCAAGAGTGTCTTTCCGCCGTCCACCTAACCTTCATAACCTTTCAGTTCAGCCCTATGAAATCCCCAAACCACCTTCCCTACCCTCTGGCTCCTACCCTTGTAACTGCCCCCGGTGTAATACCTGTCCCATGCACCCTCCCACCACCACCTACTGCAGTCCTGTAACCCAGAAGTTGTGCACGATCAAAGGCAGAGCCACGTGTGAAAGCACCCACGTGATTTACCAACTGACCTGCCTACACTGTGATGCATTCTATGTGGGAATGACCAGCAACAAACTGTCAATTCGCATGAACGAACACAGGCAGACAGTGTTTGTTGGTAATGAGGATCACCCTTTGGCTAAACATGCCTCTGTGTACGGTCAGCGCATCTTGACACAGTGTTACGCTGTCTGGGTTATCTGGATACTTCTCACCAACACCAACCTGTCAGAACTCCGGGGATGGGAACTTGCCCTTCAGTATATCCTCTCTTCTCGTTATCCACCAGGCCTCAATCTCCGCTAATTTCAATTTGCCGCTGCTCATACCTCACCTGTCTTTCAGCAACATCTTTGCCTCTGTACTTCCGCCTCGACTGACATCTCTGCCCCAACTCTTTGCCTTTACATATGTCTGCTTGTGTCTGTATATGTGTGGATGGATATGTGTGTGTGTGTGAGTGTATACCTGCCCCTTTTTCCCCCTAAAAAAAACCCTCTCCCTTAAAACCCACATCCTTTCGTCTTTCCCTCTCCTTTCCTCTTTCCTGATGAAGCAACCGTGGGTTGCGAAAGCTTGAATTTTGTGTGTGTGTTTGTGTTTGTTAGTGTCTCTATCAACATACCAATGCTTTCATTTGGTAAGTTACATCATCTTTGTTTTTAGATATATTTTTCCCATGTGGAATGTTTCCCTCTATTATATTCATATAATAATGTAATTGGATAAATAAAAAATCTACTCACCAAACAGCAGCAGAACACACACATAAAAGAAGGTTATTACTGGGCAAGCTTACAGAGCCAGTGGTTCCTTCTTCAGGCAGAAGGGTTCTTTTATGTGTGTTGCCACTTGGTGAGTAGATTTTTTATCTATCTAATTGCATTAAACTTCAAACTAAGCTTGATCTATCATCAGAACACATAGTGAAATAAGAAAAACCACTTGTCACTGCTTAAACAACATGACCTTTAATAATAATCAAGCAGTAATGTGACTGATGAAAGAAAATACTGCTGACAACTATACTACCAGTTTCATGGTTTACAGCTGCAACCAAAATATTTAAGAAATGAAATATAATTATAAACTGTATTGCAAATTTGAGCTATTATAGAAAGATTATCTGAAGACTTATACTCACTAAATTTATTAAATTAATCCTTCATAGCAGAGATCAACATTCTTAGTAACGACCTTAACATTCTGGGAACAGAGTCAATGTTGTTGTTGTTGTTGTGGTCTTCAGTCCTGAAACTGGTTTGATGCAGCTCTCCACGCTACTCTATCCTGTGCAAGCTTCTTCATCTCCCAGTACCTACTGCAACCTACATCCTTCTGAATCTGCTTGGTGTATTCATCTCTTGGCCTCCCTCTATGATTTTTACCCTCCACCCTGCCTCCAATACTAAATTGGTGATCCCTTGATGCCTCAGAAAATGTCCTAACAACCGATCCCTTCTTCTAGTCAAGTTGTGCCACAAACTTCTCTTCTCACCAATCCTATCCAACACCTCCTCATCAGTTATGTGATCTACCCATCTAATCTTCAGCATTCTTCTGTAGCACCACATTTTGAAAGCTTCTATTCTCTTCTTGTCTAAACTATTTATCATCCATGTTTCACTTCCATACATGGCTACACTCCATACAAATACTTTCAGAAACAACTTCCTAACACTTAAATCAATACTCGATGTTAACAAATTTCTCTTGTTCAGAAACGGTTTCCTTCCCATTGCCAGTCTACATTTTGTATCCTCTCTACTTCGACCATCATCAGCTATTTTGCTCCCCAAATAGCAAACCTCCTTTACTACTTTAAGTGTCTCATTTTCTAATCTAATACCCTCAACATCACGTGACTTAAGTCGACTACAATCCATTATCCTCGTCTTGCTTCTGTTGATGTTCATCTTATATCCTCTCTTCAAGACACCATCCATTCCGCTCGACTGCTCTCCCAAGTCCCTTGCTGTCTCTGACAGAATTACAGTGTCATCGGCAAACCTCAAAGTTTTATGTCTTCTCCATGGATTTTAATATCTACTCCAAATTTTTCTTTTGTTTCCTTCATAGCCTGCTCAATATACAGATTGAATAACATCGGGGAGAGGCTACAACCCTGTATCACTCCCTTTCCAACCACTGCTTCCCTTTCATGGCCCTCAACTCTTATGACTGCCATCTGCTTTCTGTACAAATTGTAAATAGCCTTTCGCTCTCTATATTTTACCCCTGCCACCTTCAGAATTTGAAAGAGAGTATTCCAATCAACATTGTCAAAAGCTTTCTCTAAGTCTACAAATGCTAGAAACATAGGTTTGCCTTTCCTTAATCTAGCTTCTAAGATAAGCTGTAGGGTCAGTATTGCCTCACATGTTCCAACATTTCTACGGAATCCAAACTGATTTTCCCCAAGGTCGGCTTCTACTAGTTTTTCCATTTGTCTGTAAAGAATTCGAATTAGTATTTTGCAGCTGTGACTTATTAGACTGATAGTTCGGTAATTTTCACATCTGTCAACACCTGCTTTCTTTGGGATTGGGATTATTATATTCTTCTTCTGAGGGTATTTCGCCTGTCTCATGTATCTTGCTCACCAGATGGTAGAGTTTTGTCAGGACTGGCTCTCCCAAGGCCGTCAGTAGTTCTAATGGAATGTTGTCTACTCCCGGGGCCTTGTTTCGACTCAGGTCTTTCAGTGCTCTGTCGAACTCTTCACACAGAATCATATCTCCCATTTCATCTTCATCTACATCCTCTTCCATTTCCATAATATTGTCCTCAAGTACATGGCCCTTGTATAGACCATCTATATACTCCTTCCACCTTTCTGCTTTCCCTTCTTTGCTTAGAAATGGGTTTCCATCTGAGCTCTTAATATTCATACAAGTGGCTCTCTTTTCTCCAAAGATCTCTTTAATTTTCCTGTAGGCAGTATCTATCTTACCCCTAGTGAGATAAGCCTCTACATCCTTACATTTATCCTCTAGCCATCCCTGCTTAGCCATTTTGTACTTCCTGTCGATCTCATTTTTGAGACGTTTGTATTCCTTTTTGCATGCTTCATTTACTGTATTTTTATATTTTCTCCTTTCATCAATTAAATTCAATATTTCTTTTGTTACCCAAGGATTTCTACTAGCCATCTTCTTTTTACCTACTTGATCCTCTGCTGCCTTCACTACTTCATCCCTCAAAGCTACCCATTCTTCTTCTACTGTATTTCTTTCCCCCATTCCTGCCATTTGTTCCCTAACGCTCTCCCTGAAACTCTGTACAACCTCTGGTTTAGTCAGTTTATCCAGGTCCCATCTCCTTAAATTCCCACCTTTTTGAAGTTTCTTCAGTATTAATCTACAGTTCATATCCAATAGATTGTGGTCAGAGTCCACATCTGCCCCTGGAAATGTCTTACAATTTAAAACCTGGTTCCTAAATCTCTGTCTTACCATTATATAATCTATCTGATATCTTTTAGTATCTCCAGGGTTCTTCCATGTATACAACCTTCTTTCATGATTCTTGAACCAAGTGTTAGCTACGATAAAGTTATGCTCTGCACAAAATTCTACCAGGCGGCTTCCTCTTTCATTTCTCACCCCAAATCTATATTCAACAACTATGTTTCCTTCTCTCCCTTTTCCTACTACCGAATTCCAGTCACCCATGACTATTAAATTTTCGTCTCCCTTCACTGTCTGAATATTTTCTTTTATTTCATCATACATTTCTTCAATTTCTTCATCATCTGTAGAGCTAGCTGGCATACAAACTTGTACTACTGTAGTAGGCGTGGGCTTCGTATCTATCTTGGCCACAATAATGCATTCACTAAGCTGTTTGTAGTAGCTTACCTGTATTCCTATTTTTTTATTCATTATTAAACCTACTCCTGCATTACCCCTATTTGACTTTGTATTTATAACCCTGTAATCACCTGACCAAAAGTCTTGTTCCACCTGCCACCAAACTTCACTAATTCCCACTATATCTAACTTCAACCTACCCACTTCCCTTTTTAAACTTTCTACCTGCCCGATTAAGGGATCTGACATTCCACGTTCCGATCTGTAGAACGCCAGTTTTCTTTCTCCTGATAACAAAGTCCTCTTGAGTAGTCCCCACCCGGATGAAGACAGGGTCAATACTATTAAAAAAAAAATAAATTGTGAGTCGGACTCATGCACTGAGGGTTACTTGCTCTCAGTGCATATGAGGACAACTCATTCATCCCAGGAATTGAGAATCTTTACAATTTTTGCCAGTTATCAATGTTGATACTGGCAAGATATCAGTCCCGGGAATTACTAGATATTCAAGATTGTTTTAATTTTAATTTTGAATCTGAAGTTGGATAAAAATGACAAAATAAATATTTTTTTGTGTGACATAATTAAAAATTCAAATTTTTCTGATTTTTTTCCCTTACTTGTACTGTGAAACCTTGCTCCCTGCCACACACATTTCATGTTTCTAGTTCGCCTGGAAATACCCAGCAGGTTTGGATGAGCAAGTTTCTGAGTATCAAAATATGTGACATAAATGGACATATCTTTTGATTGCATTGACTTAGAAGCTTAGATTTATTACGCTGTCATGTGACTATAGACCTTATAATGTGCCAAAAATTTCAACTGATGATGTCAAATTAAACATCGTTCAGCCATCAATTTTCAACCTCATTTTATGAGGCAACCAGTTTCGGTGCTTTATTATGCCATCTTCAGACCTCTGACTGATGTGTAGGAACAATCTACCTCACTTGTGATCGAAGCAGGGGCAGCAATACTGGTATCATTATGAGGGCAGTTCAATAAGTAATGCAACACATTTTTTTTTCTGAAACAGGGGTTGTTTTATTCGGCATTGAAACACACCAGGTTATTCCCCAATCTTTTAGCTACACAACACTATTTTTCAACGTAATCTCCATTCAATGCTACGGCCTTACGCCACCTTGAAATGAGGGCCTGTATGCCTGCACGGTACCATTCCACTGGTCGATGTCGGAGCCAACGTCGTACTGCATCAATAACTTCTTCATCATCCGCGTAGTGCCTCCCACGGATTGCGTCCTTCATTGGGCCAAACATATGAAAATCCGACGGTGTGAGATCGGGACTGTAGGGTGCATGAGGAAGAACAGTCCACTGAAGTTTTTTGGGCTCCTCTTGGGTGCGAAGACTTGTGTGAGGTCTTGCATTGTCATGAAGAAGGAGAAGTTCGCTCAGATTTTTGTGCCTACGAACACGCTGAAGTCGTTTCTTCAATTTCTGAAGAGTAGCACAATACACTTCAGAGTTGATCGTTTGACCATGGGGAAGGACATTGAACAGAATAACCCCTTCAGCGTCCCAGAAGACTGTAACCATGACTTTACCGGCTGAGGGTATGGCTTTAAACTTTTTCTTGGTAGGGGAGTGGGTGTGGCGCCACTCCATTGATTGCCGTTTTGTTTCAGGTTCGAAGTGATGAACCCATGTTTCATTGCCTGTAACAATCTTTGACAAGAAATTGTCACCCTCAGCCACATGACGAGCAAGCAATTCCGCACAGATGGTGTTCGGTTAGACAACGAGGGACCCAGCGGGAACAAACCTTTGAATATCCCAACTGGTGAACAATTGTTACAGCACTACCAACAGAGATGTCAAGTTGAGCACTGAGTTGTTTGATGGTGATCCGTCGATCATCTCGAACGAGTGTGTTCGCACGCTCTGCCATTGCAGGAGTCACAGCTGTGCACGGCCGGCCCGCACGCGGGAGATCAGACAGTCTTGCTTGACCTTGCGGCGATGATGACACACGCTTTGCCCAACGACTCACCGTGCTTTTGTCCACTGCCAGATCACCATAGACATTCTGCAAGCGCCTATGAATATCTGAGATGCCCTGGTTTTCCGCCAAAAGAAACTCGATCACTGCCCATTGTTTGCAACGCGCATCCGTTACAGACGCCGTTTTAACAGTTCCGTACAGCGCTGCCACCTGTCGGAAGTCAATGAAACTATACGAGTCGAAGCGGGAATGTTTGAAAATATTCCACAAGAAATTTCCGGTTTTTTCAACCAAAATTGGCCGAGAAAAAAAATGTGTTGCATTACTTATTGAACTGCCCTCGTAGATATATACTTACTACAGTGACCACTTCAAACATCATGGGCTGATTGATGGCATAAAAAAGTGCAGAAACTGGCTGCCTAATAAAAATAAGGTTGAAAATTGATGGCTGAACAGTGTTTAATTGGATATCATCAATCGAACAGCAAAGGACCATGACCATCGCTAAAAAAATGGACACACAGAGTCTAAATTTCAACTTGTTACATCCACCCAATCCTGAGAAAAATGGTTTTTGACAGACAGACAATAAAATGATCCTATAAGGACTGTTCTTACTGGATGAGGTATGGAGCTCTAAAAGTAGACAAAAAAGAAAAATTGAGAAGGTGGTCCATGTAATAACATCTAATAATGTTACCAGGTAGATGAAACCAATAAACTGGCCATTTGTTGAATGTGCAAGTATCTATAGGAAAAATTAACAGTGTTGAAGGCTAAAACCAATTTTGAACATAAAACTCATAGTATAATTGGTGGTGGAAAGGATGAAACACGGTAGGTAAAAAGTAGAATAAACTAGGTGTAATGCATTCTTATCCATCTCAAACCACACATGGAAAGTGCAAATTGCAAAAGTAAGCCCTGGCTTCACCAGACACCAGGAAACACTAATTGCCAAGGTAAATAATAACCATCATGTGGACACTGTGTCACAATGCATATGTGACTGAGAGTACTGGGTTGCTCCCTTACATTAAAAATATAATACTGAATACTCTTTCTTGTTAGTTAATTGTGCAAGCAATCACAATTATGATGCTTTAAGTGCAGCTGACTGTTTAATGTATTCTACACATTATGTTTTTTGTATCTACAAGTTTCCACTTCTTGCAATAGATTCAAAGCCTGGCCTTTTTCATTTCTATGGAGGATTACAATATTTGCAGCTAGATTTGTGGTACCATGCCCATCTTCTCCTAAGTGCCAGGTTAATGCAGATTTCAAATTTGTTCAATTAAGATGTTCCTGGAACCTCTTACTGAAGGACCTATGAGCTTTCCCTGTGTATATTTTTAGGAAATCATTGCATGTAGTACAGTAAACACCTGCCGCATTATGCTTGTTACAGGAAGCACTTTCTTTATGTCTACTATTTCCACTCAGGTTAGAAGAAATGAAATACACAGGAACAATGTTTTGGATATGTTTGTATGTTTATTTATTATCCGTTCAGCATGTTTACCACACAATTGGATTTGTCAAAATACATTTTACATATTTCATAAAAGTATAGTTGTTACTAATTTTTACATTATACATTATGCATACATATACATACATCTTTTTAGTAGTTCATAATTTCTACATTTCACTCACAACATCATTTTACATGTACATAAATACATAAACTTCTTACTAATCAGACAATTTCAGCAATAATCATTATACAGTTTATGTTCAAGAATTAATTATACGGTTTTATACATTTGGTTAATGACAGTTACTTTATTTCACTGTTTATACATTCCTTCCATATTACTTCCAAGATAGACTTCAGTTGAGTAGTATGCTTCATTTTTGAGCCATGTGTCTAATACCTCTTTAAATTTAAAGAGAGTGAAAGTTTCAACAGGTTGTGGCAGTTTATTATATAACTTCAGACTTAGGTGTTTGTGACTGCTGTGTGTCAGTGACAGCCTAGAATATGGTATATCAAGCATGCAGTTGTTTCGAGTGCTGTGCAAATGTAAATTCATTCTCTGTGTACCATACAACAGCAATTTTCTCTAAGATGGAACCTAAATATGGTAGTTGTACTAAAAAATACTGCTTCATTAGTCTGATCAGTTCACTGAAGTATTATACCATCCCACCTAGATCTCACAATGGAGACAACAATTTTCTTTTCTAATATACCCTTACTAATTGCGTTAATAAAATCTGCTTCATATCGATTTTGATTACTGCAACTCAGCATCTCTGATATATGGTGAGTGACAACTTTCCTTCTCATAACATTGTTACATTCTGTCCTGGATTTTCCTTTGTTTGATTAGCAGTGTATTATATGAGTGCACACTCTTCACTTTAGGCATCTTCTGAAAGGGAACTTCATATACATGATTCAGCATGGCACAAAATGCAACACGTTTGTGCTTAAGTTGGTGGCATAAATCTTTATGAATAATCAAGCCTGCTGTCACAGGTTTCTTTTGTAAATGTAAAAACTGATTTTTTTTTTCATTTTTTAGTCAGTGAGACACTGAAAAATCACAAAGTGCCATCCTCTGCATGTTGTAAAGTGAACTGTATGTTTTTTACGGACTGTTGAAATCCAGTGGAAACTGATCACATTCTATGAGGCTGCCACCATATAACTGAACACACTGTCCACATATTTATTCTGCAGAAGTAGTCTATCTGCAAGTTGAGGAAATTTTGTCATAAAGTCTTATTCAAAATAGGCCATGAAAATATTGGTCAAGCAATAGGTGAGTGATGAACCCATAGCCAAACCTTCCTCTTGCAAATAAAATTCATTTCCAAATCTAAAATAATTGAAAGTTATGATGATCTTTAACACGGTCAACAAATTACAAATCTGCATTAATCTCACACCTGTGGGAAGATAGGCATAGTACCACAAATCTTGCCAAAAATCTTGTGATTCTTCATAGAAAAGAAAAAGTCCAGGTTTTGAATATATTGGAAGAAGTGGAAGTTTCTATATACAAAGAAAGATAGTATACAGAACACGTTCTGTCAGTTGGACTTAAAGCATCAAAATATTATGACAAACTTTGATTGCTTGTATGGTTAACTATATACAAGAAAGAATGTTCATTATTATATTTTTAATGTCAGGGAATAACCCAGTGTTCTTAGTCATGTGTACATTGCGACTGAGTGTCCACATGATGGTTATTACTTAATGCAGCAGTCAAGGGTTTCCTGGAGGCCAATGAAGACAGGGCCTACTTTTGCAAATTGCACTTTTTGTGCCTGGTTTGAGATTGTTAAGAATGTAATGTGCCAAGTTTATTCTACTGTGTTGCACTATCTCCACCATTAACTACATTAGGGGATATATCTTTGAAATTGGTTTTAGCCTTCAGCACAGTTCCTTTTTCTTATACATATCTGCACATGCAATGAATGGCTAGCATATTGGTTTGATCTAACAACACTGATAACATTCTCAGAATGGCAGTACCTTGACTAAGAATACTGGCTTCACCTTTGACAGATTAATGTAATAATTTTTGTGGGTCTAAGTCTCCACATGTTCTTTCTATAACAGCACAAATTTGCAATACAGTTTATAATTACATTTCGGTTCTGAAATATGTAGTTTGCACCTGATGATACAACTGCAAGTCATGAAAACAGTACTGAGATCAATTAAAACCACGTTTTACCAGCTTTCAATGGTGTTTACATTTATCATGTCCTACAGCAGCTGCTGAATCCCTGCTTATAAAATAGTTTGTGACTACTGTGATTACTATTTGCAATTAGCTAGCCTCTGCAGTTGAGTAGCTGACCAAAGCTTAGAAGAGGATAAGACAATGACTTATACTGTCATGTCATTTGTACTATAAGATGAGGAAACCTGTAGGGTCTGATACTAAAGATAAATTTTAATCTATGTACTGTATAGTAGATGAAGAAATGGAAACTAACAGATATCACTTAATACAGTTTTTGCAAGATTGTAACAGAGATTGATATTCTACTCATGCTATCACATTGCTTGTGAATACAATGTAAATTGATAAAATTTTTATAATCAGCACGTTTGTATGTACAGGGTGAATCATGTAAAACATACATCACAAATATTGTGGGAATGGGAAGTGCTGTTGATGTACAGTTTTCACAGAATGGATTGGTAGAGAAGGGCTCTTATTGTTAGCTAATAAACAGATTATAACGTGGAATGTTTCCTTCTATTATATTGAGATTATAATTATACTTAGAAAGTGTATTTTTTTGTGCTAACACACACTCAACAATGCCTAATGACATTAACAAACTAAAAATAAGGCAAATTAAAATTTCAATGATTTTTTTTGCAGGATTCTAGCAAGGGAAAGAACCACAGACAACATTTTCAGTGGAGGAGCTTTAAAACTTACATACCACCCATTAATGATCAACTGACACCAAGTGAAGCAATGAAGTGTGCCAATTCAACATAGTAATATTTCACACCTCAATGACTTTTAGTTGTTAATGCAGTTCCATAATGCCCCACAGTCATATTCAGCATCCTATCTCCATCATGAACATGGTCATGTACATGCACCAAGGCATCACCGTTACACCATAACAGTACTATTACCATGAGTAATTGCATTTTAATTGTAATAAAAAATCATTTAAAAAGTTTTAAAAGTCATAAAATTTGGCTGTCAAAGTGTATTTCAAAACACATAATTTATTTTCAACTGCTTTTCAGATACTCTAAAACTTCTATTAAATACACAAATTCTTTGGCTGAAGGGTGGTTTTATCTGCTGCCAGCCTGCACCTTCGTGGGGAGATGAAATTAGAGCAGCAGTATTCTTAAACATAATGCTATGGATAAAGTGATATCCACTATTCACAAGATTTGGCATAACAATTTTATTGCTATTAAATTTCTGAGATGTTTCAGTTTCTGGTGGTGCACAGTCTGTTCCACTCTACGTGTGGTTGGTGCACAAACAGTGAGCAATGAAAATTGTGCCCAACAACTTGACTGCACCCCATAAACTTTGAAATTACATACAAACAACTTACATTCAAATTCCCATGAGTTTTCTTAGTGTTTATTATGCATGATTGTAATTCGGAGTGAATTATATAAGTATTCTTTTACGACTCTCTATTTATACAAACATTCAACTCCTTTTGTGAATCAGGAATGATGGATAGGTAACAGAGAAACCAAAATCTCAACTTACTTGAGCTATGAATGTTGAAATCCAGATGCCACAGAAAATTTTATTTTGAAGCATTCCAGAAAATACATTCATCTGACCATGGATTTTTCGGGAATTTATTTCATTGAACAGAGCCATCATTACAAATGTATTGAATATTACTGTAAAATGCTCAGTGGGTTCATGACTCCCTGTGCCTGATGGGATATCCAGCAGCTTATCTCCTGTAACGTACGAGATAAATCTTGAAACAGCAAGACAGTGGAGTGAACAATTAGCAATCACCATTTGCAACAATGCTTCGCTGAACCAATGAACATTGCTGCAATTGTCAGGCCCATAGAAACATGTGATGTATGGAACACATAAGTGTAACATAAATTCACTTCAACAGAATCACCCACAAGTGTCTAGGTGAATAGCTGTAACTGGTTTTGATTAAATACCGGCAATCTTTCCCACAAAATACAATAGGTCACAGAAAACAAGCAGAATGTAATTTATAATTTATGTTACTTGAGTCACTAAAATAACTAATATTTAAAGAATGAATTTTCACTCTGCAATGGAGTGCATGGTGGTACGAAACTTCCTGACAAACTGAAACTGTGTGCCAGATCATGTCTCTAACTTGGGAGCTTCGCCTTTCATGGGCAAGTGCTCTACCAAATGAACTACCCAAGCAGGACTTACAGCCTGCCCTCACAGCTTTACTTCTGCCATCACTTCTTCTCCTACCTTACAAAACTTACCAAAGTTCTTCTGCGAAACTTGTGGGACTAGCACTCCTGGAAAAAAGGGTACTGCAGAGACATGGCTTAGCCCGAGGCTGGAAGATTGTTTCCAGAATGAATTTTCACTCTACAGTGGAGTGTGCACTGATATGAAACTTCCTGGCAGATGAAAACTATGTGCCAGACTGGGACTCAAAAATTCAGGACCTTTGCCTTTGACAGGCAAGTGCTCTGCCGACTGAGCTAGCTGTTTTTCTTCCAGGAGTGATAGTACTGCAAGATTGAAAGGAGAATTTCTGTCAAGTTTGGATGGTAGCAGATGATGGACTGGCAGGCGTAAAGCTGTGAGTGCTAGTTGTGAATTATGCTTGAACAGCTCAGTTGACAGAATACATGCAAATGAAAAGCATAGACCCTGGGTTCGAGTCACAGTCTGGTGCAAAGTTTTAATACACCAAGAAGTTAAAACTAATATTTAGTTGAAAACAGTTAAAGTTACAAATAATGATGTCCAAATGTAAATGGAATAACAGCAATTTTTGCTGATATCATCTTTCGTCAGGGCCACTGAAGAAGCTGTCTGACCCCTATCAGAGGATTCAGCTGAAGAAATCAGATGCGAAAGCTGCCGAGCAATTTCGAAACATTGTTCACAAAGAAGTAAGGTTTTCAAGGAAGGGCGACTTGTGATATGAAAGCTGTGAGAAGATACTGGCACAATCGTCCTGCATGCTGAAGGTTATGCTACCGTCCTTTTGCCTCAGTAAGTCTATAAGGAAAAGACAGGTGGTCTACTTAGTTCTGCTGCCAAGTGGAAGATTAACAAAGATCTTACCAACATAGTGGCAATAAGGACTGCTGCCTTGTTAAACACTTCATTAGTACCAGAGTAAGTCATAAGAAATTTAAAAGTGGGAGGTGCAGTACCACCAAGATTTTATGGGCTTCCTAAAGTTCACAAAATGGATAAGGATGAGTGTCTAGAGGATTTGTCTATGAGGCCTAATGAGCACTATTGTTTCACCAACGTATTTTTCTGCCAAATAATCAGCTTCCTTATTAAAACCATTGGTAGGAAAATGTAGTCATCACATTCGTAATCCTATGGGATTTTCTTCAGAGATTTCATTAACTTCTCATGGTTGGGATTCACAGTCATATAATATTTCTTAAAAGACATCATAGTCGCCATTGACTGTATAAAATATTTATTGTTACAATTGCAATTTCGGCCTTATGGCCATTTTCAAGTAACACTGCAAAGTTACATTCTGTCAGAATATGAAACTATCTGACATGAGTACATGTTGTCGTCAAAATGCAGCCTTTTGACTGTGAGAGTCCCACAAGATCTGATGAGTATGACACTTATTACATCGTGTATATTTAACAACATATTACGATGTAATAAGTGCCATACTCATCAGATCTTGTGGGACTCTCACAATCAAAAGGCTGCATTTTGATGACGACATGAACTCATGTCATATAGTTTCATATTCTGACAGAATGTAACTTTGCAGTGTTACTTGAAAATGGCCATAAGGCCGAAATTGCAATTATAACAATAAATATTTTATACAGTTAACAGCGACTATGATGTCTTTTAATAAAGATTTATTCAGAGACTTAGCAATGTCAGGCCAAATAGTATGGATGTGCTCATTAGTTTTGACATGGTATCATAGTACACCAAGATACCTTTAAAAGACTCTTTATCTCCTATCACCCAGCATTTTGATAAGAATATCACAGCCTTATTTGAATATGTGCTATTTGAACATGCCTAAGTTGAAATAAGGCCCCAGGAGTAGACAACATTCCATTAGAACTACTGACAGCCTTGGGAGAGCCAGTCCTGACAAAACTCTACCATCTGGTGAGCAAGATACATGAGACAGGCGAAATTCCCTCAGACTTCAAGAAGAATATAATAATTCCAATCCCAAAGAAAGCAGGTGTTGACAGATGTGAAAATTACAGAACTATCAGATTAATAAGTCACAGCTGCAAAATACTAATGCGAATTCTTTACAGACAAATGGAAAAACTGGTAGAAGCTGACCTCAGGGAAGATCAGTTTGCATTCTGTAGAAATGTTGGAACATGTGAGGCAATACTGACCCTACAACTTATCTTAGTAGCTAGATTAAGGAAAGGCAAACCTACATTTCTAGCATTTGTAGACTTAGAGAAAGCTTTTGACAATGTTGACTGGAATACTCTCTTTCCAATTCTGAAGGTGGCAGGGGTAAAATACAGGGAGCGAAAGGCTATTTACAATTTGTACAGAAACCAGATGGCAGTTATAAGAGTCGAAGGGACATGAAAGGGAAGCAGTGGTTGGGAAGGGAGTGAGACATGGTTGTAGCCCCTCCCCGATGTTATACAATCTGTATATTGAGCAAGCAGTAAAGGAAACAAAAGAAAAGTTCAGAGTAGGTATTAAAATCCATGGAGAAGAAATAAAAACTTTGAGGTTTGCCGATGACATTGTAATTCTGTCAGAGACAGCAAAGGACTCGGAAGAGCAGTTGAACGGAATGGACAGTGTCTTGAAAGGAGGGTATAAGATGAACATCAACGAAAGCAAAACGAGGATAATGGAATGTAGTCGAATTAAGTCGGGTGATGCTGAGGGAATTAGATTAGGAAATGAGACACTTAAAGTAATAAAGGAGTTTTGCTATTTGGGGAGCAAAATAACTGATGATGGTCAAAGTAGAGAGGATATAAAATGTAGACTGGCAATGGGAAGGAAAGCGCTTCTGAAGAAGAGAAATTTGTTAACATCAAGTATTGATTTAAGTGTCAGGAAGTCGTTTCTGAAAGTATTTGTATGGAGTGTAGCCATGTATGGAAGTGAAACATGGATGATAAATAGTTTAGACAAGAAGAGAATAGAAGCTTTCAAAATGTGGTGCTACAGAAGAATGCTGAAGATTAGATGGGTAGCTCACATAACTAATGAGGAGGTATTGAATAGAATTCGAGAGAAAAAGAGTCTGTGGCACAACTTGACGAGAAGAAGGGATCGGTTGGTAGGACATGTTCTGAGGCATCAAGGGATCACAAATTTAGCATTGGAGGGCAGCGTGGAGGGTAAAAATCGTAGAGGGAGACCAAGAGATGAATACACTAAGCACATTCAGAAGGATGTAGGCTGCAGTAGGTACTGGGAGATGAAGAAGCTTGCACAGGATAGAGTAGCATGGAGAGCTGCATCAAACCAGTCTCAGGACTGAAGACCACAACAACAATGTGCTTTCGTCATCTTATTTTCAGTTTAATGGCGAATTTTATGAGTAGATTGATGGGGATGCTATGGGGAGCTCCCTTTCCCCTCTGGTAGCTAATTCATTTATGGAAGACTTCGAGGACAAGGCACTGGATACTGCGTTTTAAACCAATGGCCTTCTGAAGGTACGTGGATGACACATTTGTAGTATGGCCACATGGGATGTACGAATTACATCAATTTCTTGAGCATTTGAATTCTATCCATGCTAGTATCAAATTTACTATGGAAATACAAAATGATGGCTGACTTCCCTTTTTGGATTTTGTCATTCACTGTAAAGTTGATGGCACATTAGAACATGCTGTATATAATAAACCAACACATGCAAATCTACATCTACATGCCAGTAGCTGCCAGCATCCTTCACAGACCATAGGTGTCCTTTAGACCTTAGTGAACAGGGCGCACTGTATATCCGATAGAGATAATTTGGAAGATGAGTTCACATATGCCAAGAGCATTTTTAAAGCGAATGGATTTTCTCCACAACAAATTCGCAGAGCATTCAATGTAAAGCCTAAGATGCACTTATGTGATGGGGAAGAAGATAGTAATTCCTTCAGATCAAGTGCGTTTCTGACTTACGTTGGTGCTCTTTCCTCAAAGATAGGCCATATTCTCGAGAAACACTGAGTTAAGCTAATCTTCCTGCCTCCTAAGAAGACTGGAGCTTCATTCAGCTTTGCTTCGTACAGCGGGTGGGTATCAGATTCCTTGTGAAAATTGTGAGAAGTCATACATGGATCAAACAACACACACTGCTCACGAGAGATGTGTGAAACATTGAAGATATACATGCTTATTACAACCAGACAAGTCAGCTGATACAGAGTATTCCATGAACTACAGTGATATGAAGATCTTGACATCCACCTCTTCCTTTTGGGATTATTTCTTCAAGAAAGCTATAGGGATTAGATAAGCTAATAATTTAATAAATAGAGATAATGATTTTAATTTGGACAAAGCATGGAATCCAAAAAATCTTGGAGTAATTAAACTGCAGAGAAGTTGTCACGGTGTCACGATGCTGAACATACATCAATAACCGAATCGAATGTTTGTACACCTTTGCCACAGGTGGTGCATGAGTAAGATATGTCTTTGCTGCCGACCAGCATCTGTGATCCACATGTGCAGTACTGCCACAGTGGAGCATATAAGCCTGTGCTGGACACCTTGTTGTCAGTCTTGCGACTCGCTCTGATGATGGCCGGATGATACACAGTCAAAATATCAGTGGAAGAAATTTTATTTGCACAGCTGCATGCCTGAAATTTAATGGTCTTTGGAATATTGTTGTTATTGCAGAGTAAAGTAGTATTAAGGATGCCTCTGATGTGACTGAATGTATTTTTGTATCAGGTGTACAACTATGCTTCCGCCATCTGCCGATAGGTGGTGATAACAGTAATCAATAGAAACAAATTGCAGATGTCACGCAGTTAACTTGGACTTTGGTCAACATAACCTCATTCAAACATTAGCTGATTTGCGTCTGCATCATAAAGTTGTTCTCGATTGAAAATGTCAGTTTACGTGTCTGATTCTCGTCATTTGCAGGAGGTGTTACTGTTTTGTTTCAATATGAATAAAATAGCAGCTGAGTCTCATCCACTGCTCTCAAGTACATAAGGTATGGACACTATTAGTGAAAGAACATGTTGTGAGTAATTTCAACGCTTCAAGAATGGTGATTTTAACGTCATAGACCGGCATAGTGCTGGAAGAGAGAAAGTTTTCGAAGATGCAGAATTGGAGACACTGCTGAGTGAAAACTCACGTCAAACTCAAGAATAATTGGCACAATTAGTGAGAGTGACAAAGCAAGCAACTTCAAAACATCTCAAGGCTATGAGCATGATTTAGAAAGAAGGAACTTGGGTCCCGTGTGAGCTGAAACCAAGAGACGTTGAACGGAGTTTGTGTGTTTGTGAACAGTTACTTCAGAGGCAAAAATGGAAGGGATTTCTACATCGCATTGTGACCGAGGATGAAAAATGAGTTCATTATGATAACCCTAAATGCAAAAAATCATGGGGACATTCTGGCCATGCTTCCACGTCGACGGCCAAAACGAACATTCATGGCTCGAAGATCGTGCTCTGCATTTGGTGGGACCAGCACGGCGTCATGTACTATGAGGTGTTAAAACAAAGTGAAACAATCACAGGTGCTCAATATCAAGCACAATTAATGTGTTTGAGCAGAGCATTAAAAGACAAATGGCTGCAATACAGCGAGAGGGACGATAAAGTGATTTTGCAGCATGACAACGCTCAACCCCACGTTGCAAAATAGGTCAAAATGTACTTGGAAATGTTACAATGGGAAGTCCTACCCCACCCGCCATATTCTCCAGACATTGCTCCCTCTGACTATCACCTGTTTAGATCAATGGAGCATGCCCTTGCTGACCAACACTTCTGATCTCCTGAAGAAGTCACAAATTGGATCGATTCATGGACTGCTTCAAAAGATGAACAATTTTTTTGATGCGGGATTCATACACTGCCCAAGAGATAGGAAAAAGTAGTGGCCAGTTATGGAAAATACTTTGAATGATACATGTGTAACCAATTTCTTTCATGAAAGCCTCAAGTGTTGGGGAAAAAACGGCAGAAGCAAAGTTGTACACCTTGTATTTTGGACAAACAGTTTAATTTCAGCTTTGTGAATGTGAAAATTCCATTGTTTGAAAATTCAAAAGACAGTGTGATATAATAAAATGTGAGACATGAAATTATTGTGAAAACAAAAATTATGTAAAGACGTTCTTCAAAATTATTTAGATCAATTGAACCATGAGAACTTAATATGTGAGAACTTCAGCTTCATGTATCAGACCCCTAGACATGAAGAACTGGAACCAACTATGCAAGAAAAGATAAGAAAAAAGTTTATTGTAAATCTTACTCCTCTCGAATGTTCTGAAAAAACTCCACCATTGTGGACAGTAGCAACAATAAAATGGAGGGATAGATTACAAGTGTGTGCATTGTCTGAGAGTGATTGACTAACAATAAAGTTTGTTCCAGAAAAGAAAGTGATTTACTTTGCTTACAATTTATGTATGAATAAATTTCCAGTCACATGAAGCAAAAAATAAAAATAAAGATGACTGCCCGACAAAGCAAATCATACCAACAGTGATGATGTACTACCAATAATGACAGATCGGGCTGAATGAAAGAGGACTTTACATCTGCAATCACTGACATTGAAAAGGAAGGATAAGCACAAACTATCTGTGAAGTTAATTTGTTTGTGGACATGTGTGCTTGTAAACAAAATGAATAGCGATGAAGGTAGGAGTGAGGTAGTAGGATCCAGTCAGGACATGTCTGAACCAAGTGAAGTTGTACTTAGTAAAGCTACAGTAAAAAAAACTATATTTTGCAGTTAATTTTGACAAAAATGGAGGAAATGATGACAGATAACAGTAGCAAGTTGGACAGGGTACAAAATCAGATGGATCAATTTAGTAATCAAGTTTCAGAGCTAAAAAATGGGTTGTCAGAGAGGTGAAGAATGTGAATGAAAAAGTTGATGTTTCAGAAAATAACATTATTGTTTTGGAAAATGAGTTTGTAACTGAGTCAGTGAAACAAAGAATATTTACAATGTCAGAGTTGAGCGGAAGGGCGTAGCAGAATAAATGGAACAAAATATTGCCAGTTTAAAAAGTTTTTAATCTAAAAAACAATATGCAAACTAAAGTAACTGCTTTAGATAAAAAAAATTCAGCAGTTCAGGAAATTTGTCTGAACCAAAGTCTTTATGCAAACAATGGTAATGCAAGGTCCAACACTCTTATCAAAAGTTTTCCATCAGGCAATTTACATCCAGTAGATTTTCTACACCACAGCAGAGATTAGTTTTTTATCAGGCAGGAATGACAGTCAAAAAATTAAACTTCTTGAAATATGTCTTGAAGGCGAAGCTGTGTCATGGGTAGATTTAAATTTAAGTCAGTGGGAAACATATCTGAATTTATTAAGTTTTTAAAAAAAATTTTGTCAGAAGCTGAAGAGGGGAAGATTAAAAGTGAATTTTTGAATGGTCCTAATTATAAGAACAGGGACAGCACTTTGAAAAAATTTTGTAAGAACCAACTTAGAAAAAATAGCACACCTTGACAAACCATTTGACAAAATGATCTTGATTGATGCACTTAAAAGGAGATTACCAGAAAGATTGCATTGAGATTTAGTACATGGACCTGACTATTGCATTGAACAATTTTTATGATATGTTG
This sequence comes from Schistocerca americana, assembly GCF_021461395.2. Lineage (NCBI taxonomy): Eukaryota > Metazoa > Arthropoda > Insecta > Orthoptera > Acrididae > Schistocerca > Schistocerca americana. The sequence continues at coordinate 79,184,682 of NC_060129.1, read as the reverse complement.
ACAGACTGGATATGGCAGTAATAAGAAGTATGTACCATAATAATCGGAATGATAGAAATCACAATGGGAGGTAATTACAGAAACAGAGATAATGGTAACTTCTATCAGGATCAAACTGTCAATAGAGAGAAATTTTGACGATCAGCAGGATAGGAATAATGGGGATAACCATGGGAATTTTAATAGAAGAAACAATCATAGAAGTAACTACTTGGGAAAATAGCAGTTCACATCAATGGAGGTCCACAGTTTTGGGGTGAGGAAACACCAGAAGCACAGGACCCCCCCCCCCCCCCCCCAAGTTACATGTACAATTAGACAATAATAATAGTGTTAATGATACGGCACATGTAACTGAAATTGAAGAGAACGAATATCAGATTCCTCATTTATATTTCGATCAAAAGTTTTGGGATACTATATTTAATTATGATGATGTATGTGCTAATCACAAACCAGAATGTGAGAGTAGTGAGAATTTTGATGTGGTATGTACTAAGGATTTCTTCTCTTGGTCAAAAAACAGTGTTATTGATGTGTGTAAATCGGGTGATGACCGGGTTGGTTGCACCAATAATCACACCCATTTAGCAATAGTTCATTTATTAACCTTAACACATACAAGGATCACAAAGAACTGAACTGAACATGGCAGAAAAGCCAAAGATAAGCTTAGAGTCCAAAGATGAATGCATATCAATTTTGGTGTCGATTTCATCGGCGCCACAACTGTATTGGATCTGAACTAGGTGGTATTTTTGATGTAGATGTGAATTAGAGCTGTGAGGTAGCTGCGGTTGGTAAGGGTGGGTTATTGCAAGAGAATGTAGGTGAGGTAAGTGACTTTGATGGAGATGAGACTTGCATTATTAATAACGTTGTTGATGAAGTAATTTTGGAGGAATATGGTGATGATGATGATGATGAGTTCAAGTATTTGAGGGGTTTAAGAATAATGAAGTTTGAGAGTTATTTGTGAATGATGTTGACAATACAGGTAATGTAAGTGAAGTATGCAATGCTGTAAGTGAGAGTCATGGAATACCAGTCCAGTCAAAGCAGAGTAATGATCCAAACAGTAAAAGTGAGATATCTGTGAGCCTGGAGAATAAAGGTGAATACCTTTTGAAGTTTGTTTGGGACCAGATTTATGATAGCATAAATAAATGTTAGCTGTGGTTAGTCAGAATTTGTATCCCAATTGGTGGAATGAAGTGAAAGAGGGTCTAAGCAGGAAGCGTAATTTTGACTGTAATGTATTCTGTGTTCCCTCTCTAACAAGTGATGTTAGTTGTGTCATGGAATCTACTAAATGTGTTAAAATCTTTACCTAATAACATGAGTAACAAAGGAATGCTATGATACTAGTAAAGTTGATAAAACCTTGTCAAGAGAGTGTGGAGATAGCATTTGAAGAAACTGAAAGTGATATTTTGCATGAAGTGTCTGACAGCAGAGAAGATGATTCAGATTTTTGGTGTCCTTACATTCACATTAAGATTGATCAGTGGCAAGGTAACTGTTTGATTGGTACAGGTAGTATATTTTGTGATATATCTGAACAATTTAGAGACCAGATCAAGTATAGTAATAATTTTGTGGAAATGTCCATTGTACGTGTAAAGATAAGTGGAGCTACTGCTAAGCAAAGCAAATTGGTAAAATCTCAAGTACTTTTAACTTTTAGTATAGAGGACAAGACATTTGCTCATGGATGCATAATGATCCCTAGTCTGGAAGGAAATATACACTATATTTGCAGCTTCATAAAACTATATAATTCCATTTTGTTTATCAGGAATGAAGTATGTAAAATGATGTGATTTCTAAAGTTCTGTCTTATCTGTTAACTGAGTTTAAATCCATGCCACACTATACTTACAGGTTCATACAACTATATAATTCTGTTTTGTTTGTCAGGAATGTAGTATGTAAGATGATATGATTTCTAAAGTACTGTCATATCTGTTAACTGAGTTTAAATCTATGCCACACTATACTTGCAGGTTCATACAACTATATAATTCTGTTTTGTTTGTCAGGAATATAGTATGTAAGATGATGTGATTTCTAAAGTTCTGTCTTATCTATTAACTGAGTTTAAATCTATGCCACACTATACCTGCAGGTTCATACAACTATATAATTCTGTTTTGTTTGTCAGGAATGTAGTATGTAAGATGATGTGACTTCTAAAGTTCTGTCTTATCTGCTAACGGAGTTTAAATCTATGCCACATTATACTTGCAGGTTCATACAACTATATATTCTGTTTTGTTTGTCAGGAATGTAGTATGTAAGATGATGTGATTTCTAAAGTTCTGTCTTATTTATTAACTGAGTTTAAATCTATGCCACACTATACTTGCAGGTTCATACAACTATATAGTTCTGTTTTGTTTGTCAGGAATGTAGTATGTAAGATGATATGATTTCTAAAGTACTGTCATATCTGTTAACTGAGTTTAAATCTATGCCACACTATACTTGCAGGTTCATACAACTATATAATTCTGTTTTGTTTGTCAGGAATGTAGTATGTAAGATGATGTGGTTTCTAAAGTTCTGTCTTATCTATTAACTGAGTTTAAATCTATGCCACACTATACCTGCAGGTTCATACAACTATATAATTCTGTTTTGTTTGTCAGGAATGTAGTAAGTAAGATGATGTGATTTCTAAAGTTCTGTCTTATCTGCTAACGGAGTTTAAATCTATGCCACATTATACTTGCAGGTTCATACAACTATATAATTCTGTTTTGTTTGTCAGGAATGTAGTATGTAAGATAATGTGATTTCTAAAGTTCTGTCTTATCTATTAACTGAGTTTAAATCTATGCCACACTATACTTGCAGGTTCATACAACTGTATAATTCTGTTTTGTTTGTCAGGAATGTAGTATGTAAGATGATGTGACTTCTAAAGTTCTGTCTTATCTGCTAACGGAGTTTAAATCTATGCCACATTATACTTGCAAGTTCATACAACTATATATTCTGTTTTGTTTGTCAGGAATGTAGTATGTAAGATGATGTGATTTCTAAAGTTCTGTCTTATTTATTAACTGAGTTTAAATCTATGCCACACTATACTTGCAGGTTCATACAACTATATAATTCTGTTTTGTTTGTCAGGAATGTAGTATGTAAGATGATGTGATTTCTAAAGTTCTGTCTTATCTATTAACTGAGTTTAAATCTATGCCACACTATACTTCCAGGTTCATACAACTATATAATTCTGTTTTTTTTGTCAGGAATGTAGTATGTAAGATGATGTGATTTCTAAAGTTCTGTCTTATCTATTAACTGAGTTTAAATCTATGCCACACTATACTTGCAGGTTCGTACAACTATATAATTCTGTTTTGTTTGTTAGGAATGTAGTATGTAAGATGATGTGATTTCTGAAGTACTGTCTTATCTGTTAGCTGAGTTTAAATCTATGCCACACAATACTTGCAGGTTCATACAAGTGTATAACTCTGTTTTGTAGCAGATTTGTGCTTTACAATCTGATACATATATGCCATGAGACTACCTGAACAGAGCCTTTAACAGTTTTGAAATGGAACAATGCCATTAAATATCTAGCACTAAATTTTCTTATCTTAGCATACTATTGGTCTCAAATACTGTCATTATTCCAATGTACTCTGCAGAGAATAATTAAATTTCTCATGAAATATTTGGGTAAAGTCATGGGTGTTGTGGTAAATGGAATGAAGACTTATTTATTCATATGTACTATAATTATTAGGTATAGTATCTTAGTATATCCACGTATATCACCTTATCAGTTAATTTTTTCATTTCATTTAGCTCTGTTTATTTAAGTTTTATATGTGAGCACTTTTTAATCCATTCTGATGTAAATCCTGTATACTTGTTTTCTCAATATAAATAGGCAGAGCATATGTCGTGTGATGTAAGGGAGGCATTGGACAGTATACTCAGTACACAAAACAATGTTTCAGGATTTGATGGGATAGCTAGACAGGGAGTTACCTATCTGTTGGAGCATGTGATGAGAAATCTAGGGAGGAAACTGAAAGATTCCTGTATGACTGCACCCTTGCTGGTCCAGTCGACTTACCAGAAATCTTAGGTGGTGGGTAATGTACTCAAGCATCTGTCAACTACATCAAAGTTGTGATTGAAATTTGTAAATTGTTAGCCACAAAATCATCCTATATGAAGAATTCATGGAACTATTTGTTTAGAAAGTCGTCACCCGCCATGGACAGTGTTATTCCACGTATTTTTTTTTTTTTTTTTTTTTTTTTGGTAGGTGGATTAACTTCCTGATATATTATGTAACTTTAAAAATTGCTGTGAAAGGTTGATGTCTTATGACTGATGATTTGTTATATGAAAACTTAAAGAAGGTCAAGAGTACATTCAATGAACCTTGTCGTAAATAATTATCAGCATATGATAAAATTAAGCACTATTATGTTGGTAATCATACATTTCAATGAAATTTCTCATCTCATCACTCAGTATGAATTTTTTTTATCAATTGTAAATGAATCTCCAAGGCTTCTATGTATGTGGTTAGTTGGTATAATAAGATTTACGCATTTCACACTCTGATTTTGATACTCAAGCTTATGCCATCATTCAAAGCTATTTATGACTCTGATTACCTGTATTTATCCTGAGTACTTCATTATTGTATCTCACTGGAACTTGAATTTTGGGCAAACTCACACTTAACCGTGTTTTGGGTACCCCTGGTCATCGTAACTGTGCATGTGTACTCAAGGACAGTGTGCAGCTACTGATTGAGGCTAGATGCTTTCTATAATTACTCATTACATGTGACTGAACTTAATGATGTATGATTATGGAGTTTACTCATTTTGCTGTGTCAAAACATTTCTGCTGGTGTGTACCCGGTGTGCTTTGGAGTCATGGGTCGGTCCCCACATTGCAAGCTTAGGCCCTTACATTTTTTCATGATTTTCTCCTTCCATGAGTAAACGCATCCTTACATACTCTGGTTTATGTGGCTGATTGATTCTGTGCTATATTCCTACTTATGATTGAGTATATTCTTCTGGTCTGTACCCTTCATAAGTTTTTCAAGTCGGCTCACTCGTCGTACACTTAGGCTCTGAATTTTCTTTTTCTTTGAATGATTTTGAAGGTGTGACTTTATAGATGCAAACTTGAAATTTTTAAATCTACTAATTCATGTTGACTCTGCACTTATTTCTTTAGTTTAGTGTTTTAATGTTGTAGTTTTGACCTTTTATCATTTGTCTTGTAACAGTATACTTCACAGATCTGAAAATCTGAATGCCATATGCTCATATATGTATAGATTATGAATTCTATAGTAGACAATTATTTTATGTTTTCCATAATATGTTATATATCATATATTTCTAGACATCTGTATTTTATCTTTTGGCATCATTTTGTACACCATCTGGCAAACCTTATAGTTGGTCACAAAATATTGTAAACACATTGTTTACATATTTTGTGATGGGGATATTGTAAAGGGACATCCTCCTCTAGCATTACTTTTACTCAACAGTAGTAGTCAATACTAGAAACATTTTTCGAATTTTGTACAGATGAATATTATCTCACCTGTTTTTCTGAAAATTTTCATATAATTTTTATAATTTTATACACAATATGTTATATTTCAAGCTAAAATTTATGAAAAGGAATTAATCTGTTTCTATCATTACAATCAATATGTACCAGCTCTGAATGTTCAGGTTTTTTTACAAACAAAATATTTAGCACACTTAAAATTTCTATTATTAATTATGCAATCTAGTACTGTTTATTATGTTTATTTCTGGATTCATTTATAAAACAATAATCTCAACTAATAGAAATTCATTTGTCAATAAAAACTGTACACCCTTTGGAATATTGTTATTACCACAAAGTGAAGTAGTAGTAAGCATGCCTCTGATTTGATTGGCTGTATTTTTGTATTTTGGACAAACAACATAATTTCAGCTTTGTTAATGTGAAAATTAAAAAGACAGTGTCATGAAGTAAAATGTGAGACAATAAATTACCGCGAAAACAAAAATTCTGTAAAGATATTCTTCAAAATTATTTAGATCAATTGAACCATGAGAACCTAAAATGTGAGAACTTCAGCTTCAAGAATCAGACTTCTAGACACAAAAAACTCCTCTCAAACCTTCTGAAAAGGTCCCACCATTGTGAACAGTAGCAGCAATAAGAAAGGGAGGGGTCATCCTATATTCGCAGATAAAACTATTGCTAATGAGGTTAACATTTTTACATTGTTTAGTAGAGTAAGTAGGGGTCCTCTTTCACCTACAGAGGAATCTATGGTTATTGAGGTCAGGTGCAGATACATTTTAAAAAATTCACACCTACAACAATCTATTGCTGTCCTTAAAATTTGACAGTTTTTTGAAACACAGGAGGAAATAGCACTTAATTCTATTATCTTAGAAACCCTTGTTCTATTTGGACAGGTTTTCAATAGAAGTTCTCATTCATGTACAAATACTTTGTACAAATATCAATTCTGATTTTAAAGTAAAGATAGCTTTCAGAAGTCGAAATGTTATCCTTCAGAAACATTGCTTGATACTGAAGTCAGATTAATATTTTATTTGATTATGAAGGACTGTAGTGATTTACTAAGCGGGTTGCAAATAAGAAATTCGGTAGCTATTCATGTATTAGAATACTGGGTAAAAACATTGCCAGCTTTGAATCAGCTTTAGAACTTGATGGTGACATTAAGACAAAACAAGAAGAAAATAAATCCAGAATGAAGTGTCTAACAAATGAAATCATTCATCTTAAACTGACAGCAATTGTGTGAATAGATTACAGTGGCAAGATCCATTGTGGAGTGTCAAGAGACATCAGTAGATCATGGGATGAGCAGAAGTTTGAGAACTGTACTGAATCATGTTTGTGATCTTTCCTTTATTGGCTGCTGTTGTTATATATGACCTGCACCCTACGAGGTACTGCAGCCTGTGTTTCACAGTTGCTCAAGCACAGCAATATGAAAGGTCTGGAGAGGGAACAGTGATACCATCTTAACTGGGAGCTACATGAGTGTGTGGAGGGGGAGCAGTGAGCGGACATCAAATTACGCCATGTTGCCTGCCACGGCAATGTTTGTTGCCAATTTGAAAATTTCCGCAGCTGACGAAACAGCATTATGGAATCATACTTTCACTAGATGACTGAAGCCAACACAAAAAAGTCAAATATCATCTTATAAACATCCACAGAAAAGTGAGTACTGTCATGAAATATGCTAAATTCAAGTATATAAAAATAGTGAGCATATTTCAGTGTACAGTTGAACAGTAGTACTATTGTCAGGTGGGGCAGCTGTGATGATGCCAAGCAGTCCAATGGCAGGTAAAGCTGTATGTGCTACCTGTGGTTAAGAATGAGTGTGGCCCAGCCACATCATTCAGAGTCTTGCCAATTTGCACCCCTGGGCTTACTCACATCCCCATGTTGTGCACTCTGGTGCAGCAGCTGACACCAGATGTCTGTTGTTGAGCAGCAAGCAGCAAGCAGCAATGCCCAGTCCCCCCCTCCCTCCAGGGATCGACCGGGACGATGGCGTCTAGGTGGTTAGGAGGCTGTGAGGGTGTGCCTCCTCCAGCCGGATCATAGACAGCTTGCAGTTTTTTGGCTGTAGTCCTTCAGAGGACTGATGCTGGCTGCACAACAGCTCCCTGTATCAGTTAAGTTTATCAAGTCCTGCAGCTGCTATGCCACAAGTAGGCACACCTTGCTGGAACTCTACGAGTCAGTCAGCAGGCAGGCAGTCAGCTAATCTACATCATAGTTTCTCTGAAACTCAAAAGCCTATCATTCTCTCCAGTTTGAGATGCAGACAGATTGGCAGCATGAATGAATACTTTGAGCCCCTAAGCTGAATTGTTTATACCCTTATAGCCACGCTTCTGATGAAGTTGTCTGGAGGGTGACAAGTAGGTGTCCTGTCAGCTTTTGCTACCTCACTCGCAGAGAGCTCATGTTTTTAGGCACAGTTAAATTTGCAACATCTGAGTTTCTCATTAGCACACAAAGTGTCCAAGTTAGCAAATATTACTTCACTCTTGGTCACACTGTGTGCATGACTGATGACTACTGTTGCAAACCCCCATCTGTGTGGATTGTTTTATCACAGTGTCAGCAATACCGTCCAGTGGCATACTTGATTAGAACAATGGCCAGGCTGACCTCTACTGCCTGTCTGCAGAAGGTATCAAACTTTAAAAATTCACAATTTAGTCCAGTGAAACTGTCAGAAAAAAAGCCTGTACCTTGCAAAAGGTGGGGTAGAAGATTTTATTTTTTTAACTCGTTCATATTGTTAGAAAGGTTAGAAAACCAAGTTTTGCCAGCAAAATTTCTACTGGGAAAACTTTCTGCAGTCAAAAAACTTCCAAAATTTTGGACTTTTTTCAGTTTTTTCAAAATATCTCAGTTTCATTTGCTCCTATCACTTTGACATCTATTTTATTTTTTAAAGAGCACAAAATTCTCTACAAATTTTATTCTTACCATTTTTTTTCTACTCCCAGTATCTAAGACGCTACAGCGCCTCAAAAAATACCAATTTTTCAAATTTTGAGCGTAGTGGCAAGATACCTTATTTTTGAACACTATTTTTTCTGTTTCTGTTTGTGTAGTATAAATACATTATACATCATGTTATATGTTGGAATTTACCACCTCACTCTGCTGCAGGGCAGGACAAACAGCATCATATTCAATATCTACGAACACATTCACGTAGGATTGCGTGAAGTTTATTTGTGTTACAATAGGTAATACAATTGCATGCAGGTGCCGTACATTTTCTACAGTTGGTTGACGTTAATGATCAGTTATAAGAAAAAGTATGTAGGAATTGTTCTTTAGCAGACAAAAGTGTATTTATTCTTTGGCGGGCGGAAGGTGATTATCTCTGGTGATTGTTCACAGTGCACTGACAGCTATTAGCACACAACAATAAGGGTCCTACAGTCGGGAGTCGCTTCCATTCAGTATATGTTGTGGTGCTGAAAATGAGTATGTCTGACATGGATTTGTGTTTCATTTGCAAAAAAACTGTGGTGAGTGGTGGACGCAATGTGAAAAAGAAAGGACTGAGTACAGTTATCGATTGTAGTGCTAAATGCAGGGAGTCTGCTCACATCCGTTTTTTGAAAATGCTCAGTGAAGTGATGGTGCATGAAGCATGCTACAAGAAGTACGTTAATGAGAGAATGATAGCAGCTAGCCTTTGACATCCCCAGGAACCAACAGGCATGCTACGTCGGTTGCAGGAAAAAGGTCAGTTCAATTTCAAAGAGAAATGCTTCTTATGTGCAAAAGGGAATTCTGATGACTTTTTAACCAAGCAGTTAAGATTGCCAAATGCCAAACGAAATTTTGTATACAAAGTAATGAAATTGGAAGTGCAATCGACAGTATTAGAACAGGCTAAACGACATGGTGATGAATTTGGTCAACAAGTTATAGAGTGGATTCAAAATGTAAATAATTTGGTTGCTGCAGATGGGTGGTACCACGGATTTTGCTTTCACCGTGTTTCAGCTACTGGACAGAAACGAGGTTACCGACCTGCTTGCCTACCTGGAAACCAATACGGAAGAATGTCAGTTTTCTATGAATGATCTGTTAGAGCAAATACCCACATCACCTCATCATCATATTGGAACTGTCAAGGCTCGCCTTTTCCAGAAATATGGTCACAATGTGATGATAACTGAAACAGCTTCAAAGCCAGCAGTCGTATGTTTCAAGAATGTTGGGCACCAACTATTCAGTGAAAATTGGTACACCAAAAGAAATTCAGATCCTCAGCAAGAAAGACTACGAATCCTCAAAGCAGCTGCAAATGTCATATCAGACGATACAAGATCAGTAGTGTACGATGTAAAACAGTACCCTCCCTCTGATAATTTTTTATGTGATGTAGAGTCTGTCATACCAGAATCTATAAGATTGGTCTTGGAAACTATAATTTTGAAACACAAGCGGTCTCCCAGAAAATGGGGGAAAATATGTGTTTCTCTTGCTCATCCACTCATAAGTGCTGTGAGGCTACGTTCATTTATTTCATCACTTTTGACTGCTATTAGTGCATACTTGTACCGGAAGTTTGGATCAAAACATCTGATCCAGGTTTTGTCTTCCCTTGGCTTTGCAGCATCTTATACGGAAGCTGCCCTATTGGAAGTGTCTTCAATCCTTCAGCTTGACAACAAAAGACAATGAAGTGATGCATTTTGCCAATTTGCGTTTGATAATGCAGATTTAAATGTAAACACCCTAGATGGAACTGGTACTTTTCATGCAATTGGAGGTATAATGTGTGTTACTCCTCATGATGCATTGCTTCCTCAGAAAAATATTGAAAAGTTGAATGATCGTCCCTCAGCTCAACTTGTTAGTGAAGCTGGAAAAAATGACATACAGACATTCCACAGAACACAAGTTGGAGGGCTGAAGGCTATAAAAATTGAAGATTTGGACATAATTGCTCCTGCAAAAGGTGAGATCGTCATCTCAACAGCGGAAATTATGTGGTTATATTGTAAATGGTCTCAGAATGCAGTTGTTTCAGGATGGAATGGTTACATGGAACACTTGATGGCAGGCAAAGAATATGAACATTCTAAAATAAAGTGTCTTCCATTTCTTAATTCATCACCAACCCATTATGACACCATATATACTGCTCTGATGATAGCTAGAGAGACATGTAAAAGACATAATCAGACTACATGCTTTGTCACATTTGATCAGCCTCTATATTGGAAGGCAAGGGATATTGTGGAGATTGACCTTCCTGAATTTCATAATGTGGAGGTCTGACTTGGAGGTTTCCATTTCCTTATGTCGTTCATGGGATGTATTGGTCTGATCATGGGTGGAAGTGGATTAAAGGACTTATTTGGTGTAATATTCTCTGAAAGCAGCATTGCAAAGATTTTGTCAGGACATGCATATGCCAGGGCTGTGCGAGCGCATTTATTGTGTCACCTTGCTTTGGCCTGTCAAGTGTGGGATCACATTGAGCTAACAGAAGATGAACATGAGACATTGAATGACATGTCTTCTCCTTGTGGTGAGTCAGAACTGTCAGTTGGCCAGGATACAGTGTTCTCAGGGAAAAAGTCATAAAAAAAATTGTAACTGCACTGAAAATAATTGAAAGTAAGGGACCCACAGCAAAATTATGGGTTCAGTACTACAAGATGGTCACTCTCATTAAACAAGTTATTGAAGCGGATCGATCAGGCAATTGGAAACTTCATCTTGAAAGCGTGCAAAAAATGCTTCCCTACTTCAATTCAGCTGGACATTTTATGTACGCTAAAAGTGGCCACCTCTACTTACAGGATATGTTGAGACTTGAGGAAAAAATGGATTTATCAGAATATGAGAAGTTCACAACGAAAGGACATTTTACAATCTAGCGATCAGAAAAGTATTGGTCAGAGGTTCCTTCTGACATGACTATAGAACAAACATTGATGAGAACCATGAAGAGTTCTGGAGGAATTACTTCTGGCCGAGGAATTACGGCTAGTGTATTAACCAGATGGACATTGAGTATGATTCACATGCAGAACATTTGTGAAGAAATTCAATCGTATCGTGAAGTGAGCGCAGTAACATCAGAACAGCATGTAGATGCAAGGAGTTGTCACATCGAATGAGATGGCATAGACTTGCGTAGGCTGCGTTATTGGTTTTCAGTGCACCCTCCCTTCCCTAAAAGTGATTTTACAATGTCTATCAGCAGTGGCACTGTTGGAACGGAGGATGTTAATTGTCATATGTGTCACGAAGAGGGGGAAAAAGGCATGAACAGAATAGTTGGTGACAATTTCCACGATGTAAAGTTCCGTAGAAAAGATAAAGTTGTGACTCTCCTTTCTGCATTCAATTCTGTAAAAGCTGGGAGCACTAAAATTACTCCTGTTGATCCTTTAACTCTTTTCAAAAGGATTTGTTTAATGAAACAAAGTGAAGAAGATGTAAAAGCCTTTCTGAAGTATGATCTTGCTCCTTACCCAATTCCCTTTTCTCAGAAAAAGGCATGCGAAAAGGAACAAAATCTTCATTCTACAATGCCTTCATTCCAGTGGAAGATGTGAAGTCAGGTGGACCGAGTAAATTTTTGACATTGATGGAGGGTAGCTTATCCACAAAGTGACTTGGACTTGAAATGTTTGCTTCAAGTCGATAGCCCAAAGCTATGTTTCTTACCTGCAACGTCATTTTGGATTTCAATTTGCTATTGTATTTGATGGGTATCCATGTGAGGGAGACAAATGTAGCACAAAGAGTGCTGAGAGGATTTGTAGGTCCAAAAAACATTCTTTGGTTGACGTTGTGGTTGAATCAGAGATGGTGAACCAAGTCCCTAAGGACAAGTTCTTGTACAATGAACAAAACAAGATGTGTTTGATCACACTTCTTAAAAAGGAATTTCTGGAGTGTAGCACTGAAGTGCACCAGGCACAAGAAGATGCTGATGTTATGATTGTAATATCTGCCATTTCAAGAACCAAAGATTTTGGAAGTGTTGTCATTGTAGGAGAAGATGTTGACCTTCCTTGTGCTCATGACCGGTTTGGGGCAAGGCATTGAAAACTTATTTTTCTTAAAGCCAGGAAGAGGAAATGCAGAAGACAAGTGGTTTTCCACTGCATCTTACAAGTTTGACAGTGAATATATTCTGTTCACTCATGCCTTTAGTGGATGTGATTCAACATCCGCTTTTTTTTGGTCAAGGAAAAATTAAGTGCTGCAATATTGTTGCGAAAAATGAACACCTAACCTCAGCGCTTTGCACGTTCAATAAACCACATGCTACCCACGAATAAATAATAACAGCAGGAGAACAGGTTACTATTGCATTGTATAGTGGAGGTGTCAGCAGTTCCCACACACTAGACCATTTGTGGTACCAGTTATTTGCCAAGTCTGCCACAAAAAGCAAACTGAATCTTGCACGGTTGCCATCTACACAAGATGCTGCACAACATCATTCATTGCGGACTTACCAACAAATCCAAAGTTGGATGGGAAACTGGAAACCTCCTGAGAAATGGGGCTGGAATCACAGTGATCACAGTCCAATACCCATTATAATGAGTCAAGATCCATCACCTGAAGCACTTCTTCACATTGTTTCATACTCATGCAAGCTGAACTGTGGCGGAGTATGCTCCTGCAGAAAAGCAGGTTTGAAATGTTCTTCAATTTGCAAGAAATGCATTGGGGTCAACTGTGAAAACGTGCCAAAATTTTTATATGAAGACAGTGAAGAAGATGTTATGGAGGACGTTGAGGAAACCACTGACGAAATCAACGAACTTGCTGAGGCTGACTCACTGTTTAAAGAAGACGTCAATCTAGGATCAACTGTATGTACAGACCCTGAATCTGTAACTCAAGGTATTTCTGATGACACTGAGGAACCTGGCTCATCAAAACATTGGAAGTGATGCTCATATCTGTCTCAAGTGCGCTAAAGTGCGATATTACAAGTATTACACACCCAGAACTGTCAACATTTTTTAGTAACTGACAATGCATTTTAATTGTAATAAAGCTGCTTATTTTTAATGTCAACTGTGTGGTTTTTATACACAAGAATAATTACCTACCTAATTAGGTTCCCTATTGCAGCTAATAATAGTTCAGTTTCCTGAGACAATTTATTTTGTGTGCGTGTGTATGCGTGTGTGTGTGTGTGTGTGTGTGTGTGTGTGTGTGGTGTGTGTGTGTGTGTGTGTGTGTGTGTGTGTGTGTGTGTCTGTCTCTTAATGATGTAATTTTTATATTTATAGTTTTACAAATACCAGGGCTGAGGTGGCCCATAGTGAACTTCAGGTAGTGATGTAAGAATCACAATAGTTGAGTGCCCAGCAATCTTCATGTTGCATACAGAGAAATTGAATACCTGAAAGTGAGGTGGTAAATTCCAACATATAACATGATGTGTAATGTGCTTATACTACACAAACAGAAACTGAAAAAATAGTGTTCAAAAATAAGGCATCTTGCCACTATGCTCAAAATTTGAAAAATTGGTATTTTTTGAGGCACTTTAGTGTCTTAGATATTGGGAGTAGAAAAAATGGTAAGAATCAAATTTGTAGAGAATTTTGTGCTCTTTAAAAAAGAAAATAGACGTTAAAGCCATAAGAGGAAAAAAAACTGAGATATTTTGAAAAAACTGAAAAAAGGCCGACATTTTCCAAGTTTTTTGACTGCAGAAAGTTTTCCCAAGCGAAATTTTGTTGGCAAAACTCGGTTTTCTAAACTTTCCAACCATATGAACGAGTTGAAAAAATAAACTCTTCTACCCCACCTTTTGCAAGGTATATCTGCTATTTGACTGGACTCATTCATGTCATGAACTTTTCTGGGGTGCAGTACTATCCTCTTGTGATAGTTTTTCCCTTGTAGTTATATCTGTTACCACCAAACAGAGGCAGTTTCAAAAACTGTGTTGCTCAACATGGTGAGTCTTTCCCTTTTTTTGATCATGGTTAAAGCATATGTTTTCAGTGGTCACTTTGCTTCTCTGTCTTGGCATCACTGTGATACGTGCAGCACTCACCCATGTCGATTAGGCTGAAAAAGAAGTAAACTGGATTTGCCTGATAAAGTTGCAAAATTCTGTGGCTTGGTTCTAAAAGGCTGTATGGATTACCCAAGATCCATAAGAACAATGTTTCACTGAGACCGATTGTTAGCACTCCTGGCTCACCGACATATAAACTGGCAAAACATTTGGCCCCTCTGCTCCAGCCACATGTGGGGAAGACCGACACATACATAAAGGACTCAGGACATTTCATTGAGAAGCTCAAGAAACTGAAACTTGCACCAAATGACATCCTGGTGAGCTTTGATGTTGTTTTGTTGTTTACTAAAGTGCCACTCAGTGACGCTCTGGAGCACATTAGTGCCATTTTCCTGCAAGACATCAAAAAGCTCTTCCATGCATGTCTCACCAAGAGCTATTTCATGTGGAATGGCGATTTCTATGAACAGCTGGAAGGCGTCGCCATGGGTAGTCCTTTTAGTCCAGTGGTGGCCAACTTCGTCATGGAACAATTCGAAGCACAGGCACTGGACTTGGTGACTGCAAACCTACGGTGTGGTACAGATACGTTGATGATACTTTTGTGATGTGGAGCCATGGTGAAGAACAGCTTAGTGACTTCCTAAGACACTTGAACAGCCTCAATGCCAACATAAAATTTACCATGGAAGTAGAAGAGGACAAGAAACTGCCATTTCTAGATGTGCTGGTCACAAGGGACGGCAAAAACCTGGGACACAGCGTGTATCAAAAACTGACATACATGGACTGATACCTGCACAAATTATCAAACCACCACCCGAGCCAGAAAAGAGGCACGATTAATACACTTGTAACACAAACAGGACAAATATGTATGCCACAGCACCTCAGACGAGAAATGCATCACCTGAAAAGTGTTCTTAGGAGCAATGGGTACTCGACAAATTATATTAGAAGTGTAACAGAGCCAAACACTCGGCGATGTAAGGAATCAGAAAAAGAAATGTTGGGTACAGCCTTTCTGCCATACATTTCCAGAGTGATGGACAGAATCAGCCGTATATTGTGCAAACATGGAGTAAAGACCATTTTCAAACCGACAAGGAAGATCAAAGAGTATCTTCGATTGGAAAACGAGAAAAGAGACCCACTTGCAATGTCGGGAATATACCGTACACCCTGCACATGTGGAAAAGTCTATATCAGAATAACTGGACGATCAATTAATATCAGTATTAAAGAGCATAAGCGACAATGCAGGTTGGGGCAGGTGGAGAAATCAGCCATGGCAGAGCACACACTGAGTGAGCCTTACCACGTAATCAAATTCACCAACACGGAAGTGTGGTGTCACCGCCAGACACCACACTTGCTAGGTGGTAGCCTTTAAATCGGCCGCGGTCTATTAGTATACGTCGGACCCGCGTGTCACCATTGTCAGTAATTGCAGACCGAGCGCCACCATACGGCAGGTCTAGAGAGACGTACTAGCACTCGCCCCAGTTGTACAGCCGACTTTGCTAGCCATGCTACACTGACGAAGACTCTCTCATTTGCTGAGAAGATAGTTAGCATAGCCTTCAGCTAAGTCATTGGCTACGACCTAGCAAGGCGCCATAGCTTTGATAATTAATATTGTGAAGCATGTATCAACAAGAGCGATGTTCTACAAATGTGGATTAAAGTTAAGTATTACAGCAACTGCGTCCATTTTCTAAGTTCTCATTTCCTTTTAACTGTTCCAGACCTCACGTCAATCTGCGTGAGCTTAACGCGTGCCTTTCGGCTTCCTCTCATTGTGACTTGGCTGTCGTGCTAAGTCACAACAGGAAGTTCTGGCTGTAGAGATGCACTATCACATGCCCTTGTTCAGAGAAGCAGTAGAAATACAAAAACATGCGAACAGTTTCAGCAAGAAAGAGGAAAGCCTTAAGGTAAATGGATCCTGGCTTCCTGTACTGCAGTGAACGACTGTCGCAGGTAGCAAGATGAAAACCACACCGGAAATGACCGCGGAGAAGCCCTCAGACATTGGTGCGCCAGGTACATATAGTCTGCGGCCGTGAGCTTGGCTCCAGTTCACCACTAGCAATGGAGAATGAAGCTTTGATGATGCCAGCCACTCGTGCTGGTGAAATGTCAGTAAAATCACTGGATGAACATCAGCTGAAGAACCCGAGACAGATGCCAATAGGCAGTTTGTCACCATGAACTCTCTTAAATTATTTGACATTGCATTGTACTCATTAATTCAATCACTTTATTCATTTCTCAAGAATTTAATAACTGATAGCATCTGTTACATTTTCCAAAAATCACATTTTATCACCATAAATAATGAAAACACTGTTTGATCTTCTAATCAGGGGAAAAACTGTTTATTCACATTTCTTAATATCAGACCAATAATTTGCATACACTATGGTTGATACTGTATAAGGAGAGAGAAAAATATATCCCTCATTTCCATCATCATCACCATCCTCATTCTCCCCTTTGTAAGATATCTGTTTATCTCTTTCATCTGACTGCATTGGCTCTCAGGTGATTGATGAACTGCATGTAGAATGGATGACTGCTTACCCTGATGTATGGAAGGAGACCCCTTAAGTCCTTTAATTTCTTTTCTGAAATGCTTATGGTGGCATCACAAATAGGTGCAAGTTTCGGCATAGGCAAGCATTGAGTTTTCTTTCTGTTCAGTTCTATCATCTTGAATGGTTCTTCTGAGGCGTAACTGTGTTTGTAGGAGACAATTACTGGCATACCTGAATGATACTACATCCATTTTATCTTATTCAAAACAATATGATTCCCTTCTGTGTTAATTTTCTTGTGCAGATAGTGACTTCTTATCAAGTCTTTAAAGTCATAGAAGGCCTTTTGTTCCAGCTCTATTGCAGTTATGGGTGGCTTTTGGGGAACTATGCGTATTAATTTGGTCCAGTCTCTTGGCTGTTCTACTTCAACAGTTGTTGTTTTCTTTGTCTTCTCAGTGGCTGCATGAATTGAGTCAGCTTCCAAGTGAGTATGTCCAGCTTCAAGAAAGTTGTGGTTGATTTCCAAATGTCTTCCCTGAATAATGGATTCTTCTACTACTCTCAGAAACATGATGGTAATAAAAATATTTCTGTTTCGTCTCGTACACGAATTGATCTACAAGTGTACCTCAACAATTTCATTGGTGACTTTCTTCAAATAATCATATAGATAAGAAGCTATTTCTTGGCCACCTCTTCTTGCCACTGTTTCATTCCAAATGTAACATACTGGAGAACATTATGTATGTCTCTTTACATAGATGGTCAAGTTGAAGGTCCAAAGTTGTCTTTTGTAAAATGCCACACCACAGCATAGAAAAGGGGTGAGTAGCCATTTTTGCAAATCAAAGGTCAGGGTTACTATACTGGAATTCTGCTCATCTTTCTTTTTATCACTGTCTTTCTGATCGTAAGCAGCCTGGGCTAAATCCAAATGTTGCTGTCGTTCCACTTCAACCTTACAATGTTCAGCATCATCAGTACAATTCATGAGTAAAATTATGTATTTGACATATTTTGCACAAGTGTCAGTCTACGGGTTGTGGAAGCTTAGGTTGAAACAGGTCACAAAAACTCTTTGCTAACACGCTTCACTTTTTGGCTTCATATCTTTGGTTTGGCAAAATTCTTGATAGAGCCAGCACATTGCTGAAATACTCAAGTCCGGAGTTACACATTTTTTAGAAGAATGTGGTTGAAAATAATGGATTTCATAGGAAGGAAACATGTTAATGTGTTCCTTTATTAAATCACTGTTGTCAAATTGAACTTTTGGATGGTTAGAAAGTTTACCACGTCCATCTTCAGAGCACACTCCTCCTTCAGAGCCCCATCTCTTCTCCACAATTATTCTTATCTTCTTTTGTGTTCAAGAAATTGTACTAAGGAACATATTCTGACATACTTCTATCTTAGCCTGCAAAGAAGGACTGTAAAGGAAGTACTTCCTGGAATATTTTCACCTGCTTTTAGGTTTGTTCCTTAAATGCTTCACATGTTTCTTTTCCTCAGACACATGATTAGCTATGAACTGATTTTGAGCTTCTGGGGTTAATTTGTAATATTCTATGAACATTTTCTCTCTTTTATCATCATTTACTTTTCCTCCGCATTTTTCCTGCACTTGCATAATGATTTCAGAACTTTAGCAGGTATAACGTTTCCTTTCGACATCCCATATTCCTTTCCTCCAGTTTTAAATTCTTTCCTCTGATTTTTCTCCCCTAATTTTTTGTTTCACTTTCTTATTCTGGATGAATCCTGTGGATCACATTTCTTCCTCCCCCTTCCACTGAACTTTGTTGTTTCATTGCCCAGCTGCTATTGAATTAGATCAATTTCTTCAATCCTTGAAGATCTTTTAACTGTCTTTCATACAGCTATATTGCCTCCGTCATTTCTTTCATCACTACTTTGGCCACCACTTGGAACATATTCATCAGAATCTTCAAATACATCTTCATCAGAACTTGAAATCACATCTGCGAAGAATGATGAGTATACATTTCCTTCTGTACTAGTACTGGGATGACCTTAAAGAAAATAAAGATGAAATAAATTTAATAGGTGGTTGATAATGTTTTAGATTGGCATTAAGTAGGGATACCAGTTGATTTATGGTCTTCTGTTGGGAAAATTAGGGATAAATGCTCCTGATACCAGTTTATTTTAGTACACTTATCTTCAAGGCAAAGTGACTACTTCAGTGGTGATAATTCAGGTGCAGTTTGTTCCTCAAGCTCTTCCTTATCGCCTCACTGAAACACAATGTTTGTGCCCACCAAGACTGTCTAGACTCTTCACTAACAATGTTTAGGGGAATTGTTAAAGGAACAACTCTTATTATTGTGTATTCCCACCAGATTTAAGTCCAATGTCACAGCATTGTTTCAACTGTTTAAAACATCTGTCAGCCAAAAAAGACCAATGCCGACATTGGCCCTTCTTACAACAAATGTAAAATAAGAGGGAGGGCCAAAGCCAAGACTGACCCTTTTATGCTGATTGAAAACTTGATAAAACACTTTTGGGCTTACATCTTAAAACTCCAGTATCTCTCATCTGATGTGGCTTAGACATTGGCCATTTTAACATTATGAAGAGCACATGAAACTATATGCTGTACACCAATAAAACCAGTTTTGACAAATATTGACACTGGCCCTTTTAGAACCAAGCCACAGAATTTTCACTGCCACCTAGGTCTGGCATGCGATTCGTATGGACACAAGAAGTCGCTAAATGCAGTAGGTGGTATCCTTTGTCAAATTCAAAATGCTGTGGCACATGTTGAAAACTGATCTGTGACTGATTTTCACTTTTTTCACTATTGTCTAGATTGTGTTATGCTAGATCTCTGACGATTCCCATTTTCTTACAGAGAGATAGTCTGTCACTTTGTTCTTTGTCATTCAGACACATTTGGCTCCAGAGGAAATGCTTGCAAAACCTAACCACTGAGCCATATGATGGTGTATTGTTGGTATACACTTCTATCCACCCAGCACAGATCGTTGCAAAGCTGTTCCCTTTCAAACTCAGAAAACTAATTTTCTGCACGACATTCCTGTCAGTGGGACGCACCAGCACACTTGTACAGAGGAAGTCGGTTTGTTCGGATAGTTCATTCTGTTTCTGCTTAATGTTCAGAGGCAGCACACTGTCAAAATGAAACACTGGTGTTAGCTGTTTTGTACATACAGCATGGGTTCACCTGGCAGAAGTGAATCCAACCACAATATTTCAACACACAGTGTAAAATCTGTGGGTGACAATAGTGCAGTCAGTGTTATTACTTTGCTGAAACTGCAACAGCTCACAACCTTCAGTATGATCCTTATGCTAAAAAGAATAGCCGAAGCCAAAGAAAGCAATCTATGGCAGAATTTTACCAATGAAGACAGTTCTGTTCCCAACAATATATGTTTTTAGAAAAATAACTTGTTAATTCATTAACTACTAAAATTAGGAAATTTCCCTTTATCAAAACTTGGACTCTTTGGACACATTCAACTACTCCTCAATAAAATAGTACTAATAATTTTTGCCTTTTTCTTGTTGTACAGCTAGTATTTAAACAAAGTTACTTCAATGGCTATTGTATCTATCTCCCTTTTGATTTTCCTGTCTTCTATGTTATATTTAAAATGGAGTAGGTCAGTATTTTAGCACTTTGTAATTTTCTGTAATATACACATCTGTAAATAAGTATTGTGCACAAAACCACAGTGGGTCCACACCACATAGCCAAAATGTGAACATCTATGTCACAATATGTTATCAGTCAGTCAGTGTTTAGTAATTATAGTGTAAAGTTACTGTGCTCATTATCTGTGTTACCATGCGAAAAACTCTGTTAAGGTTATGTTATTGAAATGCTGGCTGTGGTATATTAACTGTTAAAATTACCACATACAAGCTGTCCATTGGAGAGTTAAGGCAATATGTGCAAGTGAGAGAAGTATAATGTTGTGTCATTTATATCTTTATTTACCTTGAACAAACCTACTATATAGCTGAAGGAGATGCATGACAACAAACACCCACGAGGTTTAGGATACAAAGTAACAGATCGGTAGCTTTACAATGTCTGTTACTGTACCTAGGAATAAGATAACTTGGTACTGGAATGGGCAATATAAGGGCAGATGGTAGTTAAGGATAAAGAGTAAGATGTGAAAGGTCCATTGCAGAAGATGTTGTGTATGCCAGTTATAATGAGATGAGGAGATTAGTACAAGAATAGTAAAAGACAGAACAAACTGAACACTTTGATACCAACCACTGACTTCGAGCGCCAATGTCATCGTGAACCCCAAGAAGCGAAACAAACACAAAATCAAAATGGCAACCAGACAGCATAATCACAAGTTTGCTTGGCATAAAAATATGACAGCTGCCACCCATTCCACATCAAATGGTCCCTTCCCTACAGCCTAGGACTTCGTGGCAAACGAATCTGCTCCAGTCCGGAATCCCTGAACCATTACACCAACAACCTGAAAACAACTTTAGCATCCCACAACTACCCTCCCGACCTGGTACAGAAGCAAATTACCAGAGCCTCTTCCTCATCCCCTCAAACCCAGAACCTCCGACAGAAGAACCCCAAAAGTGCCCCACTTGTGACAGGATACTTTCCGGGACTGGATCATACTCTGAATGTGGCTCTCCAGCAGGGAAACGACTTCCTCAAATCGTGCCCTGAAATGAGATCCATCCTTCATGAAATCCTCCCCACTCCACCAAGAGTGTCTTCCCGCCGTCCACCTAACCTTCGTAACCTCTTGGTTCATCCCTATGAAATCCCCAAACCACCTTCCCTACCCTCTGGCTCCTACCCTTGTAACAGCCCCCGGTGTGAAACCTGTCCCATGCACTCTCCCACCACCACCTACTCCAGTCCTGTAACCCGGAAGGTGTAAACGATCAAAGGCAGAGCCACGTGTGAAAGCACCCACGTGATTTACCAACTGACCTGCCTACACTGTGAAGCTTTCTATGTGGGAAAGACCAGCAACAAACTGTCCATTCGCATGAATGGACACAGGCAGACAGTGTTTGTTGGTAATGAAGATCACCCTGTGGCTAAACATGCCTTGGTGCACAGCCAGCACATCTTGGCACAGTGTTACACCGTCCGGGTTATCTGGATACTTCCCAATAACACCAACCTGTCAGAACTCCGGAGATGGGAACTTGCCCTTCAGTATATCCTCTCTTCCTATTACCCACCAGGCCTCAACCTCCGCTAATTTCAAGTTGCCGCCGCTCATACCTCAGCTGTCATTCGACAACATCTTTGCCTCTATACTTCCGCCTCAAATGACATGTCTGCCCAAACTCTTTGCCTTTACAAATGTCTGCTTGTGTCTGTGTATGTGCGGATGGATATGTGTGTGTGTGTGTGTGTGTGTGTGTGTGTGTGTGTGTGTATATACCTGTCCTTTTTTCCCCCTAAGGTAAGTCATTCCGCTCCCGGGATTGGAATGACCCCTTACCCTCTCCCTTAAAACCCACATCCTTTCGTCTTTTCCTCTCCTTCCCTCTTTCCTGATGAAGCAACCGTTGGTTGCGAAAGCTTGAATTTTGTGTGTATGTTTGTGTTTGTTTGTGTGTCTATCAACATGCAAGTGCTTTCGTTTGGTAAGTTACATCATATTTGTTTTTTTAAATATAATAGTCAATTACATAATTTTACAAATTCTATATAACTAATATTGAACCTAACATGACAATAGTGGAAACTTGGAGGTTTTGAATGGGGACAAATTAAAATCCAAAATAACAATCAAAAAATCCTGAAAATACACAAATCAATAGAAGGAGATGAACATGATGCAATGAAGTATTAAACATTTAAGATAAATATCACTTAGACCTATGTAGCTCAACTGAAAACCCCAATCAATACTGAAAGCCAAAATTTTGGTAACTAATTACACTCGATATAACTTAGATGTGAGATGGTACACACCAAGGTGGCCCACATGGTGGAGATTTACTTCATTCTTTTGCTCTGGACTGCATCCTCCACCCCCCCCCCCCCCCCCCAATTAAACTAATTCTGGTACACTTTGGTCCATTATTTTCAGTTATTAATATTGATTTCCTTACACTTAAAATTAAAGGATTCAGTTTTCATTTGTAGTTGAACTTCTACAAATATACATGTTTTGTCATTGTTAAAACTCACGTTTTTCTTATTTCAATGATATCAATATTATTACTGACCAAGTAATATTGACTTTATTACACCACACATTTGCTAACATTTGAGAAAAAGTGTTAAAAGATGATCTATTCATAAGAACTCTCAAGTTCACAGTCATTGTATTTACTGTTTACGTTCACTACTAGGACAACCAAAGATAATATTTAGAATCTGAATGATTAGGAATGCAAGCTTATCACCTTCTGTTTAATGCATTAAACTTTTATATTTAATAATGTGTTAACACCACCACAATTCACAATACCTTCAACAGCCAACACTACTAACAACCCCACATGAAACAAAGTGACACTACGTACATGTACGATGTCACTCAGTACAACACCACTATATCACAACTCAGTGTCGACGAGCAGTATCAAAAGCTCAAGTTGAGCCAAAAGATGCAGTGAATCATCAAACTGATCAAAAGACTGAAAATTCAGAATGACAGTAACTACAGGAAATACTTCAGAATACTAATCTACTTTGTGTACTATGAGACTCTACTAAAAAACTACTCAAGGAGTACTTTTACAAACAGTACAACTTACAAAACACTTAAGATACGAAATTTGACATCTGGTACAGTCTCTACAAGCAGTACTGAGTGCTTCAAGAGCCAGATGGATTGCTTACCTACAAAAAGGAGTGCAAGAGTTACTGAAAGCTGGTACACCACTTGGGATTCAATCTGTTTCATCATACGTCGGGAAATGAGAGGCTTCGTGCGCCCGTAAGGCTTCCTTTTGAGAAGCTCCACAGCGGGAATATCTGTGGCGAGTGCCAGTGACGCTAATGTGTCCATGATCAGATTGACCCACAGCATCTGCACGGCCTGAAACGAGTTCACAGTCTGGCCTCAGAGGCACCACACAAACATTCAAAATGTTCAGGCTACTGCATGCTGCATACAGGACAGAGAGGGGACTGTACTGGAACACATAAATTTGGTCAGCTGAGCATTTCATGTAAATATGAAATGCTCTTACTACCGAGTGACTTTGCTAAATGACAGATCTTGTGTAAATTGATTGTAACACCTTTAATTGCATAAAACTTGATCTTATCTTAAACCATTTCATGATGTATACTATCTGAGCAAAGGTTTCCAGACATCTATTATTTGACACTGAAATGTGATGTGTTCCATCCTTTACTTTTATGACACCTTGAACTCTGCTGGGGACACATTGAATAAGATATCTAAATTTCTGTGGGGGAATGGCAGCCCATTTGTCCTCAAGACCTTAAGCCATAGAAGGGAGGGATGTTGGACACTGGGGCTGAAGTGAAATCATTTTTCTTATTCATCTCAGAGGTGTTCCATTGGGTCAGATCAGGATCAAGGTAGGCATAACATTGATACTGCTTTACAACAGGGTGCACTGTCATGCTGATACGATCAATAATCATTTTTGAACTGTTCCTCTGCTGTACGCAATACATAAAGCCGCAAAATGAGTTCATAATTGAGCACCTTTTGTGTTATCTTAAATGCAATATGGGGACTAAACACTAAGAAAGAAAAACACTCCTCTCCTGAAACACCACCTTCTCTGTATTTTACTGCTGGAACTACCCACAATGACAGGTAATATTCTCCAGGCATCTGCCAATCCCAAACCCTCCCGTTGGACTGTCCTTGTCAGATCTGGTCATACGTAAAGGATGTTAGTGGCACCGAAGTTAGTGTCCAGCCCCTAGCAAATGAGATGGGAACTGAAATTGAGGGAAGCAAAGCAAAACCTGAAATGCTTAACTCCATTTGCAAATGTTCTTTTACAATGGAAAACCCATGATATTTGCCCAATTTAATCCTTGTACCACTGAAGAGATGAATGAAATAAGTGTTAGTGTCAGTGGTGTTGAGAAACAGCAGAAATCGTCAAAACTGAACAGAGCTCCAGGCCCTGATAGAATCCCTGTCAGATTCTGTACTGATTTTTCAGCCGAGTTAGCCCCTCTTCTCACTATATTCTATTGTAGATCCCTCAAACAGAAAAACCATGCCCAGTTCTTGGAAAAAGGCACAGGTCACACCGGTCTACAAGAGGGGTAGTGGAAGTGATTCACAAAACTACCACCCTGAATCTTTGACATCGATTTGTTGTAGAATCTTAGAACATATTCTGAGCTCCAACATAAAGAGGTATCTTGAAAAGAATGACCTCTTCAATGCCAACCAGCACGATTTTCAAAAATGTCAATCACATCAAACCCGACTTGCACTTTTTTCAGATGATGCACTGAAAGCTTTGGATCGAAGGTAGATGGAGTGTTTCTTGATTTCTGAAAGCATTTGACTCAGTACTGCACCTACACTTACTGCCAAAAGTATGATCGTATGGGGTGCAAAGTGAAATTTGTGACTGTATCGAGGACTTTTTGGTAGAGAGGACACAGTATGTATCTTGGATGGACAGTCATTGTCAGATGCAGAAGCAACATTGGGTGTGCTCCAGGAAAGTATGTTTGGACTCTTGCTTTCCATGCCAACCAACACGGTTTTAGAAAACATTGATTGTGTGAAACCAAATTTGCACTTTTCTCAGATAACATACTGCAAGCCCTGCATCAAGGCAACCAGGTAGATGCAGTGTTCCTTGATTTCTGAAAAGCATTTGACTCAGTATCACACCTATGATTGAAGCCAAAAGTACGATCACATAGGGTATCATGTGAAATTTGTGACTGGATTGAGGACTTTTTGGCAGGGAGGACACAGCATGTTATCTTGGATGGAGAGTAATCATTAAATGTAGAAGCAAATTCAGGTGTGCTCTAGGGAAGTGTGTTGGGACCCTTGCTTTTCGTGCTGTATGTTAATGACCTTGCAGATGTTATTAACAGTAAAATCCGGCTGTTTGCGGGTGATGCAGTTACATATAATGAAACACTGTGTGAGAGAAGCTGTATAAATATTTAGTCACACTTCGATAAGATTTCAACATGGTGCAGAGATTGGCAACTTGCTTTAAATGTTCAGAAATGTAAAACTGTGCACTTCACAAAATTAAAAAACGTCACTTTGTAGGGATATGAAATGGAATGACCACACAGGTTCAGTTGTGGATAAAGCAGGTGGTAGACAGTGGTTTATTGGTAGAATACTAGGAAAGGGAAATCAGTCTACAAAAGAGATTTCTTACAAATCACTCGTGCAACACATCCTAGAATACTGTTCTTGCATGTGGGACCCATGCCACATAGGACTAATAGGGGATATTGAATGTATACAGAGAAGGGCAACCCAAATAGTCACAGGTTTGTTTAATCCATGGGAGAGTGTCACAGAGAAACTGAAGGAACTGAAACGGCAGACTCTTGATGACAGATGTTAATTATCCTGAGAAAGTCTATTAATCTATTAACTAAGTTTCAAGAAGTGGATTTGGCAGTAATGTAGCATGGCTGGATGTCACCATGCACTGCTCAGTGGAGAATTTGTAAACTGTTGGATGTCACATGTTGTGACATTGGTTACTTCCCTTGAGCCAGCAGCTTGCGTGTTCTGATGTAGTGGTGACATATTGTCACCAGGTTGCAGTACCTTGTAAACACAGAAAGGAAATGTGGCAGGATCACTTCACTTTAACAGATCGCACTGCAACCAAAAGTAAATGTAATCATGAAATGCACACAGTACAGCTCAAAATAAGAGCAATGGTGAACTTGAAGTACATTCACATTGTAATAATTCCTAAACAAATTAAGTTTAAAAACTATCACACGAGATATCACTTCATAGCACTTACAAATAAATCAAGCTATTCATAAATTCACTGACATTAATATCTTACTAACCGATCGTAGCTCGAGCATCCAGCGCAAGCCTGATGACTCCATCTTTCTTAATGATTGGACGTATTGAATTACAATGTTCACTATCTGATCTCTCAATTATGTCATTGTTCACCATGCATTTAATCCCCTCTCCTACAGCCTCTCTTCTAGCTGCTGGTATCAAATATGATTTCATTTCAAATGGTTCATGTGGTTGCACTTTAATATGACATTTACATCCCTTCATAAGTTCTGGTTTACTTGAAAGTACTTTGGCATGCATATGTCAAACTTCTTGTAATTCTTCTCGATAGGAAGTGAGCCATCTACTTTCTCCTGAATTTCTGAAATGACATCTTAAACTTCTTCTTGCTTTTTTCTGACGACATTATCTCTCATATATACTGGCACTTCAATTCAATCATCTGTTTTCTTCTGAATCACTTTAATTCCTAATCCTGTGGACATGTTCTCCTTTCTAAACTGGTGAAATTAACCTCCATTTCATCATCCCCATCACAAATACTTAAACGTCCTCTTTCATAATTAATCTTGTATCTTCTTTCTGCCAGTAAATCATTGCCAAAAATGCAATCCACACTCAAAGAATCAAGAATCAGTACAGCCACTTTGAAATGTCTGTCTAAAATCTTGCATCTAATGGATGCCTGTCCAGTAACAGCATGACTTCTTTGCCCAGTTGCTGTAATGATATGCACACTATTGACAGGGAAGACAGGTATCTTTTTCATTTCATGAAGCTGTTTATACAAACTTTTAGAGATTGCTGTAGTATCACTACCAAAATCTAAAACTCCTGTAATTTTTCTGACCACTTAAATGAAGTTCAATAACTGGATTCAACAGGTCTTCTACATCGTGTGTATCGTCTCTCAGTACTTTAGCACTGATATCTTCAGTTTCACATTAAATCATTTGTATTCTCCTGTTTGACCCATTAGATCATTCAGACATTGTGGGGGAGGTCTTATCCGAAACTGCTTCTAGTGTAACGGAGTTAACACGTGGTGTTGACGTCTTTCATCCGGATCTCTGAGTGGCGAATGATCTTGAACTCTTCCATCATCTACTGTCTGCTGGTTATGCCTACCAAAATCATTTTCTCTCCTCTCATAGTTTTGAATTTGGTAATTATTATGCTAGTAATTTCTCAAATTTGTATATCCTCATGTGTCATTGCGTCGTTGTTGATTGTCACGTTGTTAGTCCCACAATTGATGTCTGTAATTATCTTGCAGTGGTGCACCATTTTGTTGAAACTGTTGATCACAATGAGTCAAATTTTGCTCTGATCCCCTCTAAATGGTCAACAACTTGTAATAACTCATCAAAATCATCAAACGTTCACATGTTTCCATGATTTCTGTGGTAAATGCTGTATCAAAATTATGAGATTATTCTCAGTCTATCATTCTTTTCCTGTCCAACATTGCTTGGAAGTTGAGGTGCTGCTAAAAATGTCTAATTAAGTCACCATATGTACATACTGACAATCAGGCTCCGCATCCAAAGATTGGTGTCGGATGCGACATCCTTGTCATCGGTCTCCATGTATAACAACCCTGTTGGTATTAATCCAGGCATGGTATATTAGGTTGCAGTCGCTCCTTACTTTTCCATCAGACTTAATGTACAGCTAACCTCATTAAATAATTCCTCCAGGGATACTATGATGACTGTTTCAAGTCAGAACATCATTTGTTAAGGGTCATGAATTATAAGTTATACAAGCACTCAGCAAACATAAACACATTTGATAACATTCAGCATTTCAATCTACATGCCACAATTTTCTACTGATCACTTGCATACTAAAACTTTAGCAGTGACTGATCGCAGTGTGGACAAGCTATAAAAGATTTGAAGACGGCTATTGAGCAGTACCGACAAATGCACCATGCAAGTGTAGCTCACTCCATCCTGTCCAAGAGCCCATCTACAACTAACTTGCACCACAACAGTAACTGGTGTACAATGTATTGTCAACAAGCAAAGATTAACTGATATGCATAGCCATGGCTACAACACACTCAATGGACTTCATACAGCAAATATATTGCTATGTGAGAACACTGTACCCTCACAAGTGGATGATTGGAAATAAGGGATTTGGAATGACAAATCATTCTATACCCTGTGGCAATCTACATGTACCTCTGCATCTATACAGTACAAACCACTGTGAGGTGCGTGGCAGAGGGTACCCATTGTACATGTTCCATTCACATATGGAACATGGGAAGAATGATTGTTTAAATGCCTCTGTGCATGCGGTTATTATTCTAATATTATCCTCATGATTACTGTGTGAGCGATACATAGAGGGTTGTGATATATACCCCTATACCCCCTAGCAACACCTGGGGTATACAAAATTCCATGTACTTGTGGACAAGTATATATTGGAACAACGAAAAGAAGTGTAACCACCCGCTTAGCTGAACAAAAAAGAAACTGTCGCTTAGGACACATCGAAAAATCGGCCTTAGTTGAGCATGTTTTTCAAGATGGGAACCACGAAATTAACTTTAATGAGACAAGTGTTCTATCATGAACATCCCATTATCATGCATGCATGTACAGAGAAGCAATAGAGATTCACAAACACCATAACAATTTTAATAGAAAACAGGAAGTTTTAAAGTTAGACGAAATATGGATGTCAACATTGCGTCAGCAGAATGACAATCGATTACTCTTAATCGAGAATGGTGATGCCTTCCAAAAGATAGGCATACCATCGGCATCACATGACAAATGGTGGTGCCCTCTATGTGCTCTATAAATGGGAGAGTACCTGGAGCCTCAGTGGCAGTAGCCGGACAACCTCAGAAGATGTCTCCTGCAGATGGAGACAAAATGTTAGGTGGAAATTTTATACATTGACTACGGTCTCTCAGCCCAGAAGTTTTAACTGAAGGGAACTATATGTTTCACTTTGCCAGACTACGAGTTTCACATTATTACTGTTTGCAATTTTTATGTGTATTTTATGTATGAATATAATTACACATATTGTATGTCAGTACATGTTTTATTGTCAAATGCTCATTTAGCCACGTGAAGTAATTTTAACTAATCACTATGCATACTGCATTTTAACCATTACATTTGTGATACTGGCTACTCACATACCCCAGGTATACTGCCCCCTGCTGGCCTCAGTTATTTATATAAATACCAGACACATCCTGAGCATCTCCAGCACTTACTATGTGCCTACATGTATCATTTGATGCTGATACCTGCATCATAATGTTTTATGGTATGTATGGCTGGTATATGTAGCACCAGGCCTTTTATAGAATTGGTGTCAGCAAATTGAACTTAGTTGGTTACACCCAGTTTTTGTTTGTAATAACTCTAAAGATGGCAGTAGCTGAAACTGGTAATAGTGAAGTATAATAGAAATGTGTGCTCAAGATGGACTATAAAATAAAATGAAACAACATATACATGGACTCATTTTCAGATTTAATGTCTTCAATTGCTACCTTTGTGAATCCCGTGTGAAGTATATATTGCGCTGGTTATGTATATGCCATTAGTTATGTGATCTACTCATCTAATCTTCAGCATTCTTCTGTAGCACCACATTTCGAAAGCTTCTATTCTCTTCTTGTCCAAACTATTTATCATCCACGTTTCACTTCCATACAGGGCTACACTCCACACAAATACTTTCAGAAATGACTTCCTGACACTTATATCTATACTCGATGTTCACAAATTTCTCTTCTTCAGAAATGTTTTCCTTGAAGGATGTGGGTTGCAGTAAGTACTGGGAGATGAAGAAGCTTGCACAGGATAGGGTAGCATGGAGACCTGCATCAAACCAGTCTCAGGACTGAAGACCACAACAACAACAATGTATATGTAAAAAAAGCAGAATAGCCATTAATGTAGTGATTAAAGGAGATACAATAGTGCAAAGAAAAACTATTTTTGGATGTTGCAAAGATGTACAGTATTTATGTATTCATGCATTTGTTTTATGCACTGCATGTCACTGAAATAACATTTGTCCCCCTCTGCCTTTTCTTTTCAAATCCATTAATTACTAACAATAGTGGATGTCACTTTGATTACTTATTTATCTGTATGGATGATTACTTCTCTTTGGTTATGATGATGGCAAGGATGTTAGATTTTATTAATGATTATTACTGTCCAGTCTATCAGAGCTTTATTGGTTGATCTTATGAAAATGATTACTTCACTGATTAATTAAAAAACTGATTACTTCATTAGCTACTTTAATGATGAACTTCAAAATTGATGAATTCAGTTAGGAATTAAAGATAGAAAAATGTTAATTTTCACTACAAGGGCAGTATATTGTCCATTACAGAAACTGGCTGTTTATGATTTAATGTTTCATCTTTCTTTACAGATCCTTCATGGACAAAAAGTGGATTGTTTTGATGATGTTAAAAATACTTTCTCTTGTTAATGTTGTGGTGTAGTAACACTCTTTGAATATCAGTAACTTCAATATTTCTTTAATTAAGGTTACATTTTATTCCCTTCTGCTCTATCCTGTTCTGGAGCTCTTCTTACATGGTCAACTTCACACTGAAACTTAATGTCGCCATAAATTTCCAGGCGAAATTAATTTTTGAGATCTGGGGATTTGTGGGGCTATGGTGTCCACACATAGCAATGTACCTACATCTACATGTATACTCTGCAAACCACCGTGAGGTGCACGACAGAGGCTACGTCCCATTGTATCTATTATTAGAATTTATTCCTGTTCCACTCACATATTGAGTGTGGGAAAAATGATTGTATGAAAGCCTTTGTGTATGCAGTATATATTCTTATCTTATCCTCATCATCCCTATGTGAGCAATACGTAGGCGGTTGTACTATACTCCTAGAATTGAGTGGGGGAAGAATGATTGTATGAAAGCCTTTGTGTATGCAGTAAATATTCTTATCTTATCCTCATTATCCCTATGTGAGCAATACGTAGGAGGATAGTTGATGTCTATCTTCCAGAGTCTTCCAGTTCAGTTCCTTCAGTATCTCTGTGACTCTCTCCCACAGATTACACAAACTTGTGACCCTTTGTGCTGCCTTTCTCTGTATATCTTATCCTCAATATCCCCTGTTAGTCGTATGTGGTACAGATCCCACACAGTTGAGCATATCCTAGAACCAGTCACATGAATGATTTCTAAGCAATCTCCTTTGTAGACTGATTGCACTTTCCCAGTATTCTACCAATAAACCCAAGACTACCACCTGCTTTATCCACAACTGAACCAATGTGATCATTCCATTTCATACCCCTATCATTCCATTTCATACCCCTACACAGTGTTCCACCAGGTATTTGTATGAGTTGGCCTATTCCACCAACAACTCATTGATATTACAGTCATAGCATACTATCTTCTTTCATTCTGTGAAGGGCACAATTTCTGAAGATTTAGAGCAAGTTGCCAATCTCTGCACCATGTTGAAATCTTATGAAGATCTGAATGAAGTCCTAAAAAGATCTGACTGAGTATTTATGCAGCTTCTCTCAGGTAGCTTTTTGTTACAGGTGACTGCATCATCTGCAAAATGCCTGATTTTACTATTAATGTTGTCTACAAGCTCATTAATACACAGCATGAAAAGAAAGGGTTTCAACACACTTCCCTGGGGCACACCCGAAATTACTTCTACATCTGATGATGACTCTCCATTCAAGACAACATGCTGTGTCCTCCCTACCAAAAAGTCCTCAATACAATCACAAGTTTCACTTGATACCCCATATGATCACACTTTTGACAATAAGCATAGATGTGGTACACAGCAAATGCATTTTGGAAATCAAGAAATATTGTATCTACCTGGCTGCCATGATCTGAAGCTTTCAATATGTTACGTGAGAAATGTGCAAATTGGGTTTCATGTGATCAGTGTTTTCAGAATCTGTGCTGGTTGACATTGAGAACCTGAGCCTTTTTCCAAGAACTGGGCACGGTCTTTCGTTTGAGTAATCTATGATAGCCTACAGATAAAAGAGGGGCTAGCTCAGCCTCTAATTCAGTATAGAATCTGACAGGGATTCGATTGGGGCCTGGAGCTTTGTTCAATTTTAACGTCAGCTGTTTCTCAACACCACTTATTTCATTCATCTTTTCAGTGGCACAAGGATTAAATTGGAGTATTTCTCCCGAGTTTTCTTTTGTAAAGGAAATTTGAAAATGGAGTTAAGCATTTTGTCTTTTGCTTTGCTACACTCAGTTTCAGTGTCTTATTTGCTAGCGACTGGGAACTAACTTTGGTGCCAATAACAAACAGCCTTTACGTACTACCAGAATTTCTTTGGGTTCTGTGAAAAATCATTTGACAATATTCTGCTACCATAGTCTTCAAAGGCATTATGCATTACTCTCTTGACAGCCAAATGCATTTCATACAGCATCTCTCTATCTATAGTCCTACATTTTGTTTTACACCTATTTTGTAGTAATCTCTGTTCCTTTAGGAGTTTCTTTACAGTGACTGTATACCATGGGGGTTCCCTCCCATAATGAACTGCTCTACTTGGTACATATCTACCCACTGATTGGTCAACTATTCTTTTAAACTTGAGCCAGAGTTCCTCTACATACTCCTGACCTGAGCTGAAAGTTTAAAGTTCCTCATTGAGATATGACACTACTGATTTTTTATCTAGTTTGCTGAATATGTATGTCTTTCTGCATGTTTTAGTTGTTCTTTGTGCTTTGGTAATAATTTTTGCCACAGCTGAGTCATAGTCACTGATACCAGTTTCGATGTGGACACCCTCAAAGTGGTCAGGTCTTTTTGTTGCCATTCGGTTCGATATATTTCCATCATGAGCGGGATTCATAACTGTCTGTTATAGCTAGTTTTCAGAGAAGGCATTTAGTAAAGTTTCACAGGATGTTTTATCATGTCCACCACCAACAAAACTGTAATTTTCCCAATTAATTGTTGGACGATTAAAGTTTCCACCGATGATTACAGTGTGATTGTGGAACTTACGTACAAGTGAACTGTTTTCTCTAAAGCTTTTGTTTACACCAGGAGATGAGTCTGGTGGGCAATAGAAGAGTCCAACTATCATTTTACGTCCATCCCTGATACTGAGACTTGCCGAATCTCACAAGCAGCTTCAGTTTCTATGTCAGGGGATTTCAGCTTCTTGTATACTGCGACAAATACACCACCTCCATCTCCAATTTGCCTATCATTTCAATGTAAACTTAAACTTTTCCCAAAAATCTCATTGCTATAAATTTCAGGTTTCAACCAGCTTTCTGTACCTAGTATTAGTATTATGTGGGCTTCACTGTTTTTCATGAGCACGTTGAACTCTGGCACTTTGTTGTGAATGTTTCGACATCTTACCATTAGGATTTTAATACTCTAACCTGAGGGAGGAATTTCTTTTGATCTTACACTGGTACTCCTGGGCTTGTTTTCTGGATTGGATGGAAAGCTGTCTACTCTAAGAAACCCTTGTGTGTGCCCCACACACTGTGAGCTACCTGAGTAGCTGACTCTGATGTGTAGTGCACACCTGGCCTATTTAGGAAGGCCCTACTGTTCTCAGTCCTAAGGCACAAGTCCAGAAAGTCACAGCCTAGCTTGTCACAGAACCTTCGAAGTCTCTGGTTCAGTCCTTCCATTTGACTCAGAACCAAAGGGCCACAATCAGTTTTGGGCACAATGCTGCAAATTGTGAACTTCGCTGAAACTCCACAAGCGAGGCTGGTCTTCTCAACCTTCTCTGCCTGTCGCTGAACTGACCCAAGGTTGAACTCAGAGCCCAAATGACGGGCATCATTTTTTCCAATGTGCATCACAAACCGCAGTGGTCTCACCCTGTTCCCTCAATGGCTGCTGGAATAGCCTCTTCAACAGGTTGAATGAGGCCCCCAGGCATACAGACTGAGTGCATCTGGTGTCCTTTTCTGTCCCTTGATGCCATTTTCCTGAAGGGTGCCATCATTCGTTGTATTTGCCTTCACCAAAACAGATGAAGTGAGTCACATGGGCTCAGTTTCAGTTTCAGTTTCAGTTGTTGGTTAGGGGGATTAGTGCAACACCCTGAGCCCTCCCTGGTCCCCATTCAACCTGTACAGGACGCCTAGATCTAACATTGACATGTAACCCACAGTCAAGTGGACAAGCAATGACAGATCCTGTACTTTCTGCAAAGGAGACAGGATCCACGGGAGAGGGTAGTAGGCCTACTTGAGATACCTCTGCTATAGGTACCACAGGTACACAACTCTTGGAACTTCTTCCAGCACACTGATTCGCAGCAGCTGCCAATAATTCAACAGTAGTCGAGGAAATTTACAGCTGCTTAGAAACATCAAGAAACTCATCCCATGTTTGACAACGGCATTCAGAGTGGAGCTGATTTTGGCTAGTGCAATATAACACAGTGAACAAATAACTTTAAGCCCACTGATTATTTTTTAATCTGTTGAGCTAAAAAGTTGCCAATTTTCTATAATAATTGAAGCAAATACACAAATCTAGATTTCTATTAACACAACACAAAAACTCGTTGCAAAAACTACTAGTTTCCTAAAACATTTTGAAGTTAATCATAGTTGTTAGCAAACTCAAAAACAGAGATAATTTACGATAAATGCAGGTAAAATATAGGGCCAGCTCTCTTTAATGGAAATCTAGATGTAACACAATACGTTAGTTAGGAAATCTGCTACAGTAACTAAACCACTAATGCCAATTTGCTACAAATTGATCATAGATTATGCAAAGGACAATGGTAGCTTCCAAAATTGTCACAAAGTCACGTTTATTTGCGTTAATATACGATGAAATTCAAGGGTGATGTAATCTTTCGCTGAGCTGTGAGCCAAAATTGCTATTTGCTATGAAATAAATTATGTATCCAAAACAATCATGCCAGTAACCTATGAAAACAGTTTTGTAGTGTCCAAAAATTCTCAAACTAACCTGTTTCCCACATAATTGTAAAATGAAATTTTAGAACGATTGTTCTGAACAAGAATATGCCTACTGTCCTCAAAAATTTTAAAAGAGCACAATTTAGTTTAGGCCAAAACTGACGATAACAGTACCAGTTTTTCGTTGCACTTGCAAACCTTCGAAATTTCCCAATAAAAATGGGTACTGATACAATCAATGGCAAATTACGCAGAAGCAATGCGGGCATTAAAATATGCGAATCTAGTACTTTAAATGGGTACTCTATCACGTACACGCAGTCTCACACAAAGGAAAATCCCAAAGTCGGCTTTTATGTATAAATAAATGTGCATATTGCACGGATTTTTCACTTAGCTGATTCTGTGCACACTTATACACTGGTGTGTTGATGAAAAATACTGCAGCATAAGTTCATCTCAATCAAAAATCACTGAAATGTGCAGCACCAACAGACCACGTCTTCTACCTGTTATTTTATTGAGCTTATTTTAGCCATGGTTATCAGTATTTTGCTTGTTGACAATATGCTGGAGACCAGTTATTGTTGTGGTGCGGGTCAGCAGCAGTTGGCTCTCGGAGAGGGTAAGTTTCAGTGTGGAAGCAATTGGCAGAAAATTGTGCCATATAAATTGAAATGCTGAATGTTATCAAAAATGTTAACGTTTACTGAGAGTTTGAATAAATTATAATTCATGACCCATTAACAATCAATGTTCTCTCTTGAAACAGTCATCATAGTATCCCTGAGATTAGCTGTACAGAAAGTTTGTTGGAAAAGTAGGGAGAGACTGCGGCTGCGGCCTAATATGGTGTGCCTGGAGGTGTACCGATTGGTCATTATACACTGTCCAGTGGTGTCACTATTTATGGTACCTGAAGTGTCACAACACAAACGTGTGGCTTATGAGGAGGTTCTCGACAACCGTATCACATCCTTTTTATACTCCCTATGCGCATTCATTGTATTATCTGGACTGCTGGTAGCACTTTTGGAACTTACAAGTGATTCCTTCTGCTGATTTTTCAGAATTCCTTACAACCACCCTCCAGAACGATTGATGGTCCATGTCCGCCAGTACACGATGTCTGACTGGTCTCAGTTTAACTGTGCTTGTTCCTTCATGTTTCTATTTCACAGTCACAACACCAACAGTCAACTTGTTCAGCTTTAGAAGGGCTGCATTGTCCCTGATGGATTTGTTATAAAGGTGACATCCAATGACTAGTCCATATTCGAAGTCAGTGAGCTCTCCCGATCAACCCATTCTGATGATAATGCTTTTCTATTGACAACACAATGCCCTCCACATCCTGTGATGACTAGTGGTCAAATCTACATTATGTAGTGTTGTCCAGATTCTTTTGATCAGATAGTGTACACAATAAAATGCCTTTGGCGGAGGATGGAAAAACATCAGCTGGTGATATTTTGTTATTTGACTATTTTAATAAATTACCTCCAGCTTGATTGTCTAAAACAAAATAAAAATGATTTTGAAATATGAAAATGTGTGTAGTCTGCCACCCATTAAGGTCACTTATCTGTAAAAAAACAGCATTTGCAGACAACCAGTGTTTGAAGGTTAATGAATTTACACACTACAAGAGCATAGTTTGTTGGACGAACAATGCCACATGACACAACGATTATGACCAGCAGATGAACAAGAGTCATAAATGAAATTTTATTGGGAAAAAAGCTAAACATTTGCTAGAAACAAAATATAGGGTTTTCTGTGAGAAATAGTAAATATTTTAGGAGGTGGCACCATACACTAATTAAAATCAAAAGTCTGGTATGGCTGACAGAATGCAACCAAAACAAAAACAGATGACACTAAGCAAATGCAAATGCTTATTAAGTTCATAGTTGATTTTCATGAATTCCACATCTGACTTCAGTGCACTTCTAATATCCCTTGACAACAGCACATGGAGCTTTCCTGTGATGTTTGTGAAGGCAGCACAACTTGTAACCTGAATGATCAATTCATTTCTTGTGTTTAACAATTTGTCTCTCATGTTTACATTTTGCTTGTAGACTCTGGCTTTGAACAGTCAACAAAAATCAAAAGGGGTAAGGTTTGGGATTCTGGTGGCCAAGTATTTGTATTTGCATTTATTGGTCCTGTTGTCTACAAAGCAGCTTATGCATAAGACACTGGACAAGTCAAGTTATAACCACACAGCTGAAAGTCATTTCTAGTCATAAGTATTTAAGGTTACAATAATGCACTTTATAGTTAAGTAGTGATATAACACATCTCATAAATTTAAATATTCTTCAATGGAGTAAAAGCGGTGATGCTATAAATATGACTTTAGAGATTTTCTGAAGGTATTGACTTCAGTAATAGATTTTATGTTTTCAAGAAATTTGTTATAAAACTTAA
The DNA here is from genome assembly GCF_021461395.2 of Schistocerca americana. Lineage (NCBI taxonomy): Eukaryota > Metazoa > Arthropoda > Insecta > Orthoptera > Acrididae > Schistocerca > Schistocerca americana. The sequence continues at coordinate 79,146,153 of NC_060129.1, read as the reverse complement.
CTCCCATGTGAAAAGTACTTTTTTGGCACAGGGCTGTGCTGATTTGAGTTATATGTAAGTTTTTATTTTGTCTGATAAACTGATAATGTATATCACAGTTTCTTTGCCGTCTGCAGTCCTTACCTATTACATTTATTTTAAAGAATAAAAGAGTTTCCATGATGTATACTCATGGTAATGGAGGAGCACCAGATTTCTGAAACAGAGGTTTCCAAGAGCCTCTAGTCTTGCACCTAAACAAGGTTCTAATGGCCCTTTTTTGTAGTTTAAAGTGCAATTAGCTGTTTTAGAGTTTCCCCAGTAGGTGAGCCCATACCTAAGACAAGAATGAAAGTAGGCATGATATCATTCACTACTGTTTTCTCACTACAGCATGATATTAGTGAGCAAAGAAGGTAATATGTTTTGCTCAGTTCTGCATTGAGATGTTCAATATGCTTATTCCATGTGATGTTGCTCTGCATCCAAAGTCCTAAAAATTTGGTTTCAGTGCTGTTACCAACTGGTTCGTCACTGATAGAGACCGATGGGATAAACATGTCCTTGTTAGGAGCATTGTGGAATTACAATGCAATGGTTTTTTTTACTGTTTATTACAAGCTGATTATTCTGTATCCAGCTGCTATGTCGTTTTGTGACCGCATTTACTGTCTGCTGTAACTGTTCATTGTTGTCTCCTTTTAGTAATATTGTGGTGTCATCTGCAAGTACGATTGTCTTACGTGCATCAGCATTTAAGTTTAGATCATTTATGTACAGAAGGAGCAGAAGGGGTCCTCGGGAAACACCACATTTAATTTGTTTATAGTCAGATTAGTGTTCGGCTACAGTTTTTAGTTCAATATTTGTGTGCTTGAGGCACACTGGCTGCTTGCAACTAGTCAGGAAGAACAATCCTCAAGTACCATATCTTTCAAGCTTTGATAGCAAAATTTTATGATCCACCATGTCAAAAGTTTTTGACAAGGCAATAAGTGCTCCTATTGATTCCTGTTTTTTGTCCATCAGGTTAAGGATGGAATTGATGCACTCATAAACAGCAGCTGTTGTAGCCCTTTAATTTATGAATCCTTGTTGTTCATTACATAGGATGCTGTTTTTATTTACAAATTTTGTATGTTTGTTATATATAACTTTTTCTAATACTTTAGAGATGCAGGAGGAAATTGTGATGGGTCTGTAGTTACGAGGGTCACTCCAAAAGAAATACACACTATTTTTGTAAAAATACAATTTTCATTATGCATGTGTGAAAGTTTTACAGTGTGTAGATACATCCTTCCCACTTGTTTTCAAACTTAGTTCAACCTGTTCTGGTGAGTAGCACCGCCACAGCATGTCTTCAAGATGGCTGCTACACTTGACGTTTGTCAGAAGCAACGTGCTGTCATAGAATGCCTGTGCTGTGAAAATGAGACAGTGGGAAACATCCACAAGAAGTTGGAAAAGGTGTATGGAATGCTGCTGTCGATTGCAGTACAGTTAGTCGGTGGGCAAGCAGGTTACATGATGAAAGCGGGCACGGCAGTATTGAGGATTGTCCTCGCAGCGGCAGACCTCGTACTGCACACACTCCAGACAATGTGCAGAGAGTTAACGAATTGGTGACTGCTGACAGATGCATGACAGTGAACAAATTGTCACACTATGCTGGGATAGGGGAAGGAAGTGTTTACAGAATACTGGAAGTGTTGGCATTAAATCCAAAAAGTGTTCCATTTGGTTCAGATTGGGACTCTGGGCAGGCCATTACGTTTCAGGAATGTTGCTGTCCACAAACCACTGCCCCACAGATTCTCCTTTATTACAGGGTGCAATGTTGAGCTGATGAAAACAGTCATTATCTCCAAATTGTTCCTTTACTGTATGCAGTACACTATACCATAAAATTTGTTCATATATTTCATATTTAGCATTTTCTTAAGCATAATAACAGGACCACACCCTAACCACAAAAACTACCCCCAAACCTTAACACTACCTCTTCTATACATCACTGTTAACACTACACATGATGGCAAATAACATTCTGTAGTCTTCATCTACATTTATACTCCACAAGCCACCCAACAGTGTGTGGCAGAGGGCACTTTACATGCCACTGTCATTACCTCCCTTTCCTGTCCCAGTCGCGTATGGTTCGCAGGAAGAACGACTGCCGGAAAGCCTCCGTGCATGCTCGAAACTCTCTAATTTTACATTCGTGATCTCCTCAGGAGGTATAAGTAGGGGGAAGCAATATATTCAATACCTCATCCAGAAATGCACCTTCTCGAAACCTGGACAGCAAGCTACACCGTGATGCTGAGAATCTCTCTTGCAGAGTCTGCCACTTGAATTTGCTAAACATCTCCGTAATGCTATCACGCTTACCAAATAACCCTGTGACGAAACGCGCCGCTCTTCTTTGGATCTTCTCTACCTCCTCCGTCAACCTGACCCGGTATGAATCCCACACTGATGACCAATACTCAAGTATAGGTTGAACGAGTGTTTTGTAAGTCACCTCCTTTGTTGATGGACTGCATTTTCTGAGGACTCTCCCAATGAATCTCAACCTTGCACCCGCCTTACCAACAATTAATTTTATATGATCATTCCACTTCAACTTGTTCCGTATGCATACTCCCAGATATTTTACAGAAGTAACTGCTACCAGTGTTTCTTCCGCTATCATATAATCATAGAGTAAAGGATCCTTCTTTCTATGTATTCACAATACATTACATTTGTCTACATTAAGGGTCAGTTGCCACTCCCTGCACCAAGTGCCTATCCACTGCAGATCTTCCTGCATTTCACTGCAATTTTCTAATGCTGCAACTTCTCTGTATACTACAGTATCATCCGTGAAAAGCCGCATGGAACTGCTCTCAAACCCAAACCCTTCCATCAGATTGCCACAGGATGTAGCAATTCATCACAATTAATCGTTTCCACCAGTTACTGTCTTGTGGCACTCCTCTTCACTCCATCTCAAGCATAGCTTAGCACCGATTACAGAAATGTGTGAATTATGAGAAGCTGCTTGACCTCTGTACTCCGTTCTTTTTAACTACCTACATACAGTCATTGGGCTAGACAAACTGCTCGTAGCACTTTGGAGCTCACAAATGATTCTTTCTACAGATTTCATGTGATTTTCTATGATAACACTCCGCAATGTTCGACAGTCCCCATCTGCCTGTACACAAGGTTCATTTGGTCTTGATTCAGCTGTGGTTGTTCCTTCACATTTACACTTCACAATATCATCAACAGTGACATGGGCAACTTCAGAAGTGTCGATATATCCCTGATGAATTTGATACTCATGTGACATCCAGTGATGTCCACATTTGAAGTCACTGAACTATCCTCACCGACCTAGTCTGCTGTTACCACTTCTCGACTGACATTACTGACTGATGCCACAAGCTCTAATGGTCAGTACCACACTGCATAGGATTAACTAAACAAACACTGTTTTTGGCCTTGTTTCACAATTTTATTATTAATGTTATTGCACATCATAGATTTCGGGTTATAAGCCCATTTTCAATTACATTACTGATTCCCAAAGATGATAATGCACAGATAATCATGATGACAAGTGAAAGATATAATCTCAACTTCTTAAGGTATCAATCCATAGCTTAATGTACAATTATGTCAATGACCAATCTTTAACAAATTACATACATTCTAACACATTCAGCAATTACACTACAATGACTAGACTAAAGTTATGCCTCAGCCAAGAGCTTTTTAACTATGATGGACTGGAGTCCAAAGTTTTGCTTCAATCCTGGGGTTGTGATCTCATCTAAAAGAGGTGAATAATTGAATTTGGTTTGCTCGTTTAATAATAGGTGTGGGGATACACACATCTGTCTATTAATTTCTAAAATTTCTAATTGGTCGAGTTTGGCCCCCTTTTCATCTGTGTGTAGGAAATGTACATCTATTGTGTATTTGTGGTTATTGTTCAGGCAATGTTCTGCAAAGGCTGGAATCAGGCCTCTTCAATCTCCAGCTTCTGTGGTGTTCTTTAAGCCTGGTACAGATTGACCTCCCTGTTTGTCCAATGTAGCAAGACTGACACTCGCAGCATGTGATTTTATAAACCCCACTTTTTGTGATGGCTGGTTGTTTGTCTTTTACATTAAACGAGAAACTACCTATTGTCTGAGGGACATAGAAACATGTTTTAGAAATTAAAAGACAGATGTGTATATTCCCACACCTATTATTAAGTGAGCAAACCCAATTCAGTTATTCACCTCTTTTAGATGAGTTCACAAACATGTTTCTATGTCCCTCAGACAGTAGGTAGTTTCTTGTTCAATGAAAAAACAAACAACCAGCTATCACAAAAAGTGGGGTTTATAAAATCACATGCCATGAGTGTCAGTCTTCCAACAGTGGACAGATGGGGAGGTCAATCTGTGCCAGGCTTAAAGAACACCACAGAAGCTGGAGATTGAAGATGCCTGATTCCAGCCTTTGCAGAACATTGCCTGAACAACAGCCACAAATACACAACGGATGTTCAAGTCCTACACACAGATGAAAAGGGGGCCAAACTCAACCAATTAGAAATTTTAGAAATATGTGTATCCTCACACCTATTATTAAATAAGCAACCCAATTCAAATATTTACCTCTTTTAGATGAGATCACAACCCTAGGATAGAAGCAAAACTTTGGGCCCCAGTCCATCATAGTTAAAAAGCTCTTGGCTAAGGCATAACTTCAGTCTGGTCATTGTAGTGTAATTGCTGAATGTGTAATAATGTCTGTAATTTTTTAAAGGTTGGTCATTGACATAATTGTACATTAAGCTATGGATCAACATCGTAAGAAGTTGAGATTATATCTTTGCCTTGTTATCATGTTGGGAGTCAGCAATATACTTGAAAATGGGCTTATAACCTGAAACCTAGGTTGTGCAATAACATTAATAATAAAATTGTGAAACAAGGCAAAATACAGTGTTTGTTTAGTTAATATACAATGTTTCATCACGAACCCACAGTTGATTCAATTAAAATGATTACATAGGGTTGTTCAGATACTTTTGTTCAGATAAAGTATGTTAACACATGCATTATTTACAGAGTTGTATTTTGCAAAATAGAAGTTTCCATGTTGTCATACTATCCTCCCTTTGTAAGTTTTACTTGTCTAGTAAAAGTTATTTTATAACAACAAGTGGCTCTGCATACAGACAGCTTTATATTAACTGTCTCAGGCTGCCAAAGCCTATGCAGTTACAGTTTGAAGATTCAGTATCTGAAAGCTGTAAAAGACTTGTGTGTGATGTTTTCACCTTGAGAGGGCTTGCTTGAATGACACAGGCACCAGTGAAGGCCAGAACGACAGCGACAATGTTTATAGTGAGCTGGAACTGCAGGAACTTGGCAATGCTGTCGTAAACGTTCCGCCCCCACATTACGGCCTTCACAATGCTTCTGAAGTTGTCGTCTGTCAGAATGATATCAGAAGCTTCCTTGGCAACATCTGTTCCTGCAATCCCCTGTATAGAAGAAAATTAACAAAATTTATTAAAATTAGAAAATGATTGAAAAAGATAATGTTTTGACCAGCAGATTAAAGCCAAATTCTAGACAGGAACCAAAGAGGAGCCAGCATCACATCACATGGTGGAGATCAACTCTGCTACCTGTAGAGAGAATATATAAGCTTCAGATCCATTCAGAGATTACAGACACACAGCTAAACACTTTAAAGAAACACATGAATGTGCTCACACTGTGGAGAGCAGGGGGCACAAAAAATGTGGATTGTAAGAAGTTTGTACTTGTAGTGTACATTCCGTGTAAGAAGAGAGGTAAACTGTGCCACACACCAAGAAAAGACTGAGAGACCTTTTGGGCACTGTTACATAGGGACTATGTAACAGTGAGAGAGATAATACATTTCTTATTGGGCATATACCATATAAAGTCAGAAATATGAACCAAAATGTTAAACTGATAGGTTACAAGATATAAATGAGATTCACCACAGGAACAGAAAGTAGGTCACGAAAACAAAGGGACTGGATAAGGTATGTGACATAGAGGAAGAAAGTTAACTATATAACAATCAGTTTGATGAAAAAGTGCATTAGAAGAAAGAAAAAATAACAAAAAACACTCCACCTAATGGTTAAAAGTAAATGAGAAAAACCCCATGGAAGATGAAGATGGCATGGCATTAAGAAACTGACTCAGTTCAGAAACAAAATATGCCGGAAACAGAATGTTTCCTTATTCTGAAGGGCTTGTGTAGGGGTGTAAGCTGTCAGACACCTAACTGGCAAGAAGATATAAAAGCTGAGGACAATTATAACTTAACATGTAAATCCAATGAAAGTTGTAACCATGATCAAACTGCAACAATACAACATAGTACCATGCAAAGCACAACAGGGGTTGGGGACTTGGATATGAATAGTAAGTTGCTAAAGTGAAGATATTAGGATTGGAACTAGAGAAAATTAAAGGTTTTCTACAGATACTACCCAGTCCAAACTCAGACTATATGATGTTTAGGAACAAGGTGTTTTAAAAAAGTGTCACATATTCCTACAGGAAGTGCTGTCAGTTAATACTAGTAGAAATATTGCTATAATTACATGTGTGGAAAGCAATACCTGTTGAAATATGTATTTGTTTAGGACTAATTGTGATGAATAATGTGTAGCATTTTATTTGCACACAAGGCTGGATTCACAAGAGAGGGCCTAGTAAATTACCACAATACAAACATGAGCAGATACAAACGCTCGAGCAATCTTTGAAGATCACTTCGTCATCAGTGTATGGGTATGAGTTGTCAGTGACAGATTCATAGGTCCATACACTTTACCAAACAGATTAATAGGTGCTCTGTACCACTGATTCCTGAGTAATGGATTACCAGTGCTATTGGTGAACATTACCCTTGCAGGAAGACAACGATTTGCACACGATGGGGCACCACCTCATTTTCTACAGGTTGTATGACAGTACCTCACCACAATGTTACACAGGTGATGGGCTGATCATGGAAGCCTTTTAGAATGGCCTCTCATTCAATGAAACTGGATCCATCAGATTTCTGGTTATGGGGACATTTAAAGGCATTGGTGTAACTCTGCCAAAGCCGCTCCCAAGCCCAGTTGAAAAAGGTGGAGGGGGAGGAGTAACACCTCGCTTTTGTATAAAAGCACCAGACTGTAGCATCTGTTCCCACAGTGGGTGGCTACAAAAGACATCTGTCCCACATGTTAGTGGTGGCCTCACTTATAATTCTAAGCTAAATGCTTGAATTTTTATCATGGAAAGGTTCAACTACCTTTCCCCAAACCAAACTTTAACCTAAGACATGATGGTAAATTTCAAAAGGAAAACTACTCCAGAAAATAACCAATCTTCCATTGCTATTCATGGCGGTGCAACTAGACCTTTGGATTCTGGAGAGCCTAGAACATCATGTAAGGAAGAGTCAGAGCTTCCTAGTATTTCTTCAAAGATAAGACCCAAGAAGAAACACCTACTGGGGACTCAACATCAACACACTTATGAAAGTTGGAAAACTAAAACACCTAACAGACACTCTCAATCAACACAACATACTTATATTAGCATTGAATGCAAGATGGCGGCATATATACAAACTGTGGTAAATTGCTCCATAAATTTTGAGTTACTATCATCAGTAAAGTGTTGTTCATGTGATATTATAGTGGAAAAATGTATTAGAGCACGCTCACTAACGCATGAATGGTACCACTCAAGTTATTTTGTGAAATTAAACTCTGATAAAATCTCGTGCGATTGTGGTCAACTGTGCAACGGTTTCCAAGTAGCAACAGAAATGTGCACTGCTAGAATTGAACTAAATGTGTTACATGAGCTTTATTGTGATATATTATGCAGCTAGAAAATACGTAGAATTTCTGGAAAATTTAAAGCAAGTATTGAGGAATCCTCTTGAAAACAAAAACTGTGAATCAGAAAGTGCTTACAGCAGGCCTAGTTCTAAAAAACTACAGAACAATTTCGCCATTCTAGATGGTATAAAAGCAAACAGGGAAGACTTTAATGATATTGATTGCCATCTAACAGATGCTGCTGATATACGAAAATATAGAAATAGCATTGCCCCAAAAGGCAGTAATGGCAGAAATACATATCTTAGGAAATCCAAGTTAGTTGTATACTTAGACAGTCATGGTCATGATCTCGCAAAAATCTTGGAAAATGAACAAAATCTTAGAGCTACCAGCTATTTAAAACCTGGGGCCCCTATGAACGAAGTTATGAGGAATATACAGCGTGATAACACTACACAAGAAAATCGGGTTTTAGTTATAATTGGTGGTGCAAACGATGTTTATTGCAATGAACTAAAAAGTGCCATGTGTGACCTCCGGAAAACCCTAGATACAATGAAAAATGAAAGTGTAACAGTGACTGGAATACTACACAGATATGACCTAATAGAAATGTCATGTGTCAACCAGGAAATTATTAAGGCCAACAGGCAATTTCGCAAAATATGCAAAGCACACAGAAACACAAACTTCCTAGATGTGAAATTCTTGGAAAGGAAACACTTCACCGGGCATGGTATGCATTTAAATATTCATGAGGAAAAGTTCATAGGTTCTAGAATAAATGAGATGGCTGAGATGACGTACACAAAAAACAACATCAAGCCTATTATTGTATCAACTCAAAACGAAGAAGCCATCTCATCACAGATGATACCAGCAACAAAAAAAAAAAAAAAAAAAAAAAAAAAAAAAAAAGCAGCAGAACAAACACAATCAATAGCAGTTACACAAAATGCAGCAGTACAAACAATAATCAAAGCAGAAATGCCAACAGCATCACCATCAACAGCAGCATCACAGACAGTAGTAACAGCAGAAATCTCAGCAACAGCAGGAGCAGCAGCAGACATGGAAACAACCATCCATGGGGCAGCAAGTAGATGGAAAAGGACACCTCCTAAAAAGTGCCATCCATGACCTCCGGAAAACCCTAGATACAGTGAAAAATGAAAGTGTAACAGTGACTGGAATACTACACAGATATGACCTAATAGAAATGTCATGTGTCAACCAGGTAATTATTAAGGCCAACAGGCAATTTCGCAAAATATGCAAAGCACACAGAAACACAAACTTCCTAGATGTGAAATTCTTGGAAAGGAAACACTTCACCGGGCATGGTATGCATTTAAATATTCATGGGGAAAAGTTCATAGGTTCTAGAATAAATGAGATGGCTGAGATGATGTACACGAAAAACAACATCAAGCCTATTATTGTATCAACTCAAAATGAAGAAGCCATCTCATCAAAGATGATACCAGAAAAAAAAAAAAAAAAAGCAGAACAAACACAATCAATAGCAGTTACACAAAATGCAGCAGTACAAACAATAATCGAAGCAGAAATGCCAACAACAGCATCACCATCAACAGCAGCATCACAGACAGTAGTAACAGCAGAAATCCCAGCAACAGCAGGAGCAGCAGCAGACATGGAAACAACCATCCATGGGGCAGCAAGTAGATGGAAAAGGACACCTCCTTCCCATCTGAAGGATTTTTTAGTTGCAGATGCGATGAAAAAGAAGCCACCAAGATAAGTAACATTAAATGTCTAACAATACTCCTCCAAAATATTCAGTGTGTAAAAAACAAAGTGCAACAGCTGGAAGTTGAGTTACAAATCTTAGACAGCACTGCTATCTGTATTACAGAGCACTGGTGTAAAGAAAGTGAAATCTTATATATTAATTTACTCTCATATGTCCAAGCATGTTCTTATTGCAGAAACACAATGAAAGGTGGAGGATCATGTATTTGTGTTAAGAATGGCATGAATTTAAAGTCAGAAATTATATTATCATGCTAAATGTAGACAAAGAATTTGAAGTGTCAGCAACAGAGATAGTTGCTATAAATATGCCCAAGAAACTAACTATATTATGTGTATATTGTTCTCCCAATGGTAATTTAGAGATATTCTTTTCATAACTTATACAAAGCCTAGAACTAGCATTGACTCTGAAACATAATATCCTTTTGTGTGGGGACTTTAACATAAATACAACTAAAACAGATGACACCAGTAACACATTTATGAATATCCTACATAGTTTTGGTATATCATCACTAGTCAAATGTGCAACAAGAATAACCACACATTCATTATCTACCATTGACCATGTAGCTACAGATGTAGGCAGAGAAAAGTGTGATGTACTTGTCAAAAATCTGGGACTGTTTGACCATCTATGTCAGATTGTAAAAGTAAAAGCTTGTGTAAAAAAAGAACAAAACTGTATGTGTATAAAAGAGTCTACTCTCCATCAACTTTGCAAGAGTTTTCCTTAAAGTTAGCACATGAAAGTTGGGAAGGAGTATACATAGAAACTAAAGTGAATTGCAAGTTCTCCAATTTCATGCCTGAGTTTACATTAAAATTTCAAGAAACTTCCCATTGGAACACCCACCAACAATAAATGGATTACTAAAGGAATTAGAAAAAGTGCTCAAACTTGTGAATACCTAAACTCCATCAAAAATGACAATAGTGATCCAGAATTTTTGCACTACTATAAAAGGATCAACAGAAAGGTACTCAACACTGCAAAAAAATCAGCCAATGATAAGTTCATAAATTTAGCCAATAATAAAAGTAAAGCTACATGGGCTGTAGTGAAACAAGAAACAGGAACTGTGAAGCAGAGAGGTACAAACACACAAATCAGGAACAAGGAAAACTTAGAAAGTAACCTGAAAGAATTAGCAAATTATGTGAATATCTACTTTAGCAGCATTGCAATGAACTTACAGAAAATTTTTCCAAAAGGTGCTAATCAACCAATACAGAAGCATATAGCAAACACAATGGTAATGCTTCTAACTACTGAGGAGGAAGTATGCAATGTTGTAAGGCAATTAAAGAACAAAAACTCGGCACGTTTAGATGAAATCCCAATGTGTGTGCTGAAAAAATGCGTAAACATTATCAAAGCTCCACTAACAGAAATCATGAATGAATCCTTCAAAACTGGTTGCTTTTCTGACTATCTGAAGAATGCCAAAATTTTACCAGTTCGCAAGAAAGGTGATGCAGAAAATGTTGAGAATTACGGACCAATAGCCCTATTCTCATGCTTTTCCAAAGTGATAGAAACAATAATGAAAAACAGGCTTTTGAGCTATGTAAGTAAATTCAACCTCCTCTGCAATGGCCAGCATGGTTTCAGGCCTGGTAGAGGTGCAGAATCTGCAATAGCACAATTTACAAAAACAGTTTTTGAAGCACTAGATGAGAACAGCTATGTAACTGGCCTTTTCCTAGACCTGTCTAAGGCATTTGATACAGTTGACCACCGGAAGCTGCCGCATAAATTAGAGGCACTAGGAGTAAGGGGAGTGGTTCTCAAATGGTTTTGTTCATATCTAGAAAACAGAGTACAGTCAGTAGAGATCACACATGTCTCCAGTGGATCAAAGTACATTGTGAAACATATATCTGATCCACAATATATCAATATTGGGGTCCCTCAAGGAAGTGTACTAGGCCTTGGATTATTTCTGGTGTATATAAATGATTTCCCGCAACATATCAGCCATGGAGAGAAGATATTGTTTGCTGATGACAGCAACATAGTAATCACCAGTAAGACACCAGCTCAAATGTTGGAAAATTCTACTGAAGTGCTGAGGGATGTTCACAAATGGTCTCAGGAAAACAAAGTAACTCTCAACGTAAAGAAAACAAATACAATATGCATTAGAATGAACAAAAAACAGAGTCCCTTATATTTAAAACTAGATAACATCTCCATAGATGATGTACCTACAACAGAATTCTTAGTGTTGTGCTTTGACAGCCAAATGAGGTGGAATGAACATGCTATGAAACTCTCGAAAAAGATATCCACAACATGTTATGCACTTAAGAGTCCTTGTATCTGAATGCAGTAGTGAATGTTTGAGAACTGTATACTTTAGTTATGTTCATTCAGTAATCAGTTATGGTATTATTTTCTGGGGAAACAGTGCTCAGAATTTACAAACAGTACTTAAAATGCAAAAGAGAGCAGTAAGAATTATAACAAAAATCAGTAAGTGGGCCCACTGCAAAGAACTTTTCAAAAATGTTAGAAATTCTAACTGTTCCTTGTGAATTTATATTCCAAACCATAGTGTACATAAAGAAAAATATAGAAAATTATAGCACAAACAGCAGTTTTCATAACTGTAGTACAAGAACAAGTCACTGTCTTCACCTGGACAGGAAGAATAAACATAAGACTCAAAATAGCTTCTTGTATGAAGGTGTAAAACTGTATAATAAACTGCCACAGAAAATAAAAGAAGCAGATAACATGTACCACTTTAGGAAAAATCTTAAACTGTTTTTACAGGAACACTACTTTTACACTATAAGTGAATTACTTAGTGAAAAATGATTGTAAATAGTGTTTGTTTCACAATATTTTGATAAGGAGCAAAAATGATTGTAAATAACTTATAAGTCACATTGTTTAACTACATCTAACAAAAAACTGTATAAATATATGAATGTACGCAACTGGCAACATCCATACATTTTAAAATGTCCACAGATGGCTAAATAAATAAATAAAAATATAATAGAAGGAAACATTCCATGTGGGAAAAATTATATATAAAAACAAAGATGAGGTGACTTACCGAACGAAAGCACTGGCAGGTCGATAGACACACAAACAAACACAAACATACACACAAAATTCAAGCTTTCGCAACAAACTGTTGCCTCATCAGGAAAGAGGGAAGGAGAAGGAAAGATGAAAGGAAGTGGGTTTTAAGGGAGAGGGTAAGGAGTCATTCCAATCCCGGAAGTGGAAAGACTTACCTTAGGGAGAAAAAAGGACAGGTATACACTTGCACACACACACACATATCCATCCACACATACAGACACAAGCAGACATATTTAAATATGTCTGCTTGTGTCTGTATGTGTGGATGGATATGTGTGTGTGTGCAAGTGTATACCTGTCCTTTTTTCTCCCTAAGATAAGTCTTTCCGCTCCCGGGATTGGAATGACTCCTTACCCTCTCCCTTAAAACCCACTTCCTTTCGTCTTTCCTTCTCCTTCCCTCTTTCCTGATGAGGCAACAGTTTGTTGCGAAAGCTTAAATAAATAAAAATAAATAAATAAAATTTCAAGAAACAAGGTATCTGTATGAAAATGCATTTGAGTTAGGTGGATACAGGATCTACAAAGGAAAACCAGCCATTAAAAATTCCAATAATATGCCTATATTAGGGACTGCATTTATGGTCAAACAGCAACTTACAGAATCAATAACTAACTTTAGCTCCCCATCAGAATGAATTTCATTTCTGGTGTTCAAGTCAGGCAATAAACGTTACACTATTATAAATGCACATGCACCTATCAACCATCATAACAGAACAAATGTTGCCAAAGTGGAAGATTTTCGGGAAATGCTAGAACACAAAACATCCATATTACCAAAAGAACATATAAAATTTTTAGTGGGTGACTTTAACACGAAAGTTGCCAAAGAAATAAAATTTAAATCAGTAGTTGGAGATTATCCAGCACATGCAAGAACCAACAGAAATGGGGAAAGACTCATAGATTTTTGTAAACAATTTAATCTAAAACTAATGTCGACCTTTTTCAGGAAACTTGCAAGAAAGAAAAAAATGTTGGTATCACCTAATCCAAATCAAGGTGAATATCAGTTGGACCATGTGGCAATAGCACTCAAAACTACAAGGAAATCTTGGATATCAGAGTGAAGAAGGGCCTAAACATAGACTCAGATCATTATCTGACTGAAATAAAGACCATGTTCCAACCAAACAAATCTAAACCAAAACCAAGAAGATTTCCAAGAGTAAACACTAAATTTCGCATGCAAAATCAGGACAAATTCTGTGATATACTGAACACAAGAAAAATGGATAATTGGGAAGAAATTAAAGAAACAATGCTAGAGTCAGTTAAAGAAATGGGGCAACCACAAAGAATACCAAGACACAGATGATGGAATGAGCTGTGTGATGAAGCAGTTGACAATTGACTAAAGGCATGGAAAAAAATGGAACAGTAATAAGAAACATGAATACTCGGAAGAGTTTAAAGAAGAAAGGGAAAAGACAGCAAAAATCATCAGATCAGTAAAAATAAAGTATGACAAAGACAGATGAGAAGAGATGGATTCAGACTTTTAAAGGAACAACACTAGAGATTTCTATAAGACTTTGAGAGAAGTTTTAACAGGATTCCAGTTACCAAGTTTACATTTTAAAGATAAAAATGGAAAAATGGTTTTAAGCAATAAAGAGAACTGCCAAATTTTAGCTGAATACTTTGAAAATCTATTAAATAGTTAAGAGCCTAATGATAGATTACAGTTTCAAAAACCACAACATAAAAATCCACCATCAGAACAACCTACAGTAGAAGAAATAGGAAAGACTATCAAAGCATTGAATAACATCGAAGCACTGGGAGAGAATGGGATAGTAGCAGAAATGTGGAAACTAATGCAATACATTTTTTTCTGAGCCAATTTCAGTTGAAAATATGTAGAATTTGTCATGGCACATTGTGGAATATTACTGCTTGAGCCCCTATGGTTTTATTAAGTTCTGATAGATGGCAGCATTATATATAGCCTTCAAAATGTCATCTCTAATGGAGATGGCGGCCGAAGACTTCCGGCATAAGAAGTCAGCCTCATTCTGCCAACGGCCTTGTCAAAGAGGGTGGAGGAGCGGATAGAGGTTCAGGGCACTCTCTTGGCCTAGGGGTGGGAAATTGCCCCTAAAGGCAGAAGAATCAGCAATGATCAATGACATGAGGATGCAGAAGGCAATGGAAACCACTGCATTAAAGACACGTAATGTGTATCCACAGGACATGTGGCCTGTAATTGAAGAAGTGTCATGATGATCTCTCCATTGGCAAAAGATTCCGGAATAGTCCCCCATTCGGATCTCAGGGGGGGGGGGGGTTACCATGAGAAAAAGATTGAATAATCAACGAAAGGATAATGTTCTACGAGTCGGGGCATGGCATGTCAGAAGCTTGAACGTGGTAGGGAAACTAGAAAATCTGAAAAGGGAAATGCAAAGGCTCAATCTAGATATAGTAGGGGTCAGTGAAGTGAAGTGGAAGGAAGACAAGGATTTCTGGTCAGATGAGTATCGGGTAATATCAACAGCAGCAGAAAATGGTATAACAGGTGTAGGATTCATTACGAATAGAAAGGTAGGGCAGAGGGTGTGTTACTGTGAACAGTTCAGTGACCGGGTTGTTCTAATCAGAATCGACAGCAGACCAACACCGACAATGATAGTTCAGGTATACATGCCGACGTCGCGAGCTGAAGATGAACAGATAGAGAAAGTGTATGAGGATATTGAAAGGGTAATGCAGTATGTAAAGGGGGACGAAAATCTAATAGTCACGAGCGACTGGAATGCAGTTGTAGGGGAAGGAGTAGAAGGAAAGGTTACAGGAGAATATGGGCTTGGGACAAGGAATGAAAGAGGAGAAAGACTAATTCAGTTCTGTAACAAGTTTCAGCTAGTAATAGCAAATACCCTGTTCAAGAATCACAAGAGGAGGAGGTATACTTGGAAAAGGCCGAGAGATACGGGAAGATTTCAATTAGATTACATCATGGTCAGACAGAGATTCTGAAATCAGATACTGGATTGTAAGGCGTACCCAGGAGCAGATATAGACTCAGATCACAATATAGTAATGATGAAGAGTAGGCTGAAGTTCAAGACATTAGTCAGGAAGAATCAATATGCAAAGAAGTGGGATATGGAAGTACCAAGGAATGATGAGATACATTTGAAGTTCTCTAACGCTATAGATACAGCAATAAGGAATAGCGCAGTAGGCAGTACAGTTGAAGAGGAATGGACATCTCTAAAAAGGGGCATCACAGAAGTTGGGAAGGAAAACATAGGTAAAAAGAAGGTAGCTGCGAAGAAACCATGGGTAACAGAAGAAATACTTCAGTTGATTGATGAAAGGAGGAAGTACAAACACGTTCCGGGAAAATCAGGAATACAGATATACAAGTCGCTGAGGAATGAAATAAATAGGAAGTGCAGGGAAGCTAAGACGAAATGGCTGCAGGAAAAATGTGAAGACATCGAAAAAGATATGATTGTCGCAAGGACAGACTCAGCATACAGGAAAGTCAAAACAACCTTTGGTGACATTAAAAGCAACGGTGGTAACATTAAGAGTGCAACGGGAATTCCACTGTTAAATGCAGAGGAGAGAGCAGATAGGTGGAAAGAATACATTGAAAGCCTCTATGAGGGTGAAGATTTGTCTGATGTGATAGAAGAAGAAACAGGAGTCAATTTAGAAGAGATAGGGGATCCAGTATTAGAATCGGAATTTAAAAGGGCTTTGGAGGACTTACGGTCAAATAAGGCAGAAGGGATAGATAAAATTCCATCAGAATTTCTAAAATCATTGGGGGAAGTGGCAACAAAACGACTATTCACGTTGGTGTGTAGAATATATGAGTCTGGCGACATACCATCTGACTTTCGGAAAAGCATCATCCACATAATTCCGAAGATGGCAAGAGCTGACAAGTGCGAGAATTATTGCACAATCAGCTTAACAGCTCATGCATCCAAGCTGCTTACAAGAATAATATACAGAAGAATGGAAAAGAAAATTGAGAATGCGCTAGGTGACGATCAGTTTGGCTTTAGGAAAAGTAAAGGGACGAGAGAGGTAATTCTGACGTTACGGCTAATAATGGAAGCAAGGCTAAAGAAAAATCAAGACACTTTCATTGGATTTGTCGACCTGGAAAAAGTGTTCGACAATATAAAGTGGTGCAAGCTGTTCGAGATTCTGAAAAAAGTAGGGGTAAGCTATAGGGAGAGATGGGTCATATACAATATGTACAACAACCAAGAGGGAATAATAAGAGTGGACGATCAACAACGAAGTGCTCGTATTAAGAAGGGTGTAAGACAAGGTTGTAGCCTTTTGCCCCTACTCTTCAATCTGTACATCGAGGAAGCAATGATGGAAATAAAAGAAAGGTTCAGGAGTGGAATAAAAATACAAGGTGAAAGGATATCAATGTTACGATTCGCTGATGACATTGCTATCCTGAGTGAAAGTGAAGAAGAATTAAATGATCTGCTGAACAGAATGAATGGTCTAATGAGTACACAGTATGGTTTGAGAGTGGATCGGAGAAAGACGACGGTAATGAGAAGTAGTAGAAATGAGAACAGCGAGAAACTTAACATCAGGATTGATGGTCACGAAGTCAATGAAGTTAAGGAATTCTGCTACCTAGGCAGTAAAATAACCAATGATGGACGGAGCAAGGAGGACATCAAAAGCAGACTCGCTATGGCAAAAAAGGCATTTCTGGCCAAGAGAAGTCTGCTAATATCAAATACCGGCCTTAATTTGAAGAAGAAATTTCTGAGGATGTACGTCTGGAATACAGCATTTTATGGTAGTGAAACATGGACTGTGGGAAAACCGGAACAGAAGAGAATCGAAGCATTTGAGATGTGGTGATATAGACGAATGTTGAAAATTAGGTGGACTGATAAGGCAAGGAATGAGGAGGTTCTACACAGAATCGGAGAGGAAAGGAGTACGTGGAAAACACTGATAAGGAGAAGGGACAGGATGATAGGACATCTGCTAAGACATGAGGGAATGACTTCCATGGTACTAGAGGGAGCGGTAGAGGGCAAAAACTGTAGAGGAAGACAGAGATTGGAATACGTCAAGCAAATAATTGAGGACGTAGGTTGCAAGTGCTACTCTGAGATGAAGAGGTTAGCACAGGAAAGGAATGTGTGGCGGGCCGCATCAAACCAGTCAGTAGACTGATGACCAAAAAAAAAAAAATGGAGGTGTTCCCAAGCAAAGAGCTATCATTGAGCTTCTTTTGGTGGGAAACCAAAGCATCAGAGATACTCACAGGCACTTGAAGGATGCCTATGGAGACCTGGCAGTGAAAAAAAGCACACTGAATCATTGGACGAGGTGTCTTTGATCATCACTACAAGGTCGTGCAAACCTGTCCGATCTCCCATGTACCAGTTGGCCGCACACAGCTGTGACTTGTGCAGTGTTAGAATGTGTAGACACTCTTATTTGAGGTGATCAACATAAAGGCAAATGAACTACTGCTTCTCTATCACAATCCAAGGTCCCACACAAATCTGTGCACCCAAGAGAAACTCACAAAACCTCATTGGACTGTCCATCATACACCCTGCAGCCCAGATCTTGCACCTTCTGACTTCAATCTGTTTGGCCCAATGAAGGACACACACTGTGGGAAGCAGTATGTGGATGACCTCATTGATGCAGTAAGACAGTGGCTCTCATGTTGACCAATAGAGTGGTACCATGTGGGTATGCAGGCCCTTCCAGTAACATGGCATAAGGCCATTGCACTGAATGAAGCTTATGTTTAAAAACAGGGTTTTGTAGCCAAAACAACAGGGTATAACATGGTGTATAGGAATCCTGAATAAAACCAACCCACCCACTTTAAGGGAAAAAGTGTTGCTTCACTTACTAATGCCCTTTGCAGTTATCATATACAATAAATATTAAAAATATTTGCAGCACATAACCATCGAAACATTTGTTAGAGTATTGTGTAAAAATTTGAACTAAAATGGTGAAAAACTTATTGAGATTTTTGCTAGCAACCTTTTGCAGCTACACTACCAGCCATTAAAATTGCTACACTAAGAAGAAATGCAGATGATAAACGGGTATTCATTGGACAAATGTATTATACTAGAACTGACATGTGTTTACATTTTCATGCAATTTGGGTAAATAAATCCTGAGAAACCAGTACCCATAACAACCACCCCTGGCTGTAATAATGGCCTTGATATGCCTGGGCATTGAGTCAAACAGAGCTCGGATGGCGTGTACTGGTACAGCTGCCCATACAGCTTCAACACGATACCACAGTTCATCAAGAGTAGTGACTGGCGTATTGTGACAAGCCAGTTGCTCGGCCACCAATTGGTGAGAGATCTGGAGAATGTGCTGGCCAGGACAGCAGTCAAACATTTTCTGTATCCAGAAAGGCCCGTACAGGACCTGCAACATGCGGTCGTGCATGATCCTGCTGAAATGTAGGGTTTCCCAGGGATCAAATGAAGGGTAGAGCCACGGGTCGTAACACATCTCAAATGTAATGTTCTCTGTTCCAAGTGCTGTCAGTGCGAATAAGAGGTGACCGAGACGTGTAACCGATGGTACCCCATACCATCACGCTGGGTGATACGCCAGTATGATGATGATGAATACACGCTTCCAATGGGCATTCACCGTGGTGTTGCCAAGCACGGAAGCGACCATCATGACGCTGTAAACAGAACCTGGATTCATGTGAAAAAATGATGTTTTGGCATTCGTGCACCCAGGTTCATCACTGAGTGCAGGTGCTGCTGTCTGTGATGCAGCATCAAGGGTAACTGCAGCCACGGTCTCCGAGCTGATAGTCCATGCTGCTGCAAATGTCATCGAACTGTTCATGCAGATGGTTGTTGTCTTGCAAACGTCTCCATCTGTTGACTCAGGGATCGAGATGTGGCTGCACAATCCATTAAAGCCGTGCAGATAAGATGCCTGTCATCTCGACTGCTAGTGATATGAGGCCATTGGGATCCAGCAATGCATTCTGTATTACCCTCCTGAACCCACCGATTCCATATTCTGCTAACAGTCATTGAATCTCGACCAACGCGCATCAATGTCGCGTTACGATAAACTGCAATCGCCATAGGCTACAGTCCAACCTTTATCAAAGTTGGAAACGTGATGGTGTGCATTTCTCCTCCTTACAGGAGGCATCACAACAAATTTTCACCAGGCAACATCCGTCAACCGCTGTTTGTGTATGACAAATTGGTTGGAAACTTTTCTCATGTCAGCACATTGTAGATGTTCCCACTGGCGCCAACCTTGTGTGAATGCTCTGAAATGCTAATCATTTGCATATCACAGCATCTTCTTCCTGTCAGTTAAATTTTGCATCTGTAGCACATCATCTTCATGGTATAGCAATTTTAATGGCCAGTAGTATATATATATATATATATATATATATATATATATATATATATATATAATGGAAGGAAACATTCCACGTGGGAAAAATTATCGACCTGCCAGCGCTTTTGTTCGGTAAGTCACCTCATCTTTATATATATATATATATATATATATATATATATATATATATATATATATATATATATATATGTTTAAAAATATGTAGTTAATGTCTGTCCAAGCATTTATTAGACTATTGTCTAAAAATTTGAAGTAAATCGGTCAAGCCTAAGTCCATGTTAATGTTTATTAAAGCAGTGTGTAAAAATTTGAAATAAATCGGTGAACAACTTTTCACGATTTTTTCCAACAACCTTTCTCATTTTTATAGTATATACATACTTACATACTATACATATTTAAAACAGTGTAGCCTGTGTTCATCCACACACTTGTTAGAGTATTGTGTGAAAATCTGAAGTAAATCGATCCAGAAGTTGTAACTTCCAAAATTTTCCTGTCATATTTCTTCTATTAATAATTTTCGAGTATGCAGCCCTTTGTCCCCTGTGGTGGATAATCTCTTATGGAGGTCTTTGAAGAGAAAGCACTTGAGTTTGCTGTTTTAAAGCCCATGGCTTGCTGGCATTATGTAGATAAAACTTTTGTTGTATCCCCTCATCACAAACAAGAACTGAAGAAATTGCTGTTACTTAAATTCATTACTTGAAAAAATCAAGTTTACAATAATGGAGATTGAAAAATATGGGACTTTACCCTGTCTGGATGTGCTAGTATGCCATGAGAATCATGGGTCATTGAGATATACTGTGAACAGAAAATCCACACACACAGATCTATATCTCCAGGTATCTAGCTGCCATGAAGTACCACAAACTGCCCGTGTTCTTAGTACCTTAAGCCACCAGGCACACGTAATATCGGACAATGAAAACCTCCACACAGAACTAGAACACTCGGAGAAGGTTTTTAAAGAGAATGGCTACACTTCACACTAAATAAGAAAGGCCATGCACAGCTATAATAACAAGAAGCAACGCACTGAGGACAATGACGTAAACTGTAAATCAACTGTATTCCTTTCAAATGCTGGGAATGTGTCTTCTAAAATAGGCAGATTGCTGAGGAAAAATAAAATCAAGGTTATCTTCCATCCCCCAGTGAAGAGTTTGCCCTTGTTGGATCCATTAAAGACAACTTATAACTGAAAAAAGTGGGCATTTATGAAATTACCTGTGAGTGTGGTGCTGCATATAAAAGCCAGATAACACAAACTGTCCAAGAGTGTTGCACAGAACACAAAAGATACACCCATCTTCAGCAGCTATTAAAATCACCAGTAGCAGGACGCTGTGACACTCAATGGAACACAACATAACAAAAATTTTAGCTCCAGTTTCCAGTTTTTGGGATTCAGCAATCAAAGAATCAGTGGAAATACATCTTGCTGATAATCTTATAAATTGTGACAACAGCTGCCAACCAGATAAAAACTGAAATCCCATAATTAAAATAACTCAGTCACCACGGAATTGATGGGATCTGTCGATACTCAGTGATTAGGTCATCTCTCACTTCCATCACCAAGGATGGCACACACAACTTGACTGTCCTGGGTATGTCATCATCTGACGCATCTGCCGAAAGATACCAGCACATTTCTTATGTGCGAGATTTGGCATAAATACTGTGAATGTGACTGGGATCTCCAGTAGTTGTCTACTCGCCTGAAGATGGTTGGACATCTTGGGGGTGAAATATCATGGAGGAATGTCAATGGGATCCTGCTAAACACTCGAAAGTTGTTGGAGGGTCTAGTAGTTTTTGAGATTTTTGGTAACAACCTTAAACTACAACTTGTCTTCTTTTATAAGTATAGGTTTTATATATATATATATATATATATATATATATATATATATATATATATATATATATATATATATATATATATATATATATATAATTTTATACCACATATATTTTAAAAAATTTGCAGCCTATGTCCATCTCAAGGTTTATTGGAGTATCATGTAAAAATCTGAAATTGAACTATGACATGTCTTTATATGGTATTATAGATTAGTGATAGAGAATTGCGACACACTAAATATAGTATCTGAAAAGGTATCACAACAAAAACTGGAACTGTATTTAGCAAAGCAAGATGCAGCCACAAGAAGACACCAGGCCAGCGATACAGCATCAAGACACACCAACAATAGGAAGAAAAGCATCAATGGTACTTGTGAATGACCTAGATACCATTCAAAAGGAATGACAAACATTAAATACCTAAAATCAGATAAATTGCTTGTAAGTTTAAACATTCTGTTCATACTATATGAATGATAGGTAACACAGAGCAAATTGCATCTAAAAATATCAATGCCAGTAATTCAGATTGGTTCATTATACATATTTTAGCATACATCTACCAATATTATAACAACAAAAACAATCAATTTTTGACAATATAACATAATTTGATACATAAAAAATCTACTCATGCACATACAAAGAAAGTTATAAATATGTAAACTTTCAGAGCCAGTGGCCCCTTCTTCCAGCAGAAAGGATTGAAGGGGAAGGAAGAGACATGAAGGAAAAGGACTGGGGCTATCTAGGAAAAGGGATAGATTTTGGAAAAGTAACCCAGAACCACAGGTCAGGGAAAACTTACCAGACTGGATGAGAAGGAAAGATTGAGTGCTGGGGACTGCACCAGAAAAGATTTGAGAACCTGAGAGCTTAAAGGTGGAAGGCAGGGTAAAATGCAAGACAGAGATTACTGCTAAAATGCCGTGCACGAGTTAATAAAGAGTGAAAAGCTAAGTGCATTTTACGTAACAGAGGTGGGAAGGGGCGGCAAAAAATTGACATGTAAAAAAATAAAAGATGTAGAAAAAAACTAAAACATAGTGAAGAAAGGAGTAGTTACTGCAAAGAAATGCTGAGACAAAAGTAATTAATGTAAATTAAGGTGAGGTGGGTGGTGAGAACTGAGGACATGTTGTAGCACAAGTTCCCACTTGTGGAGTTCTGAGAAACATGGGTCTGGAGGAAGAATTCAGATGGTGAGTGAGGTGAAACAGGCACCAAGATCATGATTGTCATATTGTAGAGCAGGATATTACGTGTTGCCAGTATACACCCTTTGCCTATGCCCATTCATCCTAACTGATAATTTGTGGTAGTCATGCCAATGAGAAATGCCAAACAGTGTTTACATACCAGCTGTTATGTAAACACTGTTTGGCTTTTTACATTGGGATGACTACCACCAAATTATCACTCAGGATGAATGGGATAGGCAGAGGATGTATACTGGCAACACACAACATACTGTTGCAGACACACTCCACAACACGGCAGTCATGACCTTGGTGTCTGTTTCACCACATGCTACATTAGGTTTTCTCCCCCAAACACCAGTTTCTCACAACTCTGCAGGTAGGAACTAGCACTACAACATGCCCTCAGTTTTCAACACCTGCCTGGCCTCAATTTATGTCAATTTCTTCTGTCTCAGCATTTCTTCACAGTAACTACTCCTTTCTTCACTCTGTTTTAGTTTTGTACATCTTATATTTTCTTACCTATCCATTTTTCGTCATCCCCCTCCCACCTCTGTTATGTACAATGCACTTATCTTTTCAGTCTTATTAACTCATGCACAATGTTTTAACAATAATCTCTGTCTTGCATATTACCCTGTCTTTCACCTTTAAGCTCTTAGGTTTCTAACTCTCATCCACTGGGGTCTCCAACACTCAGTCTTTCCTTCTCAACCCATCCAGTAAGTCTCCCCTGACACATGGTTCTGGGTGCCAATCCAAAATCTACTCCTTTTCCTAGAGCTCTCCAATCCTTTTCCTTCACCCCTCTTCCTTCCCTTCAAACCTTCTGCTGGAAGAAGAAGTCACTGGCTGCAAAAGTTTGTATAATTATAACATATTTTATATGCATGTTCTGCCACTGCTTGGTAGGTACTTTTTTTATCTAAACAACCAATATTATGAACATAATCCACAGCAATACATTTCTGAAGTCAAGTTCCCATCATCTGGCTGTTCTCAGTTAATCGAATATAAAATGCACTTCAAAAGCACACTAGGTCAAAATATGAAACATATAAAATTATTTGAACGAGAAGTTCATGTCTTACTTTAAAAATGGCAACACCAGATTTCCTGCTCGATTTACCCCTGTTACCATTTGTTTGCCAAGGCCTTGCTTCCATAAGGTGGTAAATACAGGTCAGATCAGCTGCCTCTCCTTGCACCAATAGTTTGTAAACGTACGTACTGGCAGAATGCCCTCAGTCATCAGCTGTTCCATAACATTGCAAAGAGGTTACACAAGGCATGGAGAGACACCATGTTGTTGTTGTTGTTGTTGTGGTCTTCAGTCCTGAGACTGGTTTGATGGAGCTCACCATGCTACTCTATCCTGTGCAAGCTTCTTCATCTCCCAGTACCTACTGCAACCTACATCCTTCTGAATCAGCTTGGTGTATTCATCTCTTGGTCTCCCTCTACAATTTCTACCCTCCACACTGCCCTCCAATACTAAATTGGTGATCCCTTGATGCCTCAGAACATGTCCTACCAACCGATCCCTTCTTCTAGTCAAGTTGTGCCACAAACTTCTCTTCTCCACAATCCTATTCAACACCTCCTCATTAGTTACGTGATCTACCCATCTAATCTTCAGCATTCTTCTGTAGCACCACATTTCAAAAGATTCTATTCTCTTCTTGTCTAAACTATTTATCGTCCATGTTTCACTTCCATACATGGCTACACTCCATACAAATACTTTCAGAAACGACTTCCTGACACTTAAATCTATACTTGATGTTAACAAATTTCTCTTCTTCAGAAATGCTTTCCTTCCCATCACCAGTCTACATTTTATATCCTCTCTACTTCGACCATCATCAGTTATTTTGCTCCCCAAATAGCAAAACTCCTTTACTACTTTAAGTGTCTCATTTCCTAATCTAATTCCCTCAGCATCACCCGACTTAATTCGACTACATTCCATTATCCTCGTTTTGCTTTTGTTCATGTTCATCTTATACCCTCCTTTCAAGACACTATCCATTCTGTTCAACTGCTCTTCCAAGTCCTTTGCTGTCTCTGACAGAATTACAATGTCATCGGTGAACCTCAAAGTTTTTATTACTTCTCCATGGATTTTAATACCTACTCCAAATTTTTCTTTTGTTTCCTTTACTGCTTGCTCAATATACAAACTGAATAACATTGGGGAGAGG
Source organism: Schistocerca americana (assembly GCF_021461395.2). NCBI lineage: Eukaryota > Metazoa > Arthropoda > Insecta > Orthoptera > Acrididae > Schistocerca > Schistocerca americana. Next base: position 79,120,725 of record NC_060129.1, on the reverse strand, counting down.
CTACAACCCTGTCTCACTCCCTTCCCAACCACTGCTTCCCTTTCATGCCCCTCAACTCTTATAACTGCCATTTGGTTTCTATACAAATTGTAAATAGCCTTTCGCTCCCTATATTTTAGCCCTGCCACCTTCAGAATTAGAAAGAGAGTATTCCAGTCAACATTGTCAAAAGCTTTCTCTAAGTCTACAAATGCTAGAAATGTAGGTTTGCCTTTCCTTAATCTATTTTCTAAGATAAGTTGTAGGGTCAGTATTGCCTCACGTGTTCCAATATTTCTATGGAATCCAAACTGATCTTCCCCTAGGTCGGCTTCTACTAGTTTTTCCATTCATTTGTAAAGAATTTGCGTTAGTATTTTGCAGCCATGACTTATTAAACTGATAGTTCAGTAATTTTCACATCTGTCAACACCTGCTTTCTTTGGGATTGGAATTATTATATTCTTCCTGTCTCATACATCTTGCTCATCAGATGGTAGAGTTTTGTCAGGACTGGCTCTCCCAAGGCCATCAGTAGTTCTAATGGAATGTTGTCTACTCCCGGGGCCTTGTTTCGACTCAGGTCTTTCAGTGCTCTGTCAAACTCTTCACACAGTATCGTATCTCCCATTTCATCTTCATCTACATCCTCTTCCATTTCCATAATATTGTCCTCAAGTACATCGCCCTTGTATAGACCATCTATATACTCCTTCCACCTTTCTGCTTTCCCTTCTTTGCTTAGAACTGGGTTTCCATCTGAGCTCTTAATATTCATACAAGTGGTTCTCTTTTCTCCAAAGATCTCTTTAATTTTCCTGTAGGCAGTATCTATCTTACCCCTAGTGAGATAAGCCTCTACATCCTTACATTTATCCTCTAGCCATCCCTGCTTAGCCATTTTGTACTTCCTGTCGATCTCATTTTTGAGACGTTTGTATTCCTTTTTGCCTGCTTCATTTACTGTATTTTTATATTTTCTCCTTTCATCAATTAAATTCAATATTTCTTCTGTTACCCAAGGATTTCTACTAGCCCTCGTCTTTTTACCTACTTGATTCTCTGCTGCCTTCACTACTTCATCCCTCAAAGCTACCCATTCTTCTTCTACTGTATTTCTTTCCCCCATTCCTGCCATTTGTTCCCTTACGCTCTCCCTGAAACTCTGTACAACCTGTGGTTTAGTCAGTTTATCCAGGTCCCATCTTCTTAAATTCCCACCTTTTTGCAGTTTCTTCAGTTTTAATCTACAGTTCATAACCAATAGATTGTGATCAGAGTCCACATCTGCCCCTGGAAATGTCTTACAATTTAAAACCTGGTTCCTAAATCTCTGTCTTACCATTATATAATCTATCTGAAACCTGTCAGTATCTCCAGGCTTCTTCCATGTATACAACCTTCTTTTATGATTCTTGAACCAAGTGTTAGCTATGATTAAGTTGTGCTCTGTGCAAAATTCTACCAGGCAGCTTCCTCTTTCATTTCTTAGCCCCAATCCATATTCACATACTACATTTCCTTCTCTCCCTTTTCCTACTACCAAATTCCTGTCACCCATGACTATTAAATTTTCATCTCCCTTCACTATCTGAATAATTTCTTTTATTTCATCATACATTTCGTCGATTTCTTCGTCATCTGCAGAACCAGTTGGCATATAAACTTGTACTACTGTAGTAGGCGTGGGCTTCGTGTCTATCTTGACCACAATAATGCGTTCACTATGCTGTTTGTAGTAGCTTACCCGCATTCCTATTTTTTTATTCATTATTAAACCTACTCCTGCATTACTTCTATTTGACTTTGTATTTATAACTCTGTATTCGCCTGACCAAAAGTCTTGTACCTCCTGCCACCGAACTTCACTAATTCCCACTATATCTAACTTTAACCTATCCATTTCCCTTTTTAAATTTTCTAACCTACCTGCCCGATTAAGGTGTCTGACATTCCACGCTCCGATCCGTAGAACGCCAATTTTCTTTCTCCTGATAACGACGTCCTCTCGAGTAGTCCCCGCCCGGAGATCTGAATGGGGGACTATTTTACCTCCGGAATATTTTACCCAAGAGGACACCATCATCATTAACCATACAGTAGAGCTGCATGCCCTCGGGAAAAATTACGGCTGTAGTTTCCCCTTGCTTTCAACCGTTCGCAGTACCAGTACAACAAGGCTGTTTTGGTTAATGTTACAAGGCCAGATCAGTCAATCATCCAGACTGTTGCCCCTGCAACTACTGAAAAGGCTGCTGCCCCTCTTCAGGAACCACGCGTTTGTCTGGCCTCCATATTAAACATTAAACATGGCAAATTGTTCACATTTATCATACTAATGCCAACGTTAAAAAAGACAGAACAAACCATCAAAGATGGTATTACCGTTCTTGCCCATTTGTACAGGGTGATTCCAAAAGAAAGAATAGATTTCAATTGTTTTTTATTGTCAAATTATGAAAGACAGAAGCACACTGCTAATGTCACTGGAGAAGGGAAGGTTCAAAGTCTTATGTTCACACAGACACTATATCATACATTCAACATGAGTACCAGTGTTGCTTGAGAAACATTGAAATGGTAATCTATTTCATGCCACACATGAATCAAGAGATCCCTGTTTGTTTCATTGGCAGATTCAAAAATTTGATTTCTCGGCTCTTGGAGAGTAGCAGTGTTATGTGGGACAAAGACTGCCATTCCTGTACCCCATAGAAAAAAATCACAAGGTGAGGGCTTGATGACCTGGGAGACCAAAAGCAATGAGGGAGATCATGTCGTCCACCTCTTCCAATCCAATGTTGTGGGGTGAATGTGTTAAGATAACACTGTACCTCGAGGTAAAAGTGAGGGAGGGCACCATTGTGCATAAAAATGAAATCAGTGGGATCTTCCTAAAGTTGAGGAAACAACCAATTTTGCAGCATGTCCAGGTATGATATTCCTGTCAATTTCCTCCACAAAAAAGAATCTTGTGAACAGAAATGGCACTAAACACATGATAATGCCAGAATTTCATGACCCGCAAAATCTTACATAATGGTGATATACATTACCTGATAGACAAAACATCGATTCATCTGAAAAAATGAGTCATTCAGAAAAAGTGTTGTCTGCCGTTTCCTGGAGGACTGAAAAGCAAAATCCATAATCTCCGTCACGGTAGCCGCGACATAAATGCTACAGTAGCTGCAACGTTTAAGGCTTCATCCTGTGGCCTTCCAAGGCTCCATGTGGATGCATTTCAAATACACTCAACATTTTCATCAGGTGTGCCTGATTGACCTCTGCTCTTCCCTTTGCAAACGCAACCAGCTTGCAAGAATTTTGTATGCCAATCATTAATCTGCTTGTGCAGAGGTGGCTTCTTGTTAAATGAATGGTGGAATGCACGTTGCACTTGAACAATGGATTGACTTCATGCAAATTACCACATACAAAATAATTTCTCTTGTGGTCAAGTCGTCATGTTGCTATAAAACAACAGCAAATCTGGGTCAAAACTTTGAACCTTCCTCTACCCAGTGAGATACACAATGTGTTTCTGTCTTTTATAGTTTGTCCATAGTAAAAACTGAAGTCTGTTCTTTCTTTTTGAAACACCTGTTACGTTAAGTACATTATCAAGCTTACCCTGATGGATTGCTATTTCAAGGTCCACAAGCAGGTCGAGTTTCTTTCCTTTCCTATCTACATGGATCATCTCTAAGTTCACTTCTATGCCTTTCAGGGGGTGAGTAGCCTGATTTATATGTTTGACAACTATCAATTTGCTGCAGCTGCCCAGTCCAAAAGAGTCTGCATGCTCCCTACATCTTTTCTAAAATTTTCTACCTGTTTGTCCTACATATTTCATTTCACACTATGTATATTGTCAAGGAGATGTTAAACCCAGTCTTCCTTCCACTGTCTTTTGTAAACACATGCCTGTTCCAGTTTATTTATCCTGTTGCCAGCTTCTTGTCATACACTATATCTCATTAAGGTTTTTGCTGCGAACGCTAAATTAACATTGTATGGCTGGAGAATGTTTGCCAGTTTCTGTGAAATTTTCCCAAAATATCGTAAAGTGATGATCTTCTTATCCCTTGCTATTTCCTCTGTCTGTTTCTTCTTGTCCCTATAAATAAGATGATTAACCATCTTTACATCATACCCATTATTTACTGCTATCCGTTTAATGATGTTTAATTCATTTAACTTATCTGCTGAACTCTGGAACATTATTGGCTATATTCACTTAGGTTTTTAACTTCTATTCTTCATAACGTTGTGAGTAGCAAGACTGGTTGGGAACCACATCTGTTGCATTCCTCAATGATTTCTTAGATATTTCTTAAGACTGACACTAGTACAAAAATGTGAACAATTTGGAACAGATAACTATTAATATGGTGTCTCTCCATGCCCTCTGTAACATCTTTGAAGTGTTATGGAATGGCTGATGGCTCAGTGCACTCTGTCAGTACATACACGGTGTGACAATTATTGAACTATATGAAAAAAGAAATATAAATTAGTTGCAAACTACAGCATGCACACACTTCATTCACTATGTAAACGTCACTGTTATTCAGATTTAGGTTATGACATGTCCAATACGTCTGCCGTCATTGGCGATAGTGTGGCACAGATAAATAGTGAAATTCAGCATGACCCACAAAGTGTTGGAACATTGATGCTATCGATGACCTTCTGAATGGCTGTTTTCAGCTCAGCAATAGCTTTGGGGTTGTTGCTGTACACCTTGCCTTTAATATAGCCCCACAAAAAGGAGCCACACGTGTTCCGATTTGGAGAATATGGTGGCCAATTGAGGCCCATGCCAGGGGCCTCTGGGTAGTCCAGAGCCAGAATGCAGTCCACAAAGTGCTCCTCCAATACATTAAACACTCTCCTGCTTCAATGGGGTCGAACTCCATCTTGCATGAACCACATCTTGTCGAATCAGGGTCACTTAGGATAAGGGGCTGAAATCATCTTCCAAAACCTTCACGTGCCATTTGGTGGTTACCATGCCATCAAGGAATATTGCACCAGTTATTCTGTGACTGGTCATTGCACACCTCAAAGTTACCTGTTGAAGGTGAAGAGACTTCTCAGTCATGAAATGTAGATTCTCAGTCCCCCAAATGCAACAGTTTTGCTTATTGAGAACCCATCCAAATGAAAGTGGGCTTTGTTACTAAGCCAAACCATATACGTATACAAATTCCCATCATGCCCCGTGGCCAACCATGCAGTTTGAATATCCTAATGCAAACTGTTCAGAAGTTATGATGATTTTATTTCATATAGATTAATAAATGACACCCTGTGTTTACGAACTAGTGGTGCATGGAGAGGCAGCTGATTGGACCAGCATTTACCGCCTTGCAGAAGCAATGCATTGGTGGATGTGTGGTAACCTGGATAAGTGGAGCAGGTAATCAGGTGTTGCCATTTTTAAAGTAAGACAAGGACTTCTCCAACAAATATTTTTTTCTTTTTTCTCTTGACCTTGAATGCGGTTGAAGTGGATTATCATAGACAGTCAGACAGCTTGTCTCCGAAATGCACCACTGTGGATTATGTTCCTAATATTACTGGGTGTATGCTAAAATATTTATTAACAATTAGCGTAATAGGCACTACCTCTAGTCCTTAAGATGGACAATACTGGAATTCAAACTGGTACATAACTCATAAGTAATATATGTACAATAGGTGGCACAGTATTCACAATGCATAGAGATGCAAATAAATGGAGAACCCACTGTGGGCCCTCCCGGTCACTGCTCCCTACGCATTTAAGATGTAAGTGGGAACAAAGAATTAGGACATGTACTGGAAACAGAACGGGAGAGTTGTTGGTAAGGGAGAGCCCCTGTGAAAGCTGATACAAAGACATGATGCTCCATATAATGTGTGAGACAACCATAGCGATATACACTGTGTTAAAGAAAAGTGTTCCACATTTTCTGAGGTCGTAGTATGAACCAAAATAAGACCAAAATGGCCAGTAAACATGAGCCCTAAAATGTATATATTAAGAGGTATGAAGTACAGAGATATATGTTTTTCACAGAAGTGAAAACAAACAAGCACTCATAGCTCTTAAGGTATTCATATTAGGGCCCAAATTTTGTGCAATACTTGTTTTTAAATATTCTGTATTTCATACCACTACAATTAACTACAAAGAAGTGATTACTATTTAGAAAAATATTTATTTATTAATTTGGTACAGAATGACAGATTTGCAGAGACAAACAGATGTGTTAACAGTGTACTTATTTTGCTTTATAATGCAAGATAACACAGGATAAAATAAAGGAAAGGCAACCAATCACCTGCAGCTGACTGGTGTGTTGTGCATAGAAACACACAGCAGAAAACAGCATTCACACTAACTTTTGAGCTCTTGCTCTGTCTCTAGCAGACATAGACATAATCACACATTCAGATACCCAAACAAACACAGGTTTGGTGAGACTGACTACATGTGTATGTACACTTGATTGTCCAAGTGTTTCAATGTGTGCATGTTTGTTAGAGATAGAGCAAGACCTCAAAAACTATTAAGACTATTGTTTTTGCTGCATCTTTCTATGTGTCACATGCCAATCAGTTACAGGTGAGTGGTTGGCTTCCCTTTATTTTACTTATCATTGCATCCAGGAATTTCTGTTGCTATACAGGACTTAGTTTAATTTTTGTCTCAAGTGCTCCTGCAAAAAAATAAATTGTATCTGTGTATTTTGCTGTATTAAGGAACCTGTGATTATAAGGCTGTTAAAACATCACTGAACATGAGTGTAAATCGGAAGATCGGAGGATACTTATGATTAGCAAGAGTAACAAGTTTACCTGAGCGGTCATTACGAAAAATTTCATTTACAGCACCAATGATGTTGAGCACCAGTAGAGCAAGTTCAACGGTATTGTACAATGTGCTTTAGACAGGTATGTACCGAGCAAATTTATGAGGTATGGGAAACAACCATCACAGTTCAACAGCTGTGTCAGAAAGCTGCTATGCAAGCAAAGAGAGCTTCACTGCAAATTTCAACATAGCCAAAGCCTCACAGTCAAACAAATACTGAACAAAGCCAAAATTAGTGTAAGGAGAGCTGTGCATGAAGTATTCGACAAACTTGAAAGTAAAATTCTATCTACCAACCTGACAGAAAATCCTAAGAAGTATTGTTCTTATGTTAAATCAGTAAATGAATCAAAGCCATATGTCCAAGACACCGTGTAATAATAGTGGCATCAAAATACAGGATGACAGAGAGAAAGCTGACATATTAGAAATATTTTTCCAAAACTGTTTCACTGAGAAAGATTGCACTTAGTCACTCCTCTGGATCATTAGACAAAAGCCAGAATAACAGGTATCAAAATATGTGCCCATGAGATAGAAAAGCAACTGAAATTCTTCAACAGAAGAGAGGCCACTGGAAGTGATGGGATACCAACACGATTCTATATAGAGTATGTGAAAGAACTTGCTCCTCTTCCTGCAACAGTGTACCAAAGAGCACTGGAGGAACGATGCACTCCTAATGATTGGAGGAAAGCACAGATTGTTCTCATTTTTGATAAGAATTGTTGAGTAGATGCATGAAATTGTCTGATACCAGTCTTGCAAAATTTTTCAACACGTTCTATGATAGCATATTATGATATTTATGGAGATTGACAATCTCCTGTATAGGAGAAAACAAGAATTGTGTAGAAACCAGCTCACTCTCATCATCTATGAGGCACAGAAAGCAGGCAGATATCACACTCTAGCTTGATACTGTATTCCTTGCCTTCCAAAAGGCTTCCTATGCAGTTTGGCACAGTTCTCTAATGAACTGAGTAGGAGTGCATAGAATACCAGACCAGCTGTGTGACTGGGCTGAAGGGTTTCTGGCAAACAGACTGCAGCAAGTCCTTCTAAACAGAGAAAAGTCATCAGATGTATAAGTAACTTCCTACATACTGCACAGGGAGTGTTACAGGACCATTGCATCACTACATACATAATATGATTATGCTGGGATACTGAAGTGAAATTTAGAAAGACCTGCAGAGGATCAATGCTTGGTGCAGGGACAGGCAACTGGCTGTCAACATAAACAAATTTAACACATAGTGCTTAAATAAGCAGGAAGAACCACCATTTTATGAGTAAATGATTTCAAAACAATCATTGGAAACAGTCATAGCCATAAAATATCTATGAGAATGTGCACTGAATGATTTAAAGTGGAACAACCACACAAAAGTAATTACAGGTAAGGCAGATGCCAGACTGAGATACACTGGAAGAATTCTCAGGAAACGTAGTCTATGAACAAAGGAAATAGCTTACAATGTGCTTGTCAGACCACTACCTGAATATCCGTACCAGACAGGACTGTTAGAGGAAACAGAGAAAATTCAAAAGGGAGCATAGCTCATTTCATTACAGGTTCATCAGCATCAAGGAGAAGCTGAGACAGTTGCGTGAAAGGTGTTTGCATCGCACTGTGGTCTACTGTTGAAGTTCTGATTGTATACATTCCTAGAAAAGTCAAGCAATATACTGCTTCCCCCTGTGTGTATCTTGCAAGAGGATAATGAAGATAAAATTAGAGAGATTTGAGCTCACAAAGAGGCTTACCAGCAATTGTCATTAGAGAGACAAAGTCATGACTAGAACAGGAAAATGAGGAGGTGACAGGTGTCACAAAGTACCCTTCAAAACACAATGTATGCTGGCTTGCAGAGTACAGATGTAGACATAGACATAGATGCACCAACACAGTTCAGCAGATATGCCTGCCAGTATTTGTTACTGATAACATCTCAGCGATATGTAACAGTATGTGCCACAGAAAATTCAGGGTTGCCACAAGTTCTAGAAATCAGGGAATTTCAAATGTATCAGGGAAATATCAAGGAAATTTGAAAAAAAAGAAAAAAAAAACACTAGAAAAATCTCGTTTTTGTTTCAGTAGTGTGAAATTGTTTGTTTACTGAGATGTCACATTTTGTCACTGGCAGGGAGCAGCTGAGTACACGTGCCGCTTCCCTACTCTCTCATTCTTACTGCTTCTCCCCTTCCCACCACTCCCCTCAGCTTGCAGTCAGTGCTGCCACTAGTGCTGATGAGAGGCAGGGAGTGTGAGGAGTGGTTTGTTTGGATCTGATTCTCAGAGTTTGTTGATGCAGCAGTTGGAGACAATGGTCATATGTGCACAAGTTGTGTCTGAGTGATTGTGTGAATGTGTGTGCACTCTCATTTTCTGACAAAGGCTATGGCCAAAAACTTAATTATGGTGACCAGAATGAGACTTTCACTCTGCAGTGGAGTGTGCGCTGATATGAAACTTCCTGGCAGATTAAAACTGTGTGCCCGACCGAGACTCGAACTCAGGACCTTTGCCTTTCGTGGGCAAGTGCTCTACCATCTGAGCTACCGAAGCACGACTCACGCTCGGTACTCACAGCTTTACTTCTGCCAATATCTCGTCTCCTACCTTCCAAACTTTACAGTTGCTACTTATCTTCATTAGTATTGATTCTCAGAGTATTTGTGCAAGTTATCTGTTGTGTGAGTGATCACTGAAGTCTCATTTCATCAACATTGTGTATGTGACACATGAATAGCTGACCATACGAGTGGACTTCCATGACGGGCTGAAACTGCAGGCCGTTTCTGTGGGTGTCTCTAACGGAACGGGCCTGCTGCTGATCTGGAGCTCAGAGTTTCCCACTAATGTGCAGGCAATGTCTGTCGGATCTAATCTCACCAATTTGCCTGCCAATCTGTCTGTGTGTGGCGTAATGCCACAGACTTTCATGGTTTACCTATGGATATATACTGCCTACATGAAAATTAGAGAGACCTTTGGAGAAAAGAGAACCACCTATATGAATATCAAGAACTCAGATGGAAAACCAGTTGTAAGCAAAGACGGGAAAGCAGAATGGTGGAAGGAGTATATAGAGGTTTTATATAAGGGAGATGTACTTGAGGGCAATATTATGGAAATTTGAAGAGGATGAAAATGAAGATGAAATGGGAGATGTGATACTGCATGAAGAATTTGAAAGAGCGCTGAAAGACCTGAATTGAAACAAGGCCCCGGGAGTAGACAACATTCCATTAGAACTACTGACAGCCTTGGGAGAGCCAGTCCTGACAAAACTCTACCATCTAGTGTGCAAGATGTATGAGACAGGTGAAACACCCTCAGACTTGAAGAATAATATAATAATTCCAATCCCAAAGAAAGCACGTATTGACAGATGTGAATTTTATCGAACTATCAGTTTAATAAGTCATGGCTGCAAAATACTATAGCGAATTCTTTACAGACAAATGGAAAAACTGGTGGAAGCCGACCTCGGGGAAGATCAGTTTGGATTCTGTAGAAATGTTGGAACACGCGAGGCAATACTGACCTTACGACTTCTCTTAGAAGAAAGATTAAGGAAAGGCAAACCTACATTTCTAGCATTTGTAGACTTAGAGAAAGCTTTTGACAATGTTGACTGGAATACTCTCTTTCAAATTCAAAAGGTGGCAGGGGTAAAATACAGTGAACAAAAGTCTATTTACAATTTGTACAGAAACCAGATGGCAGTTACAAGAGTCAAGGGGCATGAAAGAGAAGCAGTGTTGAGAAGAGAGTGAGACAGGGTTGTGGTCTATTCCCAATGTTTTCAATCTGTATAAGTTATTCAATCTGTGTAAGTCAGGTGATGCTGAGGGAATTAGATTAGGAAATGAGACACTTAAAGTAGTAGATGAGTTTCGCTATTTGGGGAGCAAAATAACTGATGATGGTCAAAGTAGAGAGAATATAAAATGTAGACTGGCAATGGCAAGGAAATTATTTCTGATGAGGGGAAATTTCTTAACTTTTCTGAAAATATTTGTATGGAGTGTAGCCATGTATGGGACTGAAATATGGATGATAAACAGTTTAGACAAGCAGAGAACAGAAGCTTTTGAAATGTGGTGCTAGAGAAGAATGCTGAAGATCAGATGGGAAGATCACATAACTAATGAGGAGGTACTGAATAGAATTGGGGAGAAGAGAAATTTGAGGCACAACAAATTACGGTATTGTTTATCCAAATGACTTCAGTGAGCAAGTTGCATTAACTTATTTGAAGTTTTTTTGACATACTCCTTACCGAATCTGTTAAAGTGTTACAATAAGTTTTGAGAAACATTTCCTATATGACAACTTTAATCTTGTCTATCTGCCAATCTTCAGTGTTATAAACATTATACGAGGGTTGGAATTTTAATAGTGGCAACTATTTATTTAGAGCTAGTACAAAATAGATACATGTTTCAAAGTTTTACTGACCTTCAAACTAGTCACCAGCATTGTATATAACGCATTGCCAGAGATGTGGAAGTTGTAGGATACTCTTAGCAGTGCCAGTTGTGGTGACAGTTCGAGCAGCGCACTCTATTGCCCGACAAATTTGTAGCAGATCTGAAGCAAATGCCATGAAGTGTTTTCATCAATTTAGAAACTGAGTTGAACTTAGGAGGGCTTAAGCCAGAGGAGTGCAGTAGGTGGTATAGCACTCAGCAGCCCCGTCAATCAAACAAATCAGTAACAGCTTGCACTGTATGTGCTTGAGCATTGTCCTTCAAAATGATGGTCAGGTCCTGCAGAAAGTGTCATCACTTCTGTCTCTTAGCTGGTTGTAGGTTGTGTTCCAAAAATGAACAGCATAGAGACAGAAGTGGTGACACTTTCTGCAGGACCTGGCCATCATTTTGAAGGACAATGCTCAAGCACGTACAGTGCAAGCTGTAACTGATTTGTTTGACTTATGGGGCTGCTAGGTGCTATACCACCTACTGCACTCCCCTGACTTAAGTCCTCATGAGTTCAACTCAGTTTCTAAACTTAAGGAAACGCTTCATGGCATTCGCTTCAGATCTGCTACAAATTTGTCGGGCAATAGAGTGCGCTGCTCGAACTGTCCACACAACTGGCACTGCTAAGAGTATCCTACGACTTCCACATCTCTGGCAATGCGTTATATACAATGCTGGTGACTACTTTGAAGGTCAGGAAAACTTAAAAACATGTATCTATTTTGTACGAGCTGTAAATAAATAGTTGCCACTATTAAAGTTCCAACTCTCGTATTAATGATTTTTGGGTTAGGACCATCTGCAGGCAACTGAATAAAGTCAATATTCTTTTTCTTTGTTCAGTTGCATGTAGCTGGTAATAACTTAAAAACCATTAATATAGTATTTCCTAAATGACATTATATGTAGTGCCTCCTTTTGTTCAGGCTTGTATTTTTTTATGCAATCGAATATACCTTTGATAACATGATGTGCTCCTGGTACATCTGTCAAACAAATATGAGCTTTGTGCTTCCATATATTTCCATTAGATGTCCCAATTGAATGCTGAAGTTTATCAGACTTGGCAAATAAATCTGTTTGCACAACTTACCACAAAAAATGAAAATCTTATTCATTTCTAAAATTCTCTAAGTATTTTGAATCTAAGATGGAAGATAAAGGGTTTAACATCCTGAGCAATGAGGTCATTAGAGCTGGAACAAAAGCTTAGATTGAAGATGATAGGGAAGGAAATATGTCTTGGCCTTTCTCAAGGAACCATCCCATAATTTGCCTTAAAAAACTTGGGGAAACCTTGCTGAAACTGAGTTTGGAAGCCTGCACCATGACTTGAATCCCAGTTCTTCAAAAATAAGTCTGGTGAGTTAGTACTCCTCTGCCCCAGCCAGCACATTGGCCAGAATGTGTCTAGCTCTATAACCTCTTGAGAGCTAGTGCAGAAAATATAACTTGGATGCAAAATAGTGATTGATTTATTTACATGGATGCAATTTTAACAAAGTATAGCATAAGTATATGCAACAATAAAATAAAAAATAAATAAAAAAGATGAGACAGAGAGAGAATTCGGGGCCAAAGACATTTGCAACAAGGCGTAAACAAACATACAAAGTAATCAAATATATTTATTTGGAATTGTACAATATTATTAAATAAAATAAATGTTTTCTTACATCAACAGACTACACTTAATGCAAAACAGCAAACAATATCCACCTGCACCTACCATAGCAAACCCGACATCAGCAATCTTCAGAGCTGGACCATCATTGGTTCCATCTCCGGTGACAGCAACTATTTCCCTGTTTGGATATAGCTTGCTCTCAATCATACCTTTAACCAGTGTGTATTTGTCTTTTGGTGAAGACCGTGCTAGTACCCTGAGATTAGGCCACACGAGGTCCAGCAGCTGTTGGCTGACCTAACACAGGGACACAAATTCTCGCAGTAAGTTGGTAAACATTATTCAGGATGCTTTTAATAGATTTTGGCACAAAGTTTCCTACTAAAATGAATAGCTTACAGTCCTAAGACAAAAAGCACAAGATGCCAGTTTTTGTGTAACACATTGCGCAAATAGGAAAGAAATATAGAAATGGTTCAGAATGAATACTATAGTGAAATTTTTGCAACAGACTAAAACAAAATTTGGTAATTAGATTCAACATCAGCACTTGCATTTTGCAGAGAATGCTGTTTTTAGTTACACACGATATTCACAGCTCATCCAAAAAGTTCTGAGAATGATTTTATTCTGGCATGCAAACAATGTCAGTATGGTAACTATGATGGCAGCTTAAACTAACAACTGTAAAAACAGATGAGCATTCAACTAGTCACTTGTGATCAGGTAGCATTACACAGTCAATCTGCAGGCATAGCATGAAATCCCATTGTGTCACAAATTGCAATGGAGAAATATCTTTAAGTCAAGTGTCCAAGACATTCTCAAGAATGCATGAAATGTATTCATAGCTGCAAATAATGACAACAATCAGCTTTATAATGGAATGATGAGAACAAAAATTTGTCCCAGATCAAGACTCGAACCCAGATTTCCCACTTATCATCAGTGGTTGCCATAATATTAGCCTATGCAAGCATGCTTGCTTCACAGCCAGACCAAAACTTCCTTATGTCATCAACCATGTGTCTACAACGTACACTCACACATCCATTATGTATATTCCAGTACAGGGAAGACATGCACGTCCAAATGAATGTTGCATCATACTTCTGAACAATGCAGGCATTGCAATGTTGTATGTATTGCCTGACACTGGCAAGCAACTTTCAGTTAAAATGCTTTTTCTGCACAGGAATAATTGATGTATGAGTTCAGGTTGTAGACATATGGTTGACGACATACGAAACTTTCAATCTGGCCATGAACTGTGCTCGGGTAGCCTAAAGGTAAGCGGGAAATCCAGGTTTGAGTCCTAGTCCGGCACAAATTTTCATTGTCGTCCTCCCATTATATAGCTGGCGGTTGTCCATATTTGCAACTGCAAATACATTTCATGTACTTCATAGCGGCAGTGCCCATTTTTTCGGACATGCATGTGTGTCCGAAAGAACTTTGCGTTATACTTCTGAACAACACTTGCCACTACAATATCATATTTTCAAGAAGAGAGAAGTGTCTGCAAAGTTTGTCTCGTACACTTCAGCTCCCAAACAAAAATGGTCATAAATGGACGCCTGTTGTGACTTGACTGAAATGCACATTCTTTTGCTGGAAAAATCATCAGGATGATGAGACTTTCTGTTATCACTACGAACCAACTGCAAAATGACAAAGTGCAGATACTGACATGAAGGGTAAACACTTTGAAAACATAACTGATATTTGAGCCAGTGTGATGTGTGAGTTGAACAATATCCCAAAAAAGAACTTTTCTGACAGTTACATATGGCTGTATGAATGTTCTGTGCATTGTACTCAAGTGGGAGGAGGCTATGTGGAACACCTGAAACAATAAAACTACCATCTTAACTTTTCTCTGTTTTTTATTAATCCAGTCTTGAAACTTTTTGGACTGACAGGGTATATAAAGGAAAACATCATCTTCACTTCCAAGTATTAGGCTTTTTCCATTTTACCTATCACTTTTTTTATCTTCCTTGACTTATTTTACCAACTAACATAAATCTTCTTACCTGAAGAGAGAATATTTCTCCATTCATTTTTTTTTGAGATGTCTGTTCCAGTTTCTCCTATTTTCTAGTACTTTACTGAGTATATTAAATATATATAGCTCTTCCCTAATTTCAAAATTTCAAAATCTGTCAGCTCTTGTGCATCTCTTTAATGCTTTTAGAAAGCTTACCTCTATTTCTTGTATGCAACTTTCTTGACATCTATTTATAACCCATGATTCACTTCTCTAAACAAGCTTCAGAACTGCAATTGTCTTACACAACTGAATCTTTTTTCCTTCCTCAGTTTACTTTTTAAACATCTGTTTATAATTCCACATATTTCTTCTTTATATCTTCAGTATATATGTAGTTATATGTTATACGTGGGGCCACTACCAAAATAGTTAAAACGTTTGACTTTCTCTACTACTGTATCATTAATCACAATTTTTGTCCATAGAAGATGTTTTCATTTAAAAGCCACTGAAATCGTCTCTTCTGAAATTGTCAAGTCTTCACAAATTACTTAATAAGTGTATTCCCCTTCATAGATTGTCTTCATTCTTCACCAGCAGAGTAGTTCATCTGCTTGTAAAAGGAAATTAAAGTGGGACTTTCTGTCAATCTTACTACACCTGCTAAGGGAATAAAAAATAAAATAAATGTGGCTTACTCTAGGGCAAACACAAGTGAAAGAGCTCCAGTGAACAAGAATTTGACTACACAACTGCTGAACAATCACTGGAAGCAGCAACATTTAGTAAATATCAGGGATGTGCATACAAATCCACCAATTGTAGATGAAACAAATGCTTGACTTTAACCCACCGAGAAGAAGAATCCTGAGGCAGGGTAGTCAACAATTCAATGGAAGAAGAATCCTTACGCATGGTAGTCAACCATCCACCCTGTTTTGAATGATACTTGAGTATAATTGCTCAATGAGTAACTTTTATGAGATGATACTGGTAGGGGGAATATGCTGGCGGCCATTAAAGTTGTAGTACCATGAAGACGGCATGCAGCAAATGACAGATTGGGATAAAATGTATTACATGCAGGGAACTGAAAAAGATGACCCCATTTTAGGCCACTCACACGAAGTAAATATGGCTAATGACATCTACATTCTAAAAATGGTTCAAATGGCTCTAAGCACTACGGGACTGAAAGTCTGAGGTTGTCAGTCCCCTAGACTTAGAACTTCTTAAACCTAACTAATCTAAGGACATCACACACATCATGCCCAAGGCAGGATTCGAACCTGCAACCGTAGCAGCAGCGCAGTTCGGAACTGAAGCGCATAGAACCGCTCAGCCAAAGCAGCCGGCTCTACATTCTACACATCAGGAAAGATTATAGAGCAGGTTTCTAATTCAAAAACCACATTTGAATACTGTTGGTTTGTGAGAAGATTGTGCTATATCTATATATATATAAGAAGGAGAAATGTCCACCAGCATGACATATCAGAATTCTATGGTAGCAGGATTGTGATCCATTGAGACTGTGTTTTACTGTTCTGGGATATTGCTGCTTGCATTGCTAGGAACCTGATAGATCAAGGGTAATCATATTTGACACCCTGCAAGATCTCAATTGCCTCATGTAAGTGACATCCTTCACCTGGTCTCTCTATCTCCTTCGTGGTCTTCCAGTGATCTTCATCCACTCTAAACTCCATCTGAACAGGCCTTGGAAGGCCCAATGGTGCAACGAAACTGCTGTGTCATTCTCAGCCCACAAGCATCACCGGATGTGGATATGGTGGAGCATGTGATCAGCACATTGCTCTTCTGGCCATTGTAGTGTCCCTTTTGCAATATTCACCATTATCGAGGTGAAACATAAATAAAAATGGCTGTATGTGACTCAAAATGAACTGCAAACAACGATTTATCTGCGACAGGTAATAACACTAACTGTAAAAATATACAATATAGATCGATAGATGCAGAAAAGACATTATTTTTATTGTATGAGATTATAATGTGTAAGTAATTAAAAGAAGTATTATTATCTTTGTAAGAGTATAAAACACAATGCAATGCTCATTCTTCTGTCTAGTCTGTTTTTTTTTCTGTTCATTCTGGTGTTAGCTGGAATAAGGTATGCAAACTATTGTGCTGCGCTAGCATTTGTATCTGTCATAACGTAATTGCAAATATTTAATGGTGTAAACTGTGTCCTAGTAAGAATATATTAGTATAAAGTGATCTCTGTGTGTTATTGCAAGAACCTATGCCACATTTATCTCATGAAAAGAATATTTAATGAAAATTATTTAGCATGTTTCCAGCTGCTGCGGAGTGAGTAACAGTGATCTCTGACTGTTAACAATTAGCCGCCATTAGGCGGTACATCTAAAAATATTTTTCACAGCACAATGTCTGATAGCCGGAGTGGAAGAAATTATGTAAAAATATTCAGTGAGATTAATTGAAGCATTCCAGTGAAATAATTTTATTAAAATTTGTCTATTTTCTGTGATAGTAATAATTTTTACAGTAATTTGTAGGGAGCCTGGCACTTGATAAAACCAGATATAATACATAATTGGCAACCTACAAAATTCATTATTTTGTTTATTACATCTCTTTTGCATTTTTTTGAAAGCTAAACGTAAAAACTAACTTCACTAAAAATCAGTAACAAATCACGATAAATCAAAGGACAAACAAATTTACTAGGAGAGTTTCCAGAATGAGATTTTCACTCTGCAGCGGAGTTTTACTAGGAGAGTGTTTCCTCTCAATAAATAGTTACATTATTTTTTTAGAAGACATAACACCATAAGCCAGTTTATGAGACCAGGTCTTCATCCAGATTATGTTCATTCTAAGGTCTCTTCTTGGAAGTCTTTCTGGTCCCATTCTTTTAATGTTCCAAACCAGTTAAGCCTATTTATCTCCACAGTTTCTTTAAGAGGCTCAATCTAATGTGTGTTTTGTATTGTTTCATTCCTTAGCCTGTCCCTTCTCATGTTACATGAGATCCCTCATAGAAACGACACCTCTGTTGCTTGTATTGTGCTCAGATCTTTCTTTGTCTAAGTGCAATATTCTGATCCATAGGTCAAAATTGGCAGAAAATATGACTCGTATATCATGAACTTTGCTTTGGCAGGGTTTTTCCAATTTCTAATTATGTCCAACATACACTAACAAAATTTTGAACAATTTTTTCTTCTCTCCAAAATTTTAGCCTTGATTTTTCCATTCTTGGTTAAGTTACATCCTTGACACATGGACGTATCTACTTCTTTAATAGTTTTTCCATTGCAACTTACATCCTCACAGCCACATCTCATACCTCTTACATGCAGCAAAGCAACTATCCACACAGACAGTGCGATGGCATCTGGAGTTCTACAGGCTGTCAGTCAGTGACCATTGGCACGGCTTTCCTTGTGGCAGCAGCAGAAAGAGGCACTTGCCAGTGGTAAACCATCTTTTTAGCTATTTCTCAGTTCTGTGCATAGCATTACAATATTGTGGTAGACATATCTGTGTGTCAATGGTCCAAAGAGAATGAATGTTGCCAGATTGCATTCTTCACCATAACACTGGTCCAGCACCTGGCATAACAATATGGGCTACACTAGGAACAAAACATGATCACTTCTGGTTCACATAGTCAACATTTGGACAGCAGTCCTTAAGCCACATCCACACGAGATGCACTGCATCTGTAGTATCACGCACAGACACATGGTGAAGACCTGTGCAGAATGGCACAGACCGGGCAGAACTGCACAGAATGGAGCACAGTATTGGTAGGTGTACAGCAATGTTCCAGTGTCCATGCATGTGCACCAGTACAGATGGTAAACTGGAAATGCCATCCAGATGGAGCACGCATGAATGAACTGTTTCCTTTCTAGAATGAAATTTTCACTCTACAGTGGAGTGTGCGCTGAAATCAAACTTCCTGGCAGATTAAAACTGTGTGCCAGACTGAGATTCAAACTCGGGACCTTTGCCTTTCGCGGGCAAGTGCTCTACCAACTGAGCTACCTGATCATGACTCATGCTCCATCCTGACAGCTTTAATTCCACTAGTACCTCATCTCCTACCTTCCAAACTTCACAGAACCTCCCCTCAGTAGAGCCTTGCCCGCAAAAGGCAAAGGTCCCGAATTCAAATCTCAGTCCGGCACACAGTTTTAATCTTCCAGGATGTTTCCTTTCGTGTACCAATAAGACATGGAACTCAGTTTGTTGTCACTGAAACTCTTTCCTCAGTTTTGCACAGCTTGGTACAGCACATGTTAAGGCCTGTGGCTGTGCCTTCTCTGTGAAGTCTGTGTGGCATTACGTTTTAATAAAAAAACACTAGACTGCACATTGCCCATGAGGTCCTCTGCTGCCCTGAGTGGCACCTTCTCCAGATTCCCCATCCACTGAAAACATCTGGTCATGAGTTGCTGAGAGAATGCCATGTCACCACTCAGTAGACACTGCAATTGACAAACTCTTGCACAGAGTTGAAGCTACACAGAATGAAATACCCATATCTATGCCCATGGCTCTTAAGACAGATTGTGGTGCCATGTGCACCTTTGTCATTGGCAACAAACATTTCAGATACCAGCTTCTATAACAGTGCTTGATTCTTACTGCAGAGCTTTCCGCCCTCTATCAGGCCATGCAGTACATCCCACAACACAGGAATCTCAATTGTGTATTATGTCCTGATTCACTTTGGTTCCTCCAGACCCTATGTGTGCTATACGCATACCACTCCTTAGTATAATGAATTGAAGAATGTCATCACTTGCTCACTAATGATGGAGACAATGTGATGTTCGTGTGGGTCCCTGGTCATGTCTAAGCGTCGGGAATGAAGTTACCAATGCTGTTGCTAAGGCTGCAGTCTGACTGCCAAGGTCTTTTAGCTATTCTGTCCCTTCAAATAATCTCTGCATTGCTACATGTAGGCCGGCCGGTGTGGCCAAGTGGTTCTAGGTGCTTCAGTCTGGAACTGCGCGACCACTACGGTCGCAGTTTCAAATCCTGCCTTGGGCATGGATGTTTGTGATATCCTTAGGTTAGTTAGGTTTAAGTAGTTCTAAGTTTTAGGGGACTGATGACCTAAGATGTTAAGTCCCATAGTGCTCAGAGCCATTTTGCTACATGTAGGAACACTGTGTCACACTTGCATGAACACTGGTCTTTTCTATATGAGAACAAACTCAAGGAAATTAAATACTTCCAAGTACCTCAAACGTATTCCTCTTGTCCCTCTTGCCACGAGGAGATACTTTTAGGTAGGCTGCATACTGAGAACTGTCATTTCAGTCACCATCATTTGTTAACTGGACACCCCACACCACTCCTTGATTTATGAAGCCAACCGTTGACAATGCTCCATTTTCTGATCCACTGCTGATTTTATAACTGTTTATGTTTTGATGTATATTTTCCATCTGAATTATCAGATGTTTTAGCAGATACAGTACAAGCTGTTGTAGATCATATTTTAGTTTTTGTTTGCGATAGTAATACAGCAAAGGAAATTTAATTTTCAACCTTTTGAGCAATCTCCTCAAAGAGGAAGTGATCATTTGCAGTTATCCTTGTACTCCAGTCTATTAGGCTCTGAGTATTATCAACTTCAAAATTCATTCAGTAATTGATCATTTTATGAAATGACATGGGAACTTATGACCTCAGCTGTTTCGCACTCTAAAGCAGTAACAAGCAAGCAAGCAAGCAAGCAAACAAACAAACAAACAAACAAATTCTATGCCCAGCTGGGTTAGAGTTGTTGCTGCTGCCAGGGGTGGCATCTGTGTGTACTAAAAATCACATCCTCTGTACCCTCCAATGACTTGCACATTTAATCATGCAGTCTTCATAATATCAATATTAAGAGAAGGAAAATTGCTGCTCACCACATAGTGGAGATGCATGATGGGACTGGCGACTGGGTGGGGTAAGGAGGAGACTGGGGCAGGATGGGAGAGGGATAGTATGGTGGGGGTGGTGCACACTGAAGTACTGCAGTTTAGATGGAGGGCAGGGGAGAGTTGGGAGGGGGGAGGGGGGAGGGGGGGGGGGGGACGGTGAAGTAGCAGAAAAGGAGAGAAATAAAATGAGAGAAATACAAAGACTGGGTGTGGTGGTGGAATGATGGCTCTGTAGTACTGGAATGGGAACAGGGAAGGGGTTGGATCGATGAGGACAGTGACTAACAAAGGTTGAGGCCAGGAGGGTTACAGGAACATGGAATGTATTGCAGGGAAAGTTCGCATGTGTGCAATTCAGAAAAGGTGGTGTTGGTGGGAAGGATCCATATGCCACAGGCTGTGAAGCAGCCACTGAAATGAAAGATATCATGTTTGGCAGCATGTTCAGCAATAGGGTGTAGACCACATGACTGGTTTCACAGGTAACCCTGCCTGTGATGGTATAGGTGATGTTGGTGACCAGACTGAAGTAGGTGGTTGTGGGAGGATGTATGGGACAGGTCTTGCATCATGGTCTATTTACAGGGGTATGAGCCATGAGGTACAAGATTGGGAGCAGGGAATGTGTAAGGATGGATGAGTATATTGTGTAGGTTTGGTGGACAGCAGAAGACCACTGTGGGATGGGTGGGAAGGAAGTGTGCAGGACATTTCTCATGTTGGGGCATGACGAGAGGTAATCAAAACCCCGGCAGAGAATGTAATAAAGTTGCTCCAGATTATAATCTTGAAAATCTGTGATCATTGTGACTATTTGCTGTTTTACCTTCTTTCCGTACTGGCATTTAATCTATTCAAGGCAGCACCGTGTACTGAGCAGAGGTAATATTTGACAGCCTTGTTTTTCCACCAGAATTTTGGTGTTGCCTCTGCAACAGATAACCAATGACTGTAAGGCAGATTTATAACTGAATATTTTGTGAACTAGTTTAATGGAAAATTCAAATGTTGGTTTGATCCACGCATTTCAAGACTCAAATTTCCTTGAGTTGTTCACTTGATTTGGCTGCAGCCCCCATCGTGTCTGTAATTTATATCTTATACACTCAGTCAAAATTGTGTCACTACACTTAGGGGTTCACTGCGATGTCCTGAGCTTAGCTGTGTTAATTTGATTTTGTGTGCATGCTGTTGGTACTCAGTAATTTAATATTTGCTCTGTACTCCAGGTGTCTACATTAAATTTAACTGCTCGAGGGTCTTGCATGGCTTTATGCAGGTGTGAGCTTTGAAGCCTGGTTAAGGCTTGTGATCCTTCTTTTGCACACCTGCAGTCTAGCAGTACACTGTATGTTCCTCTACTGACTGTCAAGTAGTCAGACTAGTTAGGCATTAACTGTGTCTACTATAGTGTGTGATGATGTTATCAGAGGCAACTCCTTGCACAGAATTCATATGCAAGATAAGCTGTATATGTTTTGTACTACCTCTCAGAATCTTTGACACAATTTTGGAGTGTTTGTTTCAATAGCTTGTCCTCTCCAAGTGGTCACTAAATTCTATGTTAAATAAAAGAGTTTTAATTTTGAATACCTTCAGACTGGATATTGAGACTGGTACATTTTTTACTATTTTATTTATTTATTTCTAAAATAAAAAAGGTTCATATGTTAATGCCTTCCTAAAAATATTGGTTGGCATGAAGAATTTTGCCCATTGTATTCACTAAGAGTGTGGGGTCTGTTCCTCCTGCTGATAGCTATTATCACCTGTTGCTCAAAATTATTCTAATAAATGGGGATTGTGATCCCCTCATTTGCATGGATTGAGTTCTTGTCCTCTATTGCCACCATCTTTCCCCTTCCATGGGGGAATTATTAGTAGCATGATTGCGCCCCTTGCGGCTTAGAATTATTGTTCTTCATTTGGCTGTTTGTTACTTGCTGACATTGTCATTTGAAATAAAGTGTTACTTTGGTTTCTAAGGGGTTGCTGTTAAGGACAGCCAAACAAATTTATATGTTCCTTTAAAATAAATTATTGCATTTTCTATCTGAAAGCTTTATATTGTTGAATTGTTGTTTTGAAATTGTAAAATTTGTCTGGGTTTAAAGAATCTTTACATTAAGATTAAATTGTGCTATGAACAAAACACAAACTTGCACAAAGCATCTTTCTCATTCATTTCTTCCCTTCTGCCATGTTCTCCAAGTATTTTTCCTTCTCTTCCTTGTACTAGTATTGAATTCTGGTCCCCGCCACAATTAAATTTTTGCCCCTCTTAACAATCTGAATGCTTTCCTTTATCTCCTCATATGTTCTTTCAATCTCTTCGTCACCTATGGAGTAACTAGGCATATAAACTTGCACTACTGTGGTCAGTGTTGACTTTGTGCCTACTCTGACCAGTTAAACATTTTGACCACCTACCTAATAGCCAGAATATACACCTTTGGCATGGGTAAAAACAGTGATGGGTCATGGCATGAAAGTAATGAGACCATGGTAGGTCACTGGAGGGAGTTGGTGCCACATCTGCACACACAGGTCACCTAATTCCTGTAAATTCCAGAGGGGGGGGGGGGGGGGGGGCGCATGAGCTCGGACACCATGTTAAATCACACCCCAGATGTATTCGATCAGGTTCAGATCTGGTGAGTTGGGGGGCCAGGACATCAACTGGAACTCACCAGTGTGTTTCTTGAACCACTCCATCACACTCCTGGCTTTGTGACATGGTGTACAGGGTCTGCAACCAGTGTATGATACTCCTTGGCCATCATGGTGCCTTGCACGAGCTCCACTGGACCCATGAATGTTCCCCAGAGCATAATGGAGCTGCCGCCAGCTTGTATCCATCCTGCAGTGCAGTTTTCAAGGAGCTGTTCCCCTGGAAGATGAAGGTTTTGCACCCTCCCATCAGCATGATGAAGAAGGTATTGGGATTCATTAGCCCACGCAATGCTCTGCCCCTGTGGCAATGTCCAGTACCCATTTTGGGCATAGTTGCTGATGTCACGTGTTAACATTGGCACATGCATGCGTCATCAGCTGCAGAGGACCCCTGTTAGGAGTGCTCAGTGCACTGTGTGTTTGGATACACTTGGACTCTGCCCAGCATTGAAAGGCCCATTGTTAGGAGTGCTCAGTGCACTGTGAAAGCATGGTGAAACCATGTCCAGGCATTGTGATGTTGGGTGGCCGCCCCTCATTATGTGTCGGATGTCATAGGCCGGGCAGACTGGTAAAACAGGAAATAACATGAGACTTCAATGCTGGGCAGAGTAAAAGTGTATCCACCACAGTCTATGATGTCCGACATCTGTAATGAGAGGTGGCCACCCAACATCACAATATCTGGACATGGTTTCATCACATGTTGAAGACACTCACCATATCACTCTTCGAACATCTGACAAGTCATGCAGTTTCTGAACAGCTTGTGCTGAACCTCCGGGCCATCACTATCTGTCTTCAGTCAAACTCAGACAGATCACAGGCCTTTCCCATTCTACACATAGACAGCACACTGATATTACATGTGCAATGTGAGTGTCTGACTAGTAGTACTATACGCACTGTCCATTTGTCTGACTAGCAGTCACTCCTTACCAGGTGATGCTACTGGGGATGGGTTTATATCGATAGTAGGTCGGTGGTCATAATGTTCTGGCTGTTCAATGTACCTTGGCTATTATAATTCACTATGCTGTTAATAAATGCCTACCCACAAATCTATTTTCTTATTTATTATTAGACGTACTCCAGCACTGCCTTTATTTGATTTCATTTTGATTACCCTGCACTGGCCAGATCAAGAGTCCTGTTCTACCTGTCTCCAGACTTCAGTAATTCCCACTATATCTAATTTCAACCTATTAATTGCCCATCCTAATTCTCTAACCCAACCAACCTGGTTAAGGGATCTAACATTCCGTACACCAACCCATAGAATTACATATTTGTTTCTCCAGATGGGATTTTCCTGAGTAGTCATCACATGAAGATGTGAACGCAGGGGTATTTTACCCCCCCCCCCCCCCGAATATTTTACCCAAGAACATGTAGTCATCATTAAGCCATACAGTAGAGCTGCACACCCTCAGGAAAAATGACTGCAGTGTCCCCTTGTTTTCAGCTGTTTGCAGTACCAGCATAAAGAGGTCATGTTGGCTAATGTTATGCAACCAAGTACATCAACCATCCTGACCGTTGCCCCTGTAACTACTCAAGAGGCTGCCACTCCTCTTCAGAAACTACAGATTTTTCTTGCCCTCTCCACAGATACCTCTCCACTGTGGTCACATCTACAGTACATCTGTGGCTGTATTGCTGAGACATCCAAGCCACTGCATCGTGGCAAGGCCCACAGTTATGAACATTTATTTCTCAAAAACATAATAGCTAATATAATCAGGTGTTTGATACTTTAAATGCTCTACAAACAAAAGATCTCAGCTGGTGATATACTAACATCTAAAAATTTTATTATATGTCCATTGAATGTATAAATGCTAGTTTACCTTTCATAAGTTGAGAGCTGTGATTGTCTTAGTATCCATCTTTATACAAGTACTTACTTTTCCACTGCTGTCCCTTATTCGCCTGTCAAATTCACTCCCTTCCATGACGAGATACGTACTGTCAGGATGAATGATGCCACACTTCATTGCTATGGCTCTTGCAGTGTGTATATTGTCACCTGTTATCATACGGACTGTGATCCCTGCCCGTTGACATTGCTGTATGGCTTCTGGAACCTTAAAAAGATTAACATTAGTTATACTGGTCAATGGTGTTGTTGAAGGAGGAGTAGAAGAGGAGAAAGGGTGGGGCAAGGTTTAGATCATGTGGATATAAATATACAGAAATAAAATAAAACTGAACACACTAGGCAGAACTATGGACCTTAGTCATCAATTGCTGATATACACGTAAGCAATCAATTGCTGATGTACATGTAAGCACAGGAGGGCTTACTGTTACACACACAAGAAAAGATGTACACCTTTAGTCTCGTGTTTTCCATACCAGGAAAATAATTCCTTGATCGGGAGAGTCAATTCATAAGGAGGGACAAAAAATTAAGATAAGTATAGAACAGTGAGTGAAGGAGACATCATCACAGACACTTAAATATACAATTATAATTTATGAAATTCACATCCTCAGTTCTCTCTCTCTCTCTCTCTCTCTCTCTCTCTCTCTCTCTCTCTCTCTCTCCCTCCCCCCTTTCCACTTTCACCACTGCTCAAACAACACCATTCTCTCTCTACACTAAGTAAAATTATCTGCCAAAAGTGTATTTAGACATGTGCAATATGCTAATGTTGCACAACTAAATTCACAGTCCATTCTGTTGCAGCAGTTTGAATATTAAAGAAAAGTATGTATATAGGTTATGAAGGCAGTAAGGTGAGCTAAGTAAAATAATCTTGTAGTGTTACAAATTACTGCTGGTAGCACTGCAGACTTTACTACCTGAGCAACAACAGGTAGAAGTTCAGATTTTAATAATGTAGTGTATTTACACTGATGTACTGTTCTGGGTTTCATGTGCAATTAATGAGAATTATGAAGATATTATTCATTTGAAGGAAATTTACTCACAGCTGTGCAACATGATCTTTTACCATGCAGGAAGTGACTTCAAGAAAAGGTCTATTGCTTCACCATGATATCCTATGTCATTTATTGTAAGCAGTGAAAATCAAATAATATCTGTCCATCACAAACCAATTCTGTAACGTAATGTAAAGAGAAAGTCAGTGTTTGCCTATCAGTCAAATGATACAGATCAGCCTTTGTGTGGTATTAAAGCTGGTGTAAGCTATTGATTGTAATGAAAGTTAAGTTGTGATGCAGTACAGTTGATTCAGAGAAAAGGATTGGTTACCAAAGTATATTGTTTTCACAGATGACATTTATTTATGTGATAAAATTGTTCCAAAGGTGAAGTCAAACCTAGAGCAATTTACATAAAAGTGAATGGATTTTATATTTTACAAGATGGTAATTCACAGAGATCGTATTTACAACTTTTCATAGAAAGATGATGCACCTGTTTTGACTAAGGTGATATGAAATAATTTTTCTAAGAGAAATTCATCCTGGGAATTTATAAAGATCATAGTTTACCACTCCTATTGTGATTTCCTGTGGCTCATACTCTCAAAGACAGAAAGCAGTGGTAATTCAGTAAAATTATTAAATAAATGAAGAATGAAGGGGACCACTGGCCATTAAGTAGAAGCACATATGTCTCTCATGCAATGTAGCTGCACAAGTGTGTGTGTGTGTGTGTGTGTGTGTGTGTGTGTGTGTGTACTCAAGCTCATTGAGCGATTTACCTGAAAGCTAACAAAGTTTTTAATCTTTTTTTGTCTGCCTGTTTGTGACTCAACACTTCTACTATTCAGTGAGAAGTCTCCTTTATGCCTAAATTATTTACATTCTACCAGAACTTTCCTTACCACATTTGTAAATGAAGAATAGTAACATAGTCAAGAAAGATTCCAAACTCAGTAAAATGAAGGTGACATAAGTGGTAGAAAACAAATACATACTTGATTAACACTGAAATGAAACATTAGCAGATATAAAAAGAATTCTTACATATAGGAATAAAGGTTACATAGAAGGGATTGAGCAAAGGAGGTATCAGAATATCAGAAGCAGAGAGGAAAAGAAGTTTTCTAAATATGAGCCATCTTGGTGTCAAATACTGATACAGAACTGAGGAACAAATCCCTGAAAGTGAACATGGAGTACAGTATTGTATGGAAGAGAAATGTGGACCATGGCAAACCTTGAGAAGTAACAACTAGGAGTATTTTGCAATATTACTCTACAGAAAATACCCTCAGATTTCAGGAAGAATGTAACAATTCTGATTCCAAAGAAGGCAGGTTCTGATAGGTGTGTATACTACCAAACAATCAGTTTAATGAGCCATGGTTGCAAAATATTTGACGTGACTTACTCACAGAAGAATGGATGAACTTCTAGAAGTTGATCATTGGGACAATCAGGTTGGGTTCCAGAGAAAAGTAGGAACACACACGGCAATACTGATCCTACAATTTATTCTTGAAAGTAGGTTGAAGAAAGGCAAATCTATGCTTATTGATTTGTAGATTTAGAGAAAGATATTAACAATGTTGACAGGACTACACTCTTTGAAATTCTGAAGGCAGAACATATGGAGAGCAAAAGGTTATTTCCAACCATAGTTGTAATAGTTGAGGACTATGAAAAAGAAATAGTAGTTGAGAAGGGAGTGAGACCAAGTTGTAGCCTATCACCAATGTTATTCAATCTATACACTGAGCAATCAGTAACAGGAACCAACAAGAAATTTGGAACGGGAATTTCAGGTCATGGAGCGGAAATAAAAAGTTACAGTTAAGTATATTAACCACTACCTCCCAATATCTCCTCTCACTCATGGCTTTCACACTTCTCAGTTCCTCTGAATATGAAACAAATGAGGCATACCATTATTATAACACAAGACAGAAAGGTGATACGCACTGTAAACGGAAAAATCTCTCTGGTACAAAAAGGGGTAAAGTACACAAGCACAAAAATCTTTAATGCACTCGGGAGTAATATAAAATGTCTAAAAGAAAATAAAACGCTATTTAAAAAATAAATAAAAATAAATTAAAAAAAAACATTTTTCCTACTGGAAAAATGTTGCTACTCTTTAGATGAATTCTTCAGCAGAGATAAATAATTTGAGTAGTAATTCAGATTATTTCCTTTGGCATTGTATCTGCATTGTTTTCTTATCACTATTGTATTGTTCATTATCTCTACTATATTACTGTATTGTGCCAGTTTTGAATCATTCAGCTATCATGTGTAATATACCAGTATTTATTGTATGATATCTATATTGTATCTGCTTTGACTTGTCCCACATCCATGCGTAATCACACCATACTGGATCTATGGAATATGTATCTCAAATAAATAAATAAATAAATGTCAACAACAATGTGCTTCTGTCAGTGACAGCAAGGGCTTTGGAAGAAACATTAAATGGAACAGATAGTCCCTTGAAACGGATTATGAGATGAACATCAACAACAGTAAAACAATGGTAATGGAGTGTATACAAAGTATTAGGGTGGTGCATAAGTTCATAGATATATTTTTTTGTGCATGTTAGTATTCCAGCTGCTATGGGTTTATTTATCAATTACCATTCTTATTTATAGTTTGCTGTTGCTATTTGAGTTTACTTTTAATCATTTGGAAATAGTGAATGGAGATGTGGACACTGGAAAATTGAGTGCCAAGTGGAAAAAAACTGGAACATTTCAAAAGTATTCTTCTGTTGGAGTTCAAAGGAGGGGTGACAGCAATAGAGGCACCCAGAAACATCTGCGCCATGTATGGGGATAATGTCATTGGATAGAGCATCGCAACAAAACGGTTTTCTCATTTTAAGCAGGACTGTTCTGACAGTAGTAACTCTCCACTTTCAATAAGACCTTCATGGCTTGAAGATCACTGAAATGCATTAATCCACAATGATCCATGACAGTGTACTCAAGAACTGGCAGATATGATGAATGTGATCATTCCACCATCGTGCAACACTTATATGCATTGGGGAAGATTCAAAAATTGGATGTATGTGTAATGCATGCTATAAGCCAAAATCACAAAAATCAGCAGGTGGCCATAAGTGCATCTCTGCTTGCTTATCATCAATTCACTCATGAACAACAGCAATCATTTCTCCCCTGTATCATAACTAGTGATGAGGAATGGTGTCTTTATCCTAACATAAGGAAATGAAAGGAACAGTTGAGCCCAAAACAAAGGAGATACTCCCCATACAAAGACCTGTGCACATCCATGAAATACAATGTTATGCATCTGGTGGAACAGCGACAGTGTCGTGTACTACAAATTACTATCCTGAGGTGTAACCATCTCTGCTGACATTTGTTGTCAACAACTGAGACACCTTGCTGGTGCAATCCAAGAAAAACTATCATGCTACTCTTTGATAATGACTGCCTGCATTCTGCTATGCTGACAAAAAACACTGTAAAGGAGTTGGTCAGACAGTGTAAAGTGATGGTGCTACTACATGATATTCTGCTATATTGACAAAAAAACACTGTACAGGAGTTGGGCTGGGAAGTCATTCTGCAGTCACCTTATTCACCTGATCTTGCACCCTCAGACTGTCACCTTTTCCACTCTCTTCCAAACAACCTTCAAGGTACTTCCCTTCCAGATAAAAATGTGCTCCAAACATGACTTGGTGAGTTCTTTGCCTCAAACCACGATTTCTACAGTTGCAAAACCAGAAAGTTACCCCAGCATTGGCAGACTGTCATAAATAGTGAAGGATAATATAAGATTGATGACTACTAAAGTGTCTGTTATGTGCATCTGTTGTGTTCATTAAACTTATGGAAAAATGCTATGAACTTATGCATCAACATAATAATTCAGGTAATGCAAAGGGAATTAGAATGGGCAATGAGAAACTAATAGTAGCGAATGAGTTTTGCTATTTGGGCAGCAAAATAACTGATGGCGGCTGAAGAAGAGATGATATAAATGGAGACTGGTGATAGCAATAGAAGCATAGCTGAAAAAGAGGAATTTGTTAACAAATAATATGAATTTAAGGATTTTGAAGTCTTTTCTGAAAGTATTTGTCTGGAGTGTAGCCTTGCATGGAAGTGAAACGTGGGTGATAAGCAGTTAAGACAAGAGAGAACAGAAGTGTTTGAAATGTGGTGCTATGAAAGAATGTTGGAGTGAGATCGGTAGATTGAATAACTTATGAAGTGGTGCCAAATCAAATCAGGGGAGAAAGAATTCTATGGCACAACCTGATTAAAAGAAGAAATTGGCTGATAAGGCACACCCTGAAGCATCCAGGAATCCTCAATTTCTTAGTGGAAGGAAGTGTGGGGAGGCAAAAATTCTGGAGGGAGATTAAGGCTTGAATGCAGTAAACAGATTTTGGATGTAAGTTATGGTATTTATGAAGATTCGAAGCATCTTGCACAGGTAGAGTAGCATGTAGAACAATGACCGTGTGGTGTACTACAAATTGCTTCCCTGAAGTGTATCTATCACCGCTGAGATTAGTTGTCAACAACTGAGACATCTTGCAGACGCAGTCTGAGAGTAATGATCATGAAGGATACATGAACTGATGGTGCTACTCCATGACAACCAGTGTT
Organism: Schistocerca americana; assembly: GCF_021461395.2. Lineage (NCBI taxonomy): Eukaryota > Metazoa > Arthropoda > Insecta > Orthoptera > Acrididae > Schistocerca > Schistocerca americana. The sequence continues at coordinate 79,089,602 of NC_060129.1, read as the reverse complement.
CAGAAAAACAACAAAAAGAACACGGAAAATGATGAAGTACTATAAGAAAAGGAGACAAAAGTTAAATTCTGTGTCAGTCTATGACAGAAAATATGATAATATGCAAAACAAAGTTTATTTTATTCACAGATAGGTGGTGCACTAGAATTCCCTCCCTGAGGTTCACCAGTGACTATAGTGACAGGAGGGGCTTGAAGACAATGGCTTAAAAAATAAATTTGCCAAAGAGTGAGAATTGCAGACCCCGTAAGGTTGAATAAATGTTAGGAAAGAGAGAGAATAAGAAACAAATATAAACATAGGCTTCTGCAGCCATTGTCACACTCAATAAAATTTTTCTGCATTTGTGACCACATTGTCAATATATATAAAACTACCAACATTTCAGTCCCTGTAGCAAGCGACCTTCTTCAGTGTGTCTTTCTGCTGAATGAGAAAACTGTGTTTCTTATATACCTGCAGACCTGGATGTTGTCTAATTCTGATAGGCTGTTAAGGATGAAGGGGAGGGATGTTAGAAGTCTTTATTGGTGTTTTATTATTTCTTTTCATTGGTGGAAACCCAACATTTTGATTGGTGTTTGCATTACTGCATGTGATTGGTGGAAATTGGCGAATGGAAAACTAGGCGGCAGATGTCATGTGGTATTGTTTCCCCTGAGGCGTGCCAATACTCTATGTACCTGCAGTCGCCACAACCTCATGCATGCCTGTACGTGTTTCTTCACGTGTTCTATCATCCCGTAGCACTGTTATTGCTGGCAGCCAAGACATTTGAAGTTAGTACCCCTCCTTTCTGTTCATGTTGGATGGTCACTTAGCTATTCCTATTGCCTCTCTAATCTTCCTTCTGAAAGTTGGTTCAAATGGCTCTAAGCACTATGCTGTCTTGGTGTGCTGTCTTAGTCGGATATATCTTTCGTGTTCAGATATCCTGTCTCGCCTACATACACTAATCCACATTCACATCTGATTTCATAGAATCCAACAGCATGTAGTTTGCCAATTGTATCTTTCATTGTGTGAAGACCATCTTCTATTCTGTTGTTGCTTCAAAAAATCAGCTTGATGCCTGCTTGGGGGAGAATTTTGCCCACCTGTTCAGTGACACCTTGAACATAAGGTAATAGAGCAATGTTTTGTGTTTCCTTTTGCTATCCTCTATTGCCTTCATTCTTTGTTGCCATAGTTTTATCTATTACTTTCATTCCATAACCATTAACACAAAAAATAGACTTGAGGTTTTGTAGTTCACCCTTTAGATGTTCCTCATTGCTGATCCTGTCAGTCCTCTTGGTTAAAGTGTGCTGCTGGTTGAGATGTTGGTAGAAACTTCATAACTCTTCCCCTCCATGTGACCAGATAATGAAAGTACCGTAAACATATTGGAACCAACATTCTGGGCATAATGGTGTGGAATGGAGTGGTGGTTCTTCAAATGCTTCCATAAAAATGTCTGCTGCAATAGGCAAGAGAGGGGAGCCCATAGCTACACCATCTGTCTGTTCATAAAATTCCCCTTTCCACCTGAAATAGGTGGTCGTTAAACAGTAGCGCACTAGGTCACAGATATCAGGTGCCACGCATTCCTCTAAGATGTTAATAGTGTCTTGTACTGGTACATTTGTGAATAAAGACTTCATGTTGAAGCTAACCGTCAGGTTGTGGCTGAGATATACTTTTTCTTCTAAAGGCTCCACAAAATGGGTTGAGTCCTTAACATACAAATTTGTGTGGTCCACCAAATGTCAGAGCTTTGGAGCCAGTTCCTTCACTAGGCTGCACATTGGTGAGTTAATGGTACTCACAATCAGTCGTAAAGGAAAGGCCTCTTTATGGACCTTCAGTACACCATATATTCTTGGTGCCAGTGGAACTTGTGGAATGAGTCTTCTGGCCATGTTGAAGAAATTCATTCTAGTTTGCTTTAGCAGTGCTTGCCTTGATTTGATTATCTTGGCCATAGGATCTCCCTTAAGTTTCTTATAAATAGGTTCCCTCAGAAGATCCTCCATTTGTTTGCTATAATCGGTCATGTCCAACACAATGGTCGCATTTCCTTTGTGTGCTTGTGTTATTACTAAATGAGAGCTGTTCTTCAGTTCCATGAACAAGATTCTGACCCAAAGTTAGATATAACCTTGAATAGTGAAGATCATCCTTTCTCCTAGTGTTGTAGCCATGTACACTGCTATTACTTTAGAATTCATTCGGATTGTTAATAACATATTTATGAGTGAATATATATATTGTGAGGCTACAGTGAAGATCTATAGCTCTTTAAATAAGTGTCTGTGGGATGATCTTGGATGAGCTCCAGCAATTATTCTGATTACATGTTTTTGTGCAATGAACACTCTTTTCTCAATGATGAGTTACTCCAGAATATGATGCCATACAAAAGCAGAGAATGAAAATAGGCGTGGTAAACTAATTTACTCAGATGTACAGCGCCAAAATTTGCAATGACTCTAATAGCATAAGTAGCTGAACTCAAACGTTTCAGCAGATCCTCAGTGTGTTTTTTCCTGTTCAACCCCTCATCAATGCATACACCTAGAAATTTTGATTATTCTACCTTAGCTACCGATTTCTGATCGGAGTCTATATTTATTAATGGTGTCATTCCATTTACTGTATGGAACTGTATATACTGTGTTTTGTCAATGTTTAATGAGAGCCCATTTGCAGAGAACAACTTAATGATTTTATGAAAAACATCATTTACCACCAGTTAATTCTTGTCTGTTGGGTGTGATAGCTATACTTGTATCATCGGCAAAAAGTACCAGCTTTGCATCTTCGTGAATATAGAATGGCAAGTCATTAATATATATTAAGAACAACAGAGGACCCAAGACTGAACCTTGCGGCACCCCATTCTTGATTGTTCCCCAGTTTGAGAAATCACCAGTTTTTTTGCATATTATGTGAACTGCTTATTTCAACTTTCTGCACTCTTCCAGTTAGGTGTGATTTAAACCATTTGAGCACTGTCTCATTCATACCACAGTACTTGAACTTATCTAGAAGTATTCCATGATTTACACAATCAAAAGCCTTTGATAGATCCCAAAAAATCCCAACGGGTGACTTCCGGTTACTCAGAGCATTTAATATTTCATTAGTGAAAGTATATATAGCATTTTCCATTGAAAAACCCTTCTGGAAACCAAACTGACAGTTGTTAAAACTTTATTTTTACAAAGGTGTGAAGCTACTCTACAATACATTACTTTTTCAAGAATTTTGGATAAGGCAGTCAGAAGAGAAATTGGGAGGTAGTTGCTGACATCAGACGTATCCCCTTTTTTACGCAGTGGTTTAACAATGGGACACTTCAGTCTATCTGGGAAAATACCCTGCTTCAGAGAGCTGTTACATATGTGGCTAAGAATCCCACTTATTTCTTGGGAACAGGCTTTTATTGTCCTGCTGGAAATGCCATCAATTCCATGTGAGCTTTTATTCTTGAGAGAGTTTATTATCTTCCTAATTTCAGAGGGAGAGGTGGGTGGAATTTCAATTGTATCAAATGGTGTGGGTAAGGCCTCTTCCATTAACTGCCTTGCTTCTTCTAATGAACATTTAGATCCTATTTTCTCTACAGCATTTAAAAAATTATTATTCAAAATGTTTTCGACTTCCAGCTCATTGTTTATCAAGTTTCCATTCGCTTTGATGGTGATGCCATCATCCTGTACTCTTGTCAGTGTCATCGTAACTGCTGTCTGCTTCATGTCTGCTGTGCAGCAAGATATGTTAATTTAAGTATTAACTGTATTTTTCTTACTTGTCACTTCTTCTTCCATGTGTTTTTGCTTTTAGGAAGCTTTAATTGTTGAGTGCTAGTAATAGTGTTCCTTAGATTTTGTGTTTGTTTTGAATACAGTCAGAGAGAGTCCCTTTAGTCAGCCATAGTGCCAGTAGTGCTAGTGTTTGTTTTGAATACAGTTTAGAGACAGGTAGTGCTATTTCCATTGTTTTCTACAAGAAGTATCTAGTAACCACAGTTTAGTCAACTATCAGCCGCGTTTAGTGAATTAGCAGTCTAGTTAAAAGCTGATTAACTCCCTACAGTAAATTGATTTCTTAGGATGGGTAGGATGTGTGACTGCTGTGTACGGACGCAGGAGGAGCTGGCCACTGTTCACGAACAGCTGAACGTGTTGATGGCTGCGGTCAGCCGTCTTCAGACTGCTGCCTTGGAGTGTAGTGGCAGTGGGGAGTCTGGTGCATCGCACGGTACACCCCAGGTGTTACATGCTTCACCCACTGCCCCTGATGTCGAGACATCTTCGCGGGTACAAGGTGCGGTTGGGCCACCCTCTCCCCGAGGGGAGTGGCAGCTTCAGCGGCGTTCACGGTGCAAGAGGCGGAGGGTCAATGTAGAGGCTGGCCGTGTGGCATTGCCCGCTCTACCTGTGAGTGGACATGTGGCTGCTCCTTCAGCAAGGTCTGAGCAGGCACACGGGGAGAGGGGTTTATTAGTGATTGGGAGCTCCAACGTTAGGTGGTTGATGGAGCCCCTTAGGGAAATAGCGGAAAGGTCGGGGAAGAAGGCCAGTGTTACTCTGTCTGCTTGCCGGTGGGTCTCATCCCAGATGTGGAGGAGGCCCTGCCGGTGGCGATAGAGAGCACTGGGTGCACCCGACTGCTAATTGTTGCTCACGTCAGCACCAATGACTCCTGCCGTCTGGGTTCAGAGGTCATGCTCAGTTCATACAGGCAGTTGGCGGAGTTGGTGAAGGCGGAAAGCCTCGCTCACGGGGTGGAATTTGAGCTAACTATTTGTGGTATGGTTTGGAGCCGAGTGGAAGGCTTAAACCAGAGGTTCAGACAATTCTGCGAAGATCTGGGGTGCAAATTTCTGACCTCCGCTATCGGATGGAGAAATGTAGGGTCCCCCTGAATAGGTCAGGTGTGCACTACACGCAGGAAGTGGCTACAAGGGCAGCGGAGTGTGTGTGGAGTGCACATGTGGGTTTTTTAGTTTAGAGAATTCCCTCCCTAGGCCTGACAAGACGCCTCCTGAGACGCGGCAAGGTAGGATCAGGCAAAATGCGACAGGGAATAACAATATTAATGTGCTAATAGTAAACTGCAGGAGTGTCTATAGAAAGGTCCCAGAACTGCTCTCATTAACAAACGGCTACAAGGGCAGCGGAGTGTGTGTGGAGTGCACATGTGGGTTTTTTAGTTTAGAGAATTTCCTCCCTAGGCCTGACAAGACGCCTCCTGAGACGCGGCAAGGTAGGAGTAGGCAAAATGCGACAGGGAATAACAATATTAATGTGCTAATAGTAAACTGCAGGAGTGTCTATAAAAAGGTCCCAGAACTGCTCTCATTAACAAACGGTCACAATGCCCACATAGTACTAGGAACAGAAAGTTGGCTGAAACCAGATGTGAACAGTAATGAAGTTCTAAACTCAGATTGTAATGTATACTGCAGAGACAGGCTGGACAGTGAAGGGGGAGGCGTGTTTACAGCGATAAGAAGTGCAATAGTATCAAAGGAAACTGATGGAGATCCAAAATGTTAAATAATTTGGGTGAAGGTCACGGTTAAAGCAGGCTCAGACATGGTAATTGGATGTGTCTATAGGCCCCCTGGCTCAGCAGCTGTTGTGGCTGAGCGCCTGGAGGATAATTTGGAAAAAATTTCGAGTAGATTTCCCCACCATGTTATAGTTGTGGTTGGAGATTTTAACGTTCATAACGGGTGGCAGGGACAAAGAATCTAGTGAAATTTTTTAAAGAGCTTTATCTGAAAACTATCTTGAGCAGTTAAACAGAGAACCGACTCATGGCGATAACATATTAGATCTTCTGGTGACAAACAGACCCTAACTATTTGAAACAGTTAACACAGAACAGGGAATCAACTATCATAAAGCGGTTACTGCATCGATGATTTCAGCCATAAATAGAAATATTAAAAAAGGTAGGAAGATTTTTCTGTTTAGCAAAAGTGACAAAAAGCAGATTTCAGAATACTTGATGGCTCAACACAAAAGTTTTGTCTCAAGTACAGATAGTGTTGAGGATCAGTGGACAAAGTTCAAAACCATCGTACAATATGCGTTAGATGAGTATGTGCCAAGCAATATCGTAAGAGATGGAAAAGAGCCACCATAGTACAACAACTGAGTTAGAAAACTGCTGCAGAAGCAAAGGGAACTTCACAGCAAACATAAACATAGCCAAAGCCTTGCAGATAAACAAAAATTATGTAAAGCAAAATGTAGTGTGAGGAGGGCTATGCAAGAGGCGTTCAATGAATTCGAAAGTAAAGTTCTATGTACTGACTTGGCAGAAAATCCTAAGAAATTTTGGTCTTATATCAAAGCTGTAGGTGGATCAAAACAAAATGTCCAGACACTCTGTGACCAAAATGGTACTGAAACAGAGGATGACAGACTAAAGGCCGAAATATTAAATGTCTTTTTCCAAAGCTGTTTCACAGAGGAAGACTGCACTGTAGTTCCTTCTCTAGATTGTCACACAGATGACAAAATGGTAGATATTAAAATAGACGACAGAGGGATAGAGAAACAATTAAAATCGCTGAAAAGAGGAAAGGCCGCTGGACCCGATGGGATACCAGTTTGATTTCACACAGAGTACGCAAAGGAACTTGCCCCCCTTTTTGCAGCGGTGTACCATAGGTCTCTAGAAGAGTGTAGCATTCCAAAGGATTGGAAAAGGGCACAGGTCATCCCCATTTTCAAGAAAGGACATCGAACAGATGTCCAGAACTATACACCTATATCTCTAACGTCGCTCAGTTGTAGACTTTTGGAATATGTATTAAGTTTGAGTATAATGACTTTTCTGGAGACTAGAAATCTACTCTGTAGGAATCAGCATGGGTTTCAAAAAAGACAGTCGTGTGAAACCCAGCTCACGCTATTCATCCATGAGACTCAGAGGGCCATAGACACGAGTTCCCAGGTAGGTGTGTTTCTTGACTTCCGCAAGGCGTTTGATACAGTTCCCCACAGTTGTTTAATGAACAAAGTAAGAGCATATGGACTATCAGACCAATTGTGTGATTGGATTGAAAAGTTCCTAGATAACAGAACACAGCATGTCATTCTCAATGGAGAGAAGTCTTCCGAAGTAAGAGTGATTTCAGGTGTGCCACAGGGGAGTGTCGTAGGACCATTGGTATTCACAATATACATAAATGACCCTGTGGATGGCATTGGAAGTTCACTGAGGCTTTTTGTAGATGATGCTGTGGTATATCGAGAGGTTGTAACAATGGAAAACTGTAATGAAATGCAGGAGGATCTGCAGCGAATTGATGCAGGGTGCAGGGAATGGCAATTGAATCTCAATGTTGACAAGTGTAATGTGCTGCGAATACACAGAAAGAAAGATCCCTTATCATTTAGCTACAATATAGCAGGTCAGCAACTGGAAGCAGTTAATTCCATAAATTATCTGGGAGTATGCATTAGGACTGATTTAAAAGGGAATGATCATATAAAGTTGATCATCGGTAAAGCAGATGCCAGACTGAGATTCATTGGAAGAACCCTAAGGAAATGCAATCTGAAAACAAAGGAAGTAGGTTACAGTACACTTGTTCGCCCACTGCTTGAATACTGCTCATCAGTGTGGGATCCGTACCAGATAGGGTCGATAGAAGAGATAGAGAAGATCCAATGGAGAGCAGCATGCTTCTTTACAAACAGGATCATTTAGTAATTGCAAAAGCATTACAGAGATGATAGATAAACTCCAGTGGAAGACTCTGCAGGAGAGACCATAAGTAGCTCAGTACGGGCTTTTGTTAAAGTTTCGAGAACATACCTTCACCGAGAAGTCAAGCAGTATATTGCTCCCTCCTAAGTATATCTCACGAAGAGACCATGAGGATAAAATCAGAGAGATCAGAGCCCACACAGAGGCATACCAACAATCCTTCTTTCCACGAACAATACGAGACTGGAATAGAAGGGAACCAATAGAGGTACTCAAGGTACACTCCGCCACACACCGTCAGGTGGCTTGTGGAGTTTGGATGTAGATGTAGATGGTTGCTCTGTCTCCTTTGTAATAATATTCCAAATTGTTTTGATTTTGTTATCAGAGGTATGTATCTCAGATATGATGCACATGCTTTTGGACTTTTTAATAACCTTTCTTAATGTAGCACAGTAATTTTTATAATATTTGGCTGTTTCTGGGTCATTACTCTTTCTTGTTGTTAGATACAGTTCCCTTTTATGGTTACAAGATATTTTTATTCCTTTAGTGAGCCAAGGTTTTTTACATGATTTCTTATAGTTAAATTTAACTACTTTCTTGGGGAAACAGTTTTCAAATTCTCTCACAAGTGTATGATGAAATAAGTTATAGTATGAAGGCTTTCACGACCGGATGACAAATCTTCTGGTAAACCTTCCGGGATGTAAGGTCGTGGTCCATGAAACTCTTCAGCTCCTAACGTTTCGTCCAGAGCTGCGCTGGACATCTTCAGAGGGGTGTTTCTCCTCCGGTGAGTCTTGCCGACTGACGGGTCGGACGTCTGAGAGTGACTTATATATCGTAGAAAGTGGGCGTGACCAGAGTTGCACGTGATATGCAAAGATGATCTTTGTCAGAGATAAAACTTAACTATCGATTGTAATCTCGTCACGGATAAAACTGTCTAGCAATTCTGTAGTGCTACTGTCCAAATATCACTAAGTTTCGTGGTCTCTTCTTTTCGATTAAAATTATCCCTATGTTTATATATTTCAATTGCTTCTCTACAAAGCCGTGGGTAATAGTTCGTCGTCGTAGATAAAATTTTTGTTTCGGAAAACTTCACTTGATGATTTCCTGACTGAAAAGCGTGTTCTGCTACAGCCGATTTATCTGTTTTTCCTAAGCGGCAAAGACTTCTGTGTTCTTTTAACCGTGTATTTACGCTTCTTTTTGTTGTTCCTATATAAACTTTACCACATGTACACGGAATTTTATATACGCCACTGGCTGATAGAGGAGCACGTTTATCTTTTACAGACCGGAGAACATGACAAATTTTCTTCGTTGGTCTAAAAACAGGTCTAATATCATGTTTACTTAAAATCTTTCCAATCTGATCCGTTACTTTCTTTATAAAAGGGAGAGAGACTGTATTCTTCCATCGTTTTTCGGGCTTGTCCTAGGCTTTTTGTTGTTTGGGTGCAGAATTCTGCTTACTTCTTTCTTTGAGTAGCCATTTTTCTCAAATGTGTGCTTCAGATGTTTTAATTCGACATCTAGATACTCTGGCATGCAAATCCGTCTGGCTCTGTCAACGAGACTTTTAATCACACCTCTCTTTTTTTGTGGATGGTGGTTAGAGGTTTATGTAAGTATCTGTCTGTGTGCGTTATTTTTCTAAAAATCTGTTGTTTCAACAGACAGATGGAAGATTGAAACAACAGATTTTTAGAAAAATAATGCACACAGACAGATACTTACATAAAAACTCTAACCACCATCCAAAAAAAAAAGAGAGGTGTGATTAAAAGTCTCGTTGACAGAGCCAGACGGATTTGCACGCCAGAGTATCTAGATGTCGAATTAAAATATCTTAAGCACGCTTTTGAGAAAAATGGCTACTCAAAGAAAGAAGTAAGCAGAATTCTGCACCCAAACAACAAAAAGCCTAAGGACAAGCCCGAAAAACGATGGAAGAATACAGTCTCTCTCCCTTTTATAAAGAAAGTAACGGATCAGATTGGAAAGATTTTAAGTAAACATGATATTAGACCTGTTTTTAGACCAACGAAGAAAATTTGTCATGTTCTCCGGTCTGTAAAAGATAAACGTGCTCCTCTATCAGCCAGTGGCGTATATAAAATTCCGTGTACATGTGGTAAAGTTTATATAGGAACAACAAAAAGAAGCGTAAATACACAGTTAAAAGAACACAGAAGTCTTTGCCGCTTAGGAAAAACAGATAAATCGGCTGTAGCAGAACACGCTTTTCAGTCAGGAAATCATCAAGTGAAGTTTTCCGAAACAAAAATTTTATCTACGACGACGAACTATTACCCACGGCTTTGTAGAGAAGCAATTGAAATATATAAACATAGGGATAATTTTAATCAAAAAGAAGAGACCACGAAACTTAGTGATATTTGGACAGTAGCACTACAGAATTGCTAGACAGTTTTATCCGTGACGAGATTACGATTGATAGTTAAGTTTTATCTCTGACAAAGATCATCTCTGCATATCACGTGCAACTCTGGTCACGCCCACTTTCTACGATATATAAGTCGCTCTCAGACGTCCGACCCGTCAGTCGGCAAGACTCACCGGAGGAGAAACACCCCTCTGAAGATGTCCAGCGCAGCTCTGGACGAAACGTTAGGAGCTGAAGAGTTTCATGGACCACGACCTTACATCCCGGAAGGTTTACCAGAAGAAATAAGTTATATTTTAAATTAGCATCAAGTTCCTTGTACACCTCATCCCAGTCTAATTGCTGAAGATTTTCTCTGAAATTTCTAATAGTTGAGTCATTAATTAAACACACAACTTTGGAGGGTAGTTTTGAATTACTGAATGGAGCTATGTCATATACTGTAACTAGCTGAGCATCATGATCAGAAAGGCCATTCTCAACAGAACAAGAATTTATGTTTTTAAACCTATCTTGGTCTATAAAAGTGTTATCTATCAATGTGCTGCTGTCCTTTACTACCTCAGTGGGAAAATTAATGACAGATGTAAAATTGAAAGAACCGAGCAAGTCACCCAGGTCATTCTTCCTATTACACTCTTTCAGTGAATCAACACTGAAGTCCCCACAAACAATAATTTGCTTTCCCCTATCTGACAGATAGCACAACGAGGCATCCAAGTTTTCCAGGAATAAATCAAAGTTTCTTGAAGAGGACCTATATACTGTTACAATTATAAAAGAGCCCTCCTTCAGTTTAATTTGACAGGCACATGTTTCTATATGTTGCTCTAGACAAAACTTTTTTGTATCTAAGCTTTCTACACAGTGATAACTTTTGACATGTATGGCAACTCCTCCTCTCACCTTATTCTCTCTACTCATATGTGCAGCTAGTTTATAACCACTGATATTTACCTTTTCCATATCAGACACAATGTGATGCTCAGACAGGCATAGTATATCTATTACATTATCAGATTCAATGTCATCTAAACAAACCAGGAGCTCATCTACTTTATTCTTCAATCCCAGAATACTTTGGTGAAAAATGGTAACATTATTTTTACTTTACTTTTGTGAGAATCTACTTTTGTCTTTAATCCAACAACAGTTTGGTTAAATATGGCAACATTATTATTTACTTTCCTGTTGTGAGAATTTTGTGAGTTTTGCACCTCTTTAGCACCTGCCTGCCTGAACGTCTCATTGGACACTGATATTAGTCTAAAAAAGAGGTACATCCATGAGTACTAGTGTCCCCCCTTATGGCTTTCGCTAACAACCCTGCCAGTTTAGCCTTACCTTTCCTATTGAGGTGTACGTCATGCCTTGTGAAATCCTCCCTATCAATAGCCTCGACAGGAACCAATCTAATGTCTGACAGAGTGGCCGCCCTACACAACTGATCCAACTCCATATTTACCCTCCTGACAGAGCGGTTCAACTGGGGCTGATAATGTCGCATGAAAGCAGGCACCAGCCCAACATTGGTATGGGTCGTTGCGGAGACTATTTTCACCAGGTCACACTCAATACTGTAGCCCTGATCCCTATCAATACTGTTCCCCACTCCACCCACTATCATCACATGATCCTGCTTTGCGAAACCCTTGCACAAGGAAACTATATCCTCTAGCACCTGGCTAAGACTTGCACTTGGCTTGAAAAAGTTTGTGAACTGGTACCTGTCACCTAATTTTTCCTGCAAAATCTGGCTCACACCTCTTCCATGGCTGCTACCTAGCACCAGAACTTTCCTCTTACTTTCTACTTTTTTTGAAACAGTTGGTTTCCTAGTGAGATTCTGTTGCATCTTAACTACATCTACTTCTACTGGAGCCTCTTTCTTACTTAACTGTGGTAGATAGGCAAATCTATTGGTTGTGCCAATTGGGAAACTGTCAGACACTGTCCTCTTTTTTGTGGCCCCTGTTCCCAGCTACCACTTCCCACTGCTGTTTACCATTCTCACCCATTAACCTCTTTAGTTCCTCCCTCGCTCTGTCCAAATCAGCCTGAAGGGCTCTAATTTTCTCCTCCTGTTCAGCTATAATCCTATCTCTTGAGCAAACCCTGCAAAAGAGTGCAAGAGTCTCGTTTGCTTCCCCAATTCCCACGCCGCTACAATTTCCCCGATGAAACCACCTGTCACAACAGCTGCAAAAAAACCCTGAACTAACTTTCCTACTGCAGCTCACACACTTAGTATCCATGGTGGTTTGGCAATTAGTTAAGAGATTTACTAAGTGATAATGATAATATATTAAATACAGATGCAAAAGGGCACTAAATATGTTTTGGAAACTAATATGTAAGAAAACTATTACCAAATGCACTTAAATTTGTGGCATAATGCTAAATATGCACAATCAAAAATTAGGTCTAGACAGTCAAGTGTAACCACAATGAACATTTTGCGATAAGTGGAAGAATATGTAAATAAAAGAAAAACCTTCAATGGCAAGCTTGAAGAGCACACTAATGAACGTATTTAATTAGTTAATCTACACCAAAAGCACTTAAGATTGCAGTATAACAAACAACGTGAAGAATATCTGTTACAAGCCAGCAGAGCTTTGTTACGGGAAAGGATCCACCATATTCGAATAAGTCTCAACACAAACAACTGGAAACTTTGTCAACTGCACCTTTTCCTTGCTGGAAAGCTGATCATGGATGACTGGGAGAAGGTTGACATGTTAACCTTTCAACAAGCTAGAAGGTTGGGTGATATTACCGCCATCCATCAGATGAGGAAGCTCTACAAACAGCAGCAGAAAACCACTGGGGAAGGACTGATACTGGACACTTGACAGATGATGGTCAGCCTTTCCATCCACATTTTAAGCAATTCAGCCACATTTTAAGCACTGCAGCCACACAAATTCTGGCTAAAGGGATGACTTTCACAGTCACACCAAAACGAGTTCCAAAAGAAGACAGCATTGAATCTGTCAAAGCTGAGGCAGACAGAATTAGACAAGAAACAGTACGGGTCCTGACTCAAGCAAAGCCTATGAAATGAAATATCAGCAAGGAGGAATGTCATGCTGTCGCGGAACTGAAGAACAGCTCTCATTTAGTAATAGCATGAGCAGACAAGGTAAATGCAATCGTTGTGTTGGACATGGAGGATTATAACAAAAGAATGGAGGATCTTCTGAATGAACTCATTTATAAGAAACTTAAGAGAGATCCGATGGCCAAGATAATCAATCGACGCAAGCACTGCTTAAGCAAACTAGAATGAATTTCAACACAGCCAGAAGACTCATCCCACATGTTCCACAACCACCAAGAATAAATAGTGTAAAGAAGGTCCATAAAGAGGCCTTTCCTTTGTGAGTAACATTAATTCATTGATGTACAGTATAGCAAAGGAACTGGCTCCAAAGCTCCTACATTTGGTGGGTCACACAAATTCATACGTTAAGGACTCCACTCATTTTGAGGAACCTTAAGAAGTAAAGTGTATCTCAGCCACAGACCTTATGGTTAGCTTTGGCGTGAAGTCTTTATTCATGAATATACTGGTACAAGACACCATGAACGTCTTAGAGGAACGCATGGTACCTTGTATCTGTGATCTAGTGCAACACTGTTTAACAATCGCCTATTTCAGGTGGAAAGGGGAATTTTATGAACAGACAGATAGTGTAGCTAAGGGCTCCCCTATGGAAGCATTTTAAGAAACAGTGCTCCAGTCAGCACCATTATGCCCAGAATGTTGGCTTCGATATGTTGACGATACTTTTGTTATCTGGTCACATGGAGAGGAAGAGTTGTGAAGTTTCTACCGACACTTCAACCAGCAGCACAGCAGAATCCAATTCACTATGGAGAAAGAAAAGAATGGGATGCTGCCTTTCTTTGATGTGGAAGTTTACAGAAAACCTGATGGTAAACTGGGCCATAGAGTATGTAGGAAGCCAACCAGTACTGGCAGGTACTTGCATGCCTCCTCCCATCATCACCCTACGCAGAAGAAATCTGCCCTGCACACTTTAACCAAGAGGGCTCACAGGATCAGTGATAAGGAACATCTAAAGGATGAACTACAAAACCTCAAGTCCATTTTTGTGCCGTGGTTATGGAATGAATGTAACAGATAAAACTATAGTAACAAAGAATGAAGGAAATAGAGGATAGCAAAAGGAAGTACAAAACACCACTCTATTACCATATGTTCAAGGTGTTACTGAACAGGTGGGCAAAATCCTCTCCTGAGCAGGCATCAAGCTGATTTTCTGAAGCAGCAACAGAAAAGAAGATGGTCTTCGCAAAACGAAAGGTACAGTTGACAAACTAAATGCTGCTAGAGTCTACGAAATCAGGTGCAAATGTGGATTAGTGTATGTAGGTGACATGGGGCGACTCATCAGTACATGGATATCTGAACGTGAAAGATATATCCAACTAAGACAGCACACCAAGTCAGCAGTGGCAGATCACCAGGATGAGTGCAGCAAACAGATTGTTTTTGGTGAAGCATGCATACTGGCAAAACAGCCTCTTACTTTCAGAAGGAAGATTAGAGAGGCAATAGAAATAGCCAAACGACTGACCAACATGAAGAGAGAGGACGAGTACCAACTTCTGACATCTTGGCTGCCTGCAATAACAGTGCTACAGGATGACATCTCATGTGAAGCAACACATACAGGCGTGTGTAAGACCACTGCGGCTGCACCTTGGCTGCCACTTGAAAGCAGGAAAACAATGCCGCATCACAGCTGCCGCATAGTTCTCCATTTGCCAATTTCCACCAATCACAAGCAGTAATGCAAACACCAATCAAAACGTTTGGTTTCAACTAATGAAAAAAAATAATAAAAACACCAACAGAGGCTTCTTATATCCCTCTCCTTCACCCTTAACAGCCTATCAGAATCAGACAACAGCCATGTCTGCAGTTAGTTATATAAGAAACGAAGTTCTCTCATTCAGCAGTAAACAAAACACACTGAAGAAGGTCACTTGCAAGAGGGACCAAAACGCCAGTAGTTTATATGTATTGACAATGTGGTCACAAACCCAGAAAAATTTTATTGAATGTGATAAAAAATAAGTTCATGCCAAAGCTGTACTAGAAGAACAGACAGATTAGGAAAACATCTACTACATTTTCCACAGTTACATAAATGGTACGGGAAGCAGATTCTAAATCTACACCTATACTTTGCAAACCACTGTAAAGTTCATGGCAGAGAGTGTGTCCTGCTGTATCAGTTATTAGTGTGTTTTGTTGTTCCATGCATATATGGAGCACAGGAAGCAAGACTGTTTAAATGTCTATATGCATGCTGTCATTAGTGTGATATTGTGTTCACGATCCTTGCGGCAGTGATTCAAATGGAGTTGTAATATATTACTATGTGCAAATCTTTTAAAGCTGGTTCTAAAACCATTATAAGTTGGTTTTCACAGGATAGTCTGCATCTATCCTCAAATTTTTGACAGTTCAGTTATTTCAGCATATTCAAGACACTCTCCCATGGGTCAAAGAAACCTGTGATCATTCATGCTGCCTTCTTTTTACCTGTTCAAGATACCTGTTAACTCATTTGGTACATGAAGCCACTCACTTATTATTTTATTTTAGCATGGGTCACATTAATATTTTGTGTGCAGTTTCCTTTGTAGAGTCATGGATTTCCTTAGTATTCTACCAATGAACAGCCGTCTTTCACCTTCTTTACTTTTGACTTAGTCTGTATGATTTTTCCATTTCATATCCCTATCAACCCCCCTCCCCCCAACTGTGGACTTTGCCATTGGTGGGGAGTCTTGTATGCCTCAGTGGTACAGATAGATGTACCATAGGTGCAACCACAGTTGAGGGGTATTTGTTGAAAGGCCAGACAAACTTGTGGTTCCTGAAGAGGGGCAGCAGTCCTTTCAGTAGTTATAGGGGCAACACCTTGGATGATTGACTAAACTGGCCTTGTAACATTAACCAAAATGGCCTAGCCATGCTACTAGTATGAATGGCTGAAAGCAAGGGGAAACTACAGCCATAATTTTTCCCAAGTGCATGCAGCTGTGCTGTATGGTTAGACAACATTCCGTTAGAATTACTGATAGCCTTTGGAGAGTCAGCCATGACAAAACTCTGCCATTGGGTAGCAAAGTGTATGTGACTGGCGAAATACCCTCAAACTTCAAGAAGAATATAATAATTCCAATACCAAAGAAAGCAGGTGTTGACAGGTGTGGAAATTACCAAACTATCAGTTTAATAAGTCATGGCTGCAAAATACTAACATGAATTCCTTACAGACAAATGGAAAAACTGGTACAAGCCAACCTCAGGGAAGATGAGTGTGGATTCTGTAGAAATGTGGCACATGCAAGGCAATGATTTGATTTGACTTGATTTATTTCATGTTCCATAGGTCCAACTGTGTTGGGTTCACTAGGACTTGGAATGGGTCAGTATTTTACAAGTACAATATGATAATCTTATAGCATATACAGACATTTCAGTGCATAATTATATAAAAATTTATACAGTGAATTCTTTGAGCAGCAATACAGTAAAAAGAAAATACATTAACGCACTACAGAAAACAGATACAGAGCACACACAGATACAGAGCTCAAGTTAAATAACATTCTTAGTGGCATTATGTAAACTTGTATTGTAAATATTAAAATTTTGCAATTTATTTAATTAAAAATTCATCTAGACAGTAAAAAGATTTTTCTAGCAGAAATATTTTAGTGCTTTCTTACATTTACTCTTGTTATGAATCTCTGTCTTTATTTCAGAAGGAAGAGTATTGAAGAGTTTTGTTCCAGTGTAATGGACTCCCTTTTGTGCCAAGCTCAAATTTCTATCCTCACTGTGTATGTCATTCTCCCCCCATGTGTTATGCTCATGATAATTCTTGGCTGAAATATCTCTATATTTTTACAAACAAAATACACGAGAGAAAAAATATATTGGCATGTAGTTGAGTATATTTTAAGTTTTTGAAAGCTATTTCTACATGAGTCTCTTGGGAACAATCCACATATAATTCTTAAAGCTCTTTCCTGTGCAATGAACGCTTTCCTTGCTAATGGCTGGTTGCTCCAAAAAATAATGCCTTATTGAATGAGTGAGTGAAAATAGCCATAGTATGCCACTTTTGCAGTGTTAGGTTCAACACATGTAGTGACAACCCGTAGAGCATATATAGCAGAGCTGAGTCTCTTACAGAGATCTATAATATATGAAGACCAGTTCATTTTCTTGTCAATGTGCACTCCAAGAAATTTTGTTGTTTCCATTCTATCTATTGGCTGATTACCACATGTCACACTTATCTCTCTCTCTCTCTTTTTCTGTTTTTGTACAGAACTGAATAAAGCTGGTCTTACTGGAATTCAATGAGAGATCATTCACCTTGAACCAATTAACCACATCTGAGAGTATGTGATTAATGAGTTCCTCAAGATTACTGTTTGTTCTACTGCTCATAAAAATTGTGGTATTGTCAGCAAATAATGTAAATTTATGTGGCAGGCTTGTGCATGATGGTAGATCATTTATAAAAATCAGGAATAATAGTGGCCCAAGAACTGAGCACTGAGGCACTACACATGTAATGGAACTCCAATCAGAAAGTGAGGAAACATCACATATTCCACCCGAGCTGTTCAAGACAACTTTTTGTTTTCTGTCATGGAGGTATGACTGTAGCCAATTGCCTGCAACACTACCTATTCCTACTAATTTTGCTTTTTGCAAGAGAATCTGGTGATCAACACAGTCAAACGCTTTAGATAAATCACAGAAGACACCAAGTGCAAGCATTTTTTCATTAAGGGTTTCTAGGAATTCATTTGCAAGTGCATAGACTGTGTCTTCTGTTGAATGGCCATTTTGAAAGCCAAATTGGCTCTTGCTGAGAACTCCATTCTTCATGAGATGATCAGTAATTCTAACATGTATTAGCTTTTCTAGAATTTTGGCGAAAGCTGTCAGCAAAGAGATAGGTCAATAGTTAGTTAGTTCAGCTTTATCGCTCTTTTTCTACAGGGGCTTCATAATGGCATACTTAAGTCTACTGGGAACAACACCTTTCTGAAGTCCTTGTGAACCTAACACAGTTGGACCTGTGGAACATGAAATAAATCAAATCAAATTGAAAATATGACAGAGAATGTCCCTTATCTACACACAAGAATATTTCAATAAATTAGTAGATATATTATCAACCCCTGCAGAGTTTTTACTTTTTAGAGACATGATGATATTTTGAATTTCTTCTACAGTGACAGGATTAAGGTGCATTTCTGAAATTGTGTTTGAATATACTGCTTGACAAAGAGTTATATCTTCATCAACATTGGGCTTGCAACCAATCTGTTGAGTTACTGGTAGGAAGTGTTTATTAAAAATCTCAGCCACAGTTTTGGGGTTATCTAATAGGGTATCTTCATATTTGATTTTATTTACATCTTCTTTGCTTGTAGTATCTCTTCCTGTTTCATTTTTTACAATGCTCCAAATTGTTTTTATTTTATTATTAGAATTATCTATTTTCTTCTCATAATAAAGGGCTTTTGATTTCTGTATTAGTTTCTTTAAAATTTTACAGTATAATCTATAGTGTTCCCATTTTTCTTCATCTTTACATAATCTTATCGCAGCATAAGTTTCCCTTTTGGTTTTACATGACTGTTTTATACCTTCTGTAATCCAAGGCTTACTTACAGAATTGGAAGCACTGTTTCTGACTCATTTCTTGGGAAATATTTCTTCAAAAAGAGGACAGAATTCATTTATAAAACAGTTAAATTTAGTATCAACATTTCCATGGCTATATACTAAAGACCAATCCATTTGCTGCAACCTTTGGTTGAAAGTTTCTTTTGCCTCTTTATTCATTACTCTTATGAATTTCCATTGAGGAAATTCTTTTTTGAACAGATTAACATCATAAAGAGTGAGAATTTGTCCATCATGATCTGAAAGCCCACTTATAACCTGCCTGACAGTATAATTCTGATGTCTTCCTACATCTAAAAAAAAAAATATTATCAACCATGGTTTGGGACTCGTATGTAATTCTTGTTGGGATGTTTATTACTGATATCAGATTATGTAAGATCATCACAATCTCAAAGTCAATTTTATTCTTATTTTCTGTCATAAATATTCTTATTTTCTGTCATAAAGTTTATATTGAAATCACCAAAAACAACAATATACTTTGCTGACAGAAGGAGTTTCATTAAATGTAGAAAAGTTTTTATGTCACCTGAAGGAGTCCTGTAGACAGCCAATACTATTATTGTGTAGAATTTAGTTATTATTTCTGTTGCACATGCCTCAAATTGTTGTTCCACACAATACTTCTTAATATCTATAGCTTTGTATGCTACACTATCCTTAACAAAAATTGCTACTCCACCTTTGTCTTTACTTTCCCTACAGTAGTATGTTACTAAACTGTAATTTACTATAGATGGCAAGGCACATTTATCAGTAACATGGTGCTCAGTTAAGCACAAAATCTGAGCATTATTTATACTGTCCTCTTCATTAATGTTAATAAGAAGTTGATCTGTTTTGTTTAAGAGGCCCCTTATATTTTGATGAAAGAAAGAGATGCCTTCCTCTTGCTTTTTCATTTTATTAGTGCTGTTACCTGACAGAGAATCCACTGGAGTCTGTATTGAGACAGGAGGGAGGAGATGCTTGACACTACTACTGTTGTCCCTTCTTTTTCTTCAGGCTCACACATGAAAAATCGTTGGGATGAGAAGGAGTCTCAGCATTTCTTCTGCTCAACAGACTTCTATTTGTTGCTGTCGATGGTGATGCTGTTTCTGACACTTCAAATGTTGGTTCTGCCACTAATGACCCTATGACTTATCTTAGAAGATAGATTAAGGAAAGGCAAGGCAAACCAATGTTTCTAGCATTTGTAGACTTAGAGAAAGCTTTTGACAATGTAGACTGGAATACTCTGTTTCAAATTCTGAAGGTGGCAGGGATAAAACACAGGGAGTGGAAAGCTACTTAAAATTTGTACAGAAACTAGATGGCAGTTATAAGAGTCGAGGGGAATCAAAGGGTAGCAGTGGTTGGGAAGGGAGTGAGATGGGGTTGTAGCCTATCCCCGATGTTATTCAATCTGTATATTGAGCAAGCAGTAAAGGAAACAAAAGCAAAATTTGGAGTGAGAATTAAAATCCAGGGAAAGAAATAAAAACTTGGAGGTTTGCCGATGACATTTTAATTCTGTCAGAGACAGCAAGGGGCCTGGAAGAGCAGTTGAACGGAATGGACAGTGTCTTGAAGGGAGGATATAAGATGAACATCAACAAAAACAAAACGAGGATAATGGAATGTAGTCACATTAAATCAGGTGATTCTGAGGGAATTAGATTAGGAAATGAGAAACTTAAGGTAGTAGATGAGTTTTACTGTTTGGGGAGCAAAATAACTGATGATGGATGAAGTAGAGAGGATATAAAATGTAGAATGGCAATGGCAATGGCAAGGAAAGCATTTCTGAAGAAGAGACACTTCTTAACATTGAGCATAGACTTAAGCGTCAGGAAGTCTTTTCTGAAAGTATTTGTTTGGAGTGTAGCCATGTATGGAAGCAAAACATGGATGATAAATAGTTTAGACAAGAAGAGAATGGAAGCTTTTGAAATGTGGTGCTACAGAAGAATGCTGAAGATTATATGGGTAGATCATGTAACTAATGCAAAGGTACTGAATAGGATTGGGGAGAAAAGGAATTTGTGGTACAACTTGACTTGAAGAAGGGATCGGCTAGTAGGACATGTTCTGAGGCATCAAGGGATCGCCAGTTTAGTATTGGAGGAAGTGTGGAGGTTAAAAATTGTAGAGAGAGATCAAGGAGTGAATACACTAAGCAGTTTCAGAAGTATGTAGGTAGCAGTAGTTACTCGGAGATGAAGAAGCTTGCACAGGATAGAGCAGCATGGAGAGCTGCATCAAACCAGTCTCTGGAGTGAAGATCACCACAACAACAACAACCACCCTATAAACTCTTTCAAAAAGGTACCTGTTGGCACAGTTAAAAGTAGTCCACCTTATCTTTGAATACAAATACAATATTTCAACTTCTGAAATAAAGTAAACAGCTACAACAATGGACAGCTTCATGCAATAATCACCTGCCAGCTTTTTTCCGTCAGCATTTCAGTTTATTTCATCACTGAAGTTAGATGGTTCTCTTTGCAGTCTGCAAAATGAGTTTCTTGATGAAGAAAGAATTGAAATTGTGGAAGCAAATGTGAAAGCAGGTTCGATTATGAAAACTAGTGAAATTTTTGGGGTCAAGTATCTGGATAGAAGACAACAGCAATACAGAGTCTGTACAAAAATTGGTGCACCTACAGATCTCTTTAAAATGTAAATTGACAAAGAATTCCTTCGTTTCACAGACCAGAAGTTACTGCAGACATTCCCTGAAGTATTACTCAGAGCCGAAAGAAGTCGACATGTAAATTGGCCCAAGAGGTGTATGTAAGTAGGACTTGCCAGCGGATATTGAAAAGTCTTAATTTGAAGCCATATCATGTGATAGTTGTGCAGCAATTATGGGAGGATGATATAAACATGTAGATTACTGCACGTGGTTTGTTAGACAATGAGTAATGACGCATGGTTTCATCCGGTTCATTCTGGTGTTGTGAATTCACAGAATGTGAGGTATGGAGCAATGGAGAACCCTAACTCACTCCATGATGAAAAAGCCTACATTTGATGCAGTGTAACAGGAGTGCTCATCATCAGACTGACATTTTTGACACTACCCCCAACATGGTTGCATATTAGATACATTATGTGCTCATCTGACTGAATATGAAAGACAATACTCTTTCTTGCAGCATGATGGGGGCAACGTGCCACATGTCTAAATTATTCCTGGAGCAAGTCCATGATATCTTCACTGATGAACAAATTGTCAGCAAACATTTATGGTCACCATGTTCACTGGATCTAACGTGATTTTTTCCTATGAGGACACTTGAACAGCAAGGTCTATAAAACAAACCCACACATAATACAGGAACTGAAAGACAACATCAGCCATGAGGTTTTCACCACTGATAGCTGAACTATATGCCAGATGCATCTGAATATGCTTAGACATACACAGCTGGGTACTGATGTTGCAAAGACTCACTTTCAACATCTTCTATAAATTTATTTTCACTGTATTTTTAATTGTAAATAAATGGTAAGCTCTTCATTTCTGTAATTTCATTGCATCCCTTTATACTTACATGGGTTATTTTCTCCACTGCCCTGAATTTGTATTAGTTGACCATTTCCAATTGTGACTCATTGATATTAAAGTCATAGGACACTCTGTGCACAATTTTATATTCCTGAAAACGTAAAGCAAGTTTCTAACCTTTTGCACCACTTTCAAATCTTATCTAGATTGGACTGAATATTTGTGCTGTGTCTTTCAGTAGTGCCTGGTTATAGATAACTGCATCATCAGTGAAAAGTCTGAGGTAACTATTAACATTGTTTGCTAAGCCATTAATATACATCAGGTACAGAAATGGTCCCCACACACTTCCCTGGTGCACATCAGATGTTACTTCTACATTTGATGATGATTCTCCATCCAAGACAACTTGCTGTGTCCTTTCTATAATAAAATCCTCAATCCAGTCACAAATTTTGCTTGATACCCCATGTGATTCAATCTGTACACTGAACAAGCAGTAAAGGAAACCAAATAAAAATTTGAAGAAGGAATTAAAGTTGAGGGAGAAGAAATAAAAACACTAAGGTTTGTCGATGGCATTGTAATTATGTCAGAGACAGCAAAGGACTTGGAAGAGCAGTTGAATGGAATGGACAGTGTCTTGGAAGGAGGATATATGATGACTATCAAAAAAAGCAAAACAAGGACAATAGAAAGTAATTGAATTAAAGTGGGTGATGCTGCGAGAATTAGATAACAAAACAAGTATCTGAAAGTAATACTTGATTTTTGCTATTTGAACAGGAAAATAACTGATGATGGCTGAAGTAAAGAAGATATAAAATGTAGACTGGCAGTGGCAAGAAAAAAATTTCTGAGGAAGACAAATTTGTTAACACTGAATACAGATTTAAGTGTTAGAAAATTTGTTCTGAAGGTATTTGTCTGAGCTATAGCCATCTGTGGAAGTGAAACATGGACGATAAGCAGTTTAGACAAAAAGAGAATAGAAGGTTTCAACATGTTGTGTTACAAAATAATGTTGAAGATAGATGGATAGATCACAGAAACTATGAAGTCTGTTCAAAAAATTCTGGAACTTTGTCCACAAATTTTTTTACGCTTACCTTTGACTTCTTGTGCATGGTCTCCTTCAAAATACTCTCTTCCACAATTGATACACTGTTCCCAATGCCATTTACACTTCTGGAAGCAGTCTTCACATGTCTCTTGCTGGACTGTGTGAAGCACCATCTGTGATTCTCCTTCTCTCTTGTCTGTTGTTGCAAATCTTCATCCTTTCAATGGGGTTTTCAACTATGGGAATAAAAAAAAAAGTCTGCAGTGGCAAGGTCTGGAAATTACAGAGGATGAGGCACCACAGTGATTTTGTTTCTTGTGCGATAGTCATGCACCAATAGGGATGAATGTGTCTCACTCCATTTCAGACTGTTTCCTTCTCACAATTTCTCGCAGGTGTCACAATACATTCTGATAGTACCATCAATTAACAGTTTATCCCTGTGGCATGAATTCTTGATGAACTAATCCTTCAGGGTCAAAGAAGACTATCAGCATTGCTTTGACATTTGACCTGACCTGCTGTACTTCTTTTGGTCTTGAAGAAGTTTTCCTAACCCATTGTGAAGATTGAAACTTAGACCCACATCTCATCATCAGTTATGATTCTCATAATGAACATCTCAAACTTATTTGCACAATTTAAAAGCTCTTCACACATTGCAAGGTGAAGGTCCCTCTGGTCTTGACCCATGAGTCATGGGAAAAACTTGGTGGGAGCATGATGCTTTCCAAAATGCTGTGCCAGGATTTTATGACGTGATCCAACTAAAATGTTACATTCTTCTGCTCTCTCTCGGACAGTCAGTCTTCAATTGGAATGCACAGTTTTGTTGATGTTCCTGTCATGACCATCAAGGTAGGCGCCAAAGGGCATCCTGAATGAGGGTCATCTTTAACTTCTGTCTGGCCATTTTTAAACTGTGAGACCAATTTGTAACACCAAATACGGCTTAAGCACTCATCACCATAGGCTTCCTGCGTCATTTGGTGTGGCTCTGTAAAGGTTTTCTTACGTTTCATGGAAAATTTAATGCAGGTATATTGCTCCTGTAACCCTACCATCTGGAAATTCACAAGTTGTGTTACACAATGTTCTGTTCAATACAGCACTGAAGAATAACTAACAGACAAACAACAATGGACCTGGCAGTTACACATTAAACACAGGTGTGCACAGAGATGCCAATGCATTTCACACCAACTCAGCACTGGTGTGAAATTATGAATGTTCTGGAATTTTTTGAACAGCCCTCATATGAGGCAGCACAACTTTACCAAAAGAAGAAATTGGTTTGTAGAACACATTCTGAGACATCAAGGGATCGCCTAGTTAGTACTGGAGGGAATTGTGGGGTGGGGGATTGAAAACAATAGAGGGAGACCAAGAGATGAATACAGTAGGCAGATTCAGAAGGATGTAGGGTGCAGTAGTTATTTGGAGGTAAAAAGGCTCACACGTTACAGAGTAGTATGGAGAACTGCATCAACCAGTCTTCCAACCGAAGACCTTAACAAGAACAACAGTCCTATACAACTGTACTTCTGATAGTAAGCATAGACATGGTACTGAGTCACAAATCAAGGAATAATCCATCTAACTGACTACCTTGATCCAAACATTTCTGTATGTCAAGTGTGAGTTGGGTTTCACGACTCTGATGGCTGGCAAGGAGGTTGTAATTCTGATCAAGGTATCTGATTATGTCTGAGTCCAGGATATGTTCTAAGATTCTACAACAGATGGATGTGAAGGATATTGGATGGTAGTTTTGTGTATCACTTCTGCCACCTTGCTTGTAGACAGATGTGGCATATGCTTTCTTCCAGTCACTGGGCACCCCATCACCCCTCTAATGGTCTTTGGATGACAGGAGAGACAGTATGGTACTGAGGTACAAGACTCACACGTCTCTCGCAGTTGACTCACGTATTGTGTGCAGCCAATCTTCTTCTTGGGTCACACAGGGTCACACAGCTGCATCGATCTTCACAAACTCTTCTTTTCCGAAGACTATAGCTGGTTAAGACTTCTTTTCTACTCTTGAAATGATTCTGTACTCTTAGGATACTTTGGTTCAACTCTGTTATATTTTCATCTCAACAATAAGACAATTTCACAAGTTTCACAAAAACATTCAGCTCTCGCGAGTCAACCCCATCTTGGACCATTAGAAACTAACAAATACAATTATAAAATGTTTGGTTTAATAACAACTATAAAACCAGTTCTTGCTTCTCCCAAGTCCAACACGCAAAAAGTCAAATGTAAAAATATTTTTGTTCAATACATAAATCATTTGTTCACAACAATACAGTCATTATACCATCAAGGAATAGAGTGTATTTGTTCTTTGTTGGGGACATACAACTTCTCAAGCTCGCACTGCAAACACCTGTCCTTGCCGATCCACCATCAATATTGCTGTATTCTGCCGATACACGTCCATCCAGCACACACAGAAACCGGTGGTGAGGTAGACACATTTCCACTCTCTCACCCTCATACTTAAAATATCGGGTGTTTGAGATGGTGGAAAGCCGAGTGTCTCTAGAACTTACACCGAAATTCTCAAAGCACTACACCCCTCCCAAAAGGGTCTACAGTAGATCATAGTTAAAAGAGTGGCTAATTCAGCCATGTATTCAGTACAGGATATAATAATGATTTTGTTGGGCACTGTTCAGTTTTAACAATTTTGACAGTGTCTCAATGCCACTTCCATTATTATCTATTTCACTCATCTATTCAGTGTTACAAGGATTAAATTTGGGCAATACTCCTGGAGTATGCTTTGCAAATGGATTTAAGCATTTCTGCTTTTGATTTACTATCCACAATTTCAGTTCATTCTCAGATGTGTCTGGACACTGACTTTGTTGCTGCTAATATTCCTTACATATGGCCAGAATTTCTTATGGTTTTGTGAATGATCTTTTAACAGTATTCCGTTACAGTAATCATTGAAGGCTTCATGCACTGCTCTCTTCACAGCTGAACATATTTCATTTAGCTTCACTCTACCTACAGCCGTACACTTTTCTTACACTTATTATGCAGTAGTTTCTACTTCTTTAGAAGATTATTTATAGTGAAAACATACTATGGAAAGTCCCTCCCAGCATGAACTGGGTACATGTCTATCTAGTATGGTAAACTGTTCTTTTAACCATGAGCCATAGCTCCTATATACACACCTGTCCTGGGCTAAAAGTTTCAAGTTCCTCATTCAGATATGACACTTCTGATTTTTCATCTAGGTTACTTAACATGTAAATCTTTCTACTTGTTTTAGTTGCCATTTGTACATAGGCAATCATTGTTGCTTCAACTGCATCAGGCTCACTGATACCAGTTTTGATGTGGAGATCCTCAGAGTGATCAGGTCTGTTTGCTTCCATTAACTCTAATATATTTCCATCATAAGTAGGTTTCTGAACTACATGTCCTAGACAGTTTTCAGAGAAGGTATTTAGTAAAGTTCAACAGGATGCCACATCCACCACTAACAAAACTATAATTTTCCCAACTGATTATTGGATGATTAAGGTCTTCACCAACACTTACAATATGAATCCGGGAACTTATGCACTACAAAACTGTTTTCTCAAAAATTTTCATACATCAGGAGGTGAGTCTTGTGGTCAATAGGAGAACCCAGTTATAATGCTATGACCACTCCTACTACTACAGGGGATGTTTGGTGGAAGACCTATGTAAAGATGGAAAGATTGGCACAAGACAGGAAAAGATAAAGGACAGCATCAAACCAGTCAAAAGACAGGATCTAACAAAAAGAGAAGGATGTTTAGCTAGGAAAGTGTTATTGGTGGAAGCATGATTCCTTGAATGCTTCTGTTGAAAGTTTAAAATGGGTATCATGCTGAAGTGATAAAAAACAATCAGCATAACGTG
Source organism: Schistocerca americana (assembly GCF_021461395.2). Lineage (NCBI taxonomy): Eukaryota > Metazoa > Arthropoda > Insecta > Orthoptera > Acrididae > Schistocerca > Schistocerca americana. The sequence continues at coordinate 79,062,229 of NC_060129.1, read as the reverse complement.
TCACAATTAATAATAGTAATAATAATAATAACAATAATAATAATACAAGTATGCACCACAAAATGTACTGAGGATGATGAATACAAATTATACTGGAACAGAACCATTATAACAGATAAAACAACACCACATAACAAACCTGACATCATACTCACCAATAAAAAGAAGAAATTAACACAACTAATCGAAATATCCATACCCAATACAACAAATATACAGAAGAAAACAGGATAAAAAATTGAAAAATACATCCAACTGGCTGAGGAAGTCAAGGACATGTGACATCAGGATAAAGTTGACATTGTACCAATTATACTATCAACTACAGGAGTCATACCACACAATATCCACTAGTACATCAACGCAATACAGCTACATCCAAATGTATATATACAACTACAGAAATCTGTAATTATTGATGCATGTTCAATTACCCAAAAGTTCCTAAATGCAATGTAACATATACCATACAGTTAAAAGGAAGTCACACTTGATCAAGGTCCATGCCACTTTCCATTTTTAACCAGACATAATGTCTGAGAAAGGAAAGAAATAATAATAATGTAAGGAACAGATAGATTGCAACTTACCATAAAGATGCCACGTTAAGTTACAGACAGGCACAATTAAAAGGCAATTACATATTAATTTTTGGCCACAGCTTTAATCAGAAAAAGAACGAGAAACACACACCATTCATTCACACAAGCAAGCACACCGCATAGACCCTTGACAGCCACCTTGGGAGTTGTCTACTGCTGGAGAAGAAAAGATAGCAAATTGTTTGAAAGTAATGGACAAAAATGGGTTTGGCTTATCTTACCAAGTAGTTTTGCATGTTTTTCAACAGACAAAAATACATGCCTTGTAAACCAGAGATCTGTTGTGAGCTGATTTAATAGCTTTAGAATTAGGCATTGCTTCACTCAAGGAATCAAAAGTGATTGAACATGTAAAATATGATCAAATCAATCTGTGTTAGAGTAAAACTTCTTCAGAATTTTAGTACAAACTTTAAGGGAACTTAATCTCTGAGAAAAACCAGAGAGGATTTTCAGTTGTGATGAAACCTCATTTTGCCATAACTCATCATAAACCAAAATTGCTGGGGTCATCAGTGTAAAAAGTGAGCACAAAGTGAGGACATCTGGGTATGAAAACATAGCAGTGCTGTTATGCTGTTCTGCAGCAGGACAAAGGTTGATCCTACTGCATGTATTTGAAGGAAAATATATATAGGAGAACTGGACTGATCATGTTGTTGCATTACAAACTGCAGTTTCAGCAAGTTCACAGCATGGATGGAAACAACTTTATTCTTCAATTGTTTTCATTATATGTTTTTACAGAATACAGGTGAACAAAGACCAGTACTGTTAATCTGTGATGGTCATACTATTCATATTTCAACTCAGTTGATTAGATTAGGCCAGCAAAGTCAACTCACCATATGAAGCTACCTCCCCATACTACCCACAGGATGTGGCAGCTTTTAAATACCTCAAGACCAAGTAGGGCAGTGAATTGTGTAAATGGCAAAGAGTATGCAAAAAATCTCTAAACAGAAATTTGTGTCTCTATTAACTAGACTGGCCCAGAAGCACCCAGAACATATATTGTCAGCACCCAGAACATATAGTGTCAGCGGCTTTAAGACTACTGGAATTTATAACAGGGAAGTACAGAGTGTCAGCAAAGGAGCAATCCCAACCTGAGAATTCACGACAAGTGATCTGGAGAGTGTAAACTATCCCCTCCTTCCAGATTCCACCACTTGTCCACATTTAAGTTGTTTATGAAGATTTGAGAGGAGCTAAGATTACAATAAACTTTCAAGTTTACTTAGCTTGTCATGCTGAGATGCCTCCAGTTCTTCATGTCTACAGGTCTGATTCTTGAAGCTGAAAATCTCACATTTTAGGTCCTCATGGTTGTATTGAACTAAATAAATTCAAAGATTGTTGCTGCAGAATTGTTGGTTTTACATAAATATATTTTCTCACATTTTAGTGTATCATACCGTACTTTGTTTTTTCACATTGACAAAGCTGAAATTACACTGTTTGCACAAAAATATGTGTAATCACAACAGAGGCTTGCTTATGACTCCCACACTTTGCAGAAATAACAATATTCCAAAGGATTTAGAATTTTTCTTAACAAATGAATTTCCACTAGTTTCTGTTACATTTTTTTTCAACAATCATATTGACCAACTAGGATCACACTAACAACTTCAGTTCCTCTTCTTCCTTTGTTGTTGTTTCCTATTTTTCCAGTATTCCCTCATTTTCTCCCCATGAAGTCTCTTCCTTTCTTCTGTCCATGTTGTTCCTGATTTTTTATTTCTTCTGCTATGAAAGCCTTCCAAATTTTGTATTTTATTTTTAAAATGGTTTCTTTCTGTTATTTCTGATTCTTTGATGTTGTTTCTTTCTAGATCTTTCCTTACGTCTGTAATCCACACTATTGTTGATTTCTTCTTCCAGAAATATAGGTATTTGTTTTGTTAGTCTATTTCCATCCATTCGGTAGAGGTGCCTGAAAAAGGCTAATCTTCATTTGTCCATTACTTCAGATACTTTCTCTATATTTTTGTAGATCTCCTCATTACGTCTTATTTTCCAACCGTCTGCAGTTTTTATTGCACCCATTATTTTTCTAATAATCCTTCTTTCCAGTACTTCTAGCCTGACCATCTTATAGTTCATCATTGCACATTCAGATCCATATAAACATTCTGGTCATAGCACTGTGGTGTAGTGTTTTAGTTTTGTTTTTCTAGATATACATTTCTTTTTGTAAATATTTTATGTCAACCCATATGCTCTTTCCATTTTGTTAATTCTTACATTTATTGCAGACTTTTCTAGTTCAAATGGTTCAAATGGCTCTGAGCACTATGGGACTTAACCTCAATGGCAGGGCTTCACAACATACTTGCTCGCGGAGCAAGCTGTGAGCAGCAAGGCGCGAGCATGGAGCAGCGCGAGCATGCTACCCCCACTACCGCACCAGAGCGGAGAGTGGGGAGAGTCACGTGGGGCACAAAACAGCTGCCGCCAGTCAATGTAAATCCGCGGCCACCTGCAGGGATATCACTCACAAATTATTACTGCGACAAATGAAACAAATAAAGGAGAATGTACACGTGCCACATAATTTTATTAGCTTAGTGTATGCCTCTACATTCGTATTAATTTGTGAACTGTTACACAATAAAAGGTGTCACTGAAGTGTGGGATTCTCGGTTATCTTGTACTTTTTTCCCTTTACAATTGCGTCTATGTTCGGAGTAATTGTTCTTGTGCATTGTAGGCGCAGCATGCAGTTTAAATTTCGATCAGACAATGCGTTTCTCATGCGCGTCTTGTTACATTTCATTGCAAAGAACAGTTGTTCACAAACATATGTGGAACCGAACATTGATATTATTGTAGCTGCCAGTTTGTGCAAACAAGTAAATCTATCCTGAGGGAAGTGTCTGTAGAATTCCAAAATGTTTTTCTTGTTCTGAAATTTGTCTCTGTATTCTCCGTCACACTGCAGGTCAATAATTTCTAGTTGCAGCTCAGGACGAATCTCTTCAATATTCGCTGAATATGGAGAGGAGAACAGATCAAAATCACTGTCTAGTGCTGTCAGGTCTTGAAAGCGTTGATCAAATTCTCCCTTAAGGGCAGCTAAACTATGTGAATAACATTCACAGTCTTTGTGAACATCTTGCATGGATGATAATTTAGAAAAATGAGCTAGATTTCCTGTTTCCAGTTGACTCACCCAAAGTGTAAATTTCATTTTAAAAGCGCGTATTCGATCTATGAAATGAGTAATTAGCAGATCTTTACCTTGTAGTGAAATGTTCAAAGCACTCAGATGGCTAGTTAAATCTGCTGAGAACGCGAGATCACATTTCCATGAAGGCTCTTTCAATTCAGGAAAACACATGTTATTTATTTCCATGACCATATTTATCTCATCTAATATACAAAAAAATCGATTTAATAATTCGCCACAACTAAGCCAGAGAACCTCGCTGTAATAAGGCAGGCTACCATACTGGCTTTCTATATCCTCAAGAAAGCTTTTAAATTGCCTGTGTTGTAGCCCATGCTTCCTTATATAACTGGTTGTATGAACAACAACACTCATCACATTTTTTTAGAGTGATGCTCTTTGCACATAAGTTTTCCTGGTAGATCACACAGTGAACGCCCCTTATTTCATTCGGCATGGTCAGTTTTTGCATATTCTCCTTCAACAGCACAACGAAACCTGATTCTTTCCCTGTCATCGCTGGTGCACCGTCTGTAGACACTGAAACTAAAGAATTCCATGACAATCCTATATTTCAACACTTTCTTCAACACTACTTAAAATATCGCCTCCGGTTGTAGTGTTCTTCATGGCTACTACATTGAGGAGCTCCTCCCTCACCTGAAAATCTCTATTAACACCTCTAATAAATATGGCAAGCAGCACTGTTCCAGTGATATCAACACTTTCGTCCAGAGCTAGAGAATACGCCATAAAATCTTATATTTGCAAGCTGGCTCTGAACGTCGTCTGCCATGTCCTGTATGCGACGCATAATGGTCATGTTAGATAATGGCACAATCCGAAACTGTTCAACTTGAGATGGACACAAATGTTCCGCTGCAACCGCCAAACATTCTTTTATTAAATCGCCATCAGCGAAGGGGCACAGGGATTTTGCTAAAAGCAAAGCAATTTTGTAACTCACTCTGAGAGCTGCCTCAGTTGATTTTTCTTTGTTGTCCAGATCTTCTTCGGATAGCTTCCTTTTAAGTTTAATAACTTCCTGTGCACGATCTGGTCCATCACATTTTCCACTTCTGTAGTCTTTCGCATGGTACGACATATAATGTCACTGCAAATTAAATTTCCTAAAAGAATTCACCGTTTTGTGACATACTAAACATTTTGCAACACCATCTTTTTCTGTAAACAGATACAATTCCTCCCAATGGGGGTTGAACTGTGAAAGCATGGTCGGGGTTACACAACGGCGACATGACATGTTTCTTAATTTATTTATTTATTTATTTATGCATTTATTTTACCTGGCAAGATTAGGGCCTTCAGGCCCTCTCTTACACCTAACCAGGCATACTCAGATTCAACCAATTTCAGTTTCTACAGAACATTAAGGACATATAACATGTTATACAGTATTAATGTTAAAGAAAAAAATAGAGATTATAAAAGTAGTACAATGATAATTATGACAATCAAAAAATAATTATAACAATCAAGAATAATAATAATAATAATAATAATGACTATGTATATGAAAGTAAACATATTTTTCTTTTATGAATGTCAGTCCTATTGCTAGTTGGGAATTTTCTTGTTATATTCTTGCAGCTTGTGAGTTATTCTCATCAAGCAGAGACATAAGACGATAGAATGGGGTGAAAGAGATATAGAAGAGGTAGATAGGTTAGAGGAAGAGAAATAGAATGGTAAAATTCGAAGCTATGATGGAGAGGAGAAAGAAAAAGATGAGAGGGGCACAACAATGGTGGCTATACCATCCCTAATATGTAAGTCTTGAGTTCCCTCTTGAATGTTGAGTGGTTCTGGATAAGACGCAGATCACAGGGGAGCGGGTTCCATAGTTGTATGGCTGAGATGGAGAATGACACGGAGAAAGATTTTGTGTTATGTAAAGGTACAGCCAAGATGCTAGACGTATCCAATCTGGTATTGCGGTTGTGGAATGATGATAGGTGTTTAATGTGAGAAGATAAGTATTGGGGGCACCAGTGGCTAAGAAATCGATGAAGTAAGCACATCATGTGGAGATCGCGTGCCTTATGTGGGCGTATCCAACCTAGCTGGGAGTACGAAGGACTGATATGATCATACAACCATATATTGCATACGTATCTAACGCAAGCATTCGTCACTAGCTCGAGGCATCTAGAATTTTCACTATTTGTGCCGTGTTGAACTACATCACAGTAGTAAAGATTAGGCAAGACTAGTGTTTGGACTAATTTTTGTTTAACATGGGTTGGAAATATTTTTCTAAATTTTTGAATTGCATATTGCATGTAGGGAGGAGAGCGATTTCCGACAAGTTGTGACTGTTTGTTCTTCCCAGTTTAGGTGTTCATCCAAGATTATTATTAACCAACGAAGTAACTGTTAGAGCTGATCATAGTACTTTAAATGTTACACAGTCGGCGTGAATTCAATAGGCATGCTGCAACCCTATTCAAACGTGCACGCACATTTCCCCTCCCTCCCTACTCCGAGACCTTGCACCTGCTCGCGAGCCCGTGCCTGAGTGGACGCAAGTACTCGCACTCAAAACCAGCCAGTTGTTAAGCCCTGATCTATGGTCATCAGTCCCCTAGAACTTAGAACTACTTAAACCTAACTAACCTAAGGACATCACACAACACCCAGTCATCACGAGGCAGAGAAAATCCCTGACCCCGCCGGGAATCAAACCCGGGAACCCGAGCACGGGAAGCGAGAATGCTACCGCACGACCACGAGCTGCGGACAGACTTTTCTAGTCCATTCTGTTGTATAGTCTCTCCATGATATTTAAATTTATTTACTCACTCTATTTTACCTATTTATGTTTCTATGAATTTTGGCACATTTTTTATATTTGTCATTAATTTTATTTTTTTTCAGCTGAAATTTTGAGACCAGTTCTGTTTGCTATTTTTTGCTATTTCTGTGACATTATTAATTCCAATTATTATTTCATAGATGAACCCAGAAATAAAGATAGTAAACAGTACAGGATTGCACAACTAATAATAGAAATTTTAAGTGTGCCAATAATTTGTAATTTCAAATGTTTTTTAAAAAAAATAATTTTATCTGTACATTCAGAATTACTAATTATCGATTATAAAATCAAAACTAAAATATTTTATAAAGTAATTCTTTTTCATAAATTTTAGCTTTAAGTATATCATACTGTGTATAAAATATGAAAGTTTTCAGAAAAATAACTGTGATAATACTGACCTTTCCAAAATTAAAAAAATAGTACTGGTATTGACAAATACTGTTGAGGAAAAGTAATGCTAGAGGAGGATGTCCCATTACAAGAGATACAACAAAAATTGCCTAAGCCCCAATGCTGTGCCACCAGAGGTACATGGGACACAAAAAACACAAAATATTACCATGCTTAATACAGTGTAGGAAACCTGTTGGATTTTGAAACAGTTCCCAGTCATTTCAGAATTCATAAACATGGGTCCTAAATGGTTTTTGAGGGAACACCATTCTTCCTGCAAAATAGCGACAACTTCAGATAATGATGATGGAAATAGGTAGCAATAGTGCACCCTTCTCTCCAAAGTAGACCAAAAAGGCTGAATAATATTGAGATCTGGTGACTGTAGTAGCTAGGGGAGGTGTGACGATTCATCCTCATGGTCACAAAACCTGTCCTGGATGATGCGTGCTGTGTAAACAGGGGCCCTGTCATCTTGGAACACAGCATCACCATTGGGGAATAAACTCTGCACAATGAGATGGATTTGATAATCCAAAATGACCACATAATCCTTGGCAGTAATGCAATCTCACAGAGTATTCATGGGCTGATCAAATACTATGATGTGCAGTGCTGAACAAGTGCCATGTTTTAATCTTGGAATGTAAACCCAGCCAGAAGTTGTAAACAATGAGAAACAAGACTTACCCAATGAAATGAAATTTTTCCATTGCCCCATAGTCCTGGTTTTATGGCTTTGGCACCACACTTTCTTGTTAAGGGCAGTTGCATCCCTGAGGAGTACTTTTGGATTTCCTGCTCTGTCTGCAATTCTCAGCCTACAGAGCTCCCTTTATGTTGTTTGGGTACTGTCAGAGCCCACAAGCAAGACATTTAGTTCTGCAGAGACTGTTGCAGCTGTTACCCTCTCTTACTTTTCATCACAACCCTCTTCAATGACCATCAGTCACAATCAGTCAATAGACATTTTCATCCACATTTTGACTTAGCAGAACATGTTTACCCACATTCCCTGTGTTGTTGTTGTTGTTTTGGTCTTCAGTCCAGAGACTGGTTTCATGCAGCTCTCCATGCTACCCTATCCTGGGCAAGGTGCTTCATCTCTGAGTAACTACTGCAACCTACATCCTTCTGAATCTGCTTAGTGTATTCACCCCTTTGTCTCCCTCTGTGATTTTTACCCTCCACACTTCCCTTCAATACTAAATTGGTGATCCCTTGATGCCTCAGAACATGTCCTACCAACTCATCCCTTCTAGTCAAGTTGTGCAACAAATTCCTCTTCTTCCCAATTATGTTCAGTACCTCCTCATTAGTTATGTGATCTACCCATCTAATCTTCAGCATTCTTCTGTAGCACCACATTTAAAAGCTTCAATTCTCATCATGTCTAAACTATTTATCATCCATGTTTCATTTGCATACATGGCTACACTCCATATAAATACTTTCAGAAACGACTTCCTGACACTTCAATCTATATTCGATGTTTCTTCTTCAGAAATGCTTTCTTTGCCATTTGTCAGTCTACATTTGATTTCTTCTCTACTTCAAACATCATCAATTATCTTGATCCCCAAATAGCAAAACCCACCTACTACTTTAAATGTCTCATTTCCTAATCTAATTCCCTCAGCATCACCTGATTGGAAGTGACTACATTCCATTATTCTCATTTTGCTTTTGTTGATGTTCATCTTATATCCTCCAATCCTTTGTTTCCTTCACTGCTTGCTCAATATACAGACTGAATAACATCGGGGACAGGCTACAACCCTGTCTCACTCCCTTCCCAACCACTGCTTCCCTCTCATGCCCCTCGACTCTTATAACTGCCTTCTAGTTTCTGTACAAACTGTAAATAGCCTTTTGATCCCTGTATTTGATCCCTGCCAACCTCAAAATTTGAAAGAGAGTGTTCCAGTCAACATTGTCAAAAGCTTTCTCTAAGTCAACAAATGATAGGAAAGTAGGTTTGCCTTTCCTTAATCTATCTTATAAGATAAGTCGTAGGGTCACTATTGCTTCGTATGTTCCAACATTTTGACAGAATCCAAACTGATCTTCCCTGAGGTTGCCTTGTACCAGTTTTTCATTTTGTCAGTAAAGAATTTGTGTCAGTATTTTGCAGTCGTGACTTATTAAACTGATAGTTTGGTAATTTTCACACCTGTCAACACCTGCTTTCTTTGGGATTGGAATTATTATATTCTGCTTGAAGTCTGAGGGTATTTCACCTGTCTCACACATATTGCTCATCAGATGGTAGAGTTTTGTTATGGTTGGTTCTCCTAAGGCTATAAGTAGTTCTAATGGAATGTTGTCTACTCCTGGGGCCTTGTTTTGACTTAGGACTTTTAGTGGCCTGTCAAATTCTTCACGCAATATCTTATCTCCCATTTCATCTTCATCTATGTCCTCTTCCATTTCCATAATATTACCCTCAAGTACATCACCCTCGTATAGACCCTCTATATACTCCTTCCGCCTTTCTGCTTTCCCTTCTTGAGTTAGAACTGGTTTCCCATCTGAGATCTTGATATTCATACAGGTAGTTCTCTTTTCTCTAAAGGCCTTATTAATTTTCCTGTAGGCTGTATATATCTTACCCCTAGTGATATATGCCTATACATCCTTACATTTGTCCTCTAGCCACCCGTGCTTAGCCATTTTGCACATCCTGTCGATCTCATTTTTGAGATGTTTGTATTCCTTTGCACGTGCTTCATTTACTGCATTTTTATATTTTCTCCTTTCATCTATTAAATTCAATATCTCCTCTGTTACCCGAGGATTTCTACAAGCCCTCGTCTTTTTACCTACTTGATCCTCTGTTGCCACCACTATTTCATTCTCAAAGCTACCCATTTTCTTCTGCTGTATTTCTTCCTCTGTTCTTGTCAATTCTTCCTTAACACTCTCCCTGAAATTCTTTACAACCTATGGTACTTTCAGTTTATCCATGTCCCATCTCCTTAAAATGCCACCTTTTTGCAGTTTCTTCAGTTTTAATCTACAGTTCATAACCAATAAATTGTGGTCAGAGTCCATATCTGCCCCTGGATATGTCTTACAATTTAAAACCTGGTTCCTGTATGTCTGTCTTACCGTTATATAATCTACCTGAAATCTTCCAGTGTCTCCAGGCCTCTTCCACGTATACAACCTTCTTTCATGATTTTTAAACAAAGTGTTAGCTACGATTAAGTTATGTTCTGTGCAAAATTCCACCAGGTGGCTTCCTCTTTTATTCCTTACCCCCAGTCCATATTCAACTACTACTTTTCCTTCTCTTGCTTTTCCTACTATCGAATTTCAATCCCCCATGACTATTACATTTTCATCTCTCTTAACTATCTGAATAATTTCTTTATTTGCATCACACATTTCTTCAGTCTCTTCATCATCTGTGGAGATAGTTGGCTTATAAACTTGTACTACTGTGGTGGGCGTGGGCTACATGTCTATCTTGGCTACAATAATGCATTCACTATGCTGTTCATAGTAGCTTACCCATGCTCCTATTTTTTTATTCATTGTTAAACCTACTCCTGCATTAGCCCTATTTGATTTTGTATTTATAACCCTGTATTCACCTGATCAGAAGTCTTGTTCCGCCTGCCACCAAACTTCACTAATTCCCACTATATCTAGCTTTAACCTATCCATTTCTCGTTTTAAATTTTCTAACCTACCTGCCTGGTTAAGGGACCTGACATTCCACGCTCCAATCCATAGAATGCCATTTTTCTTTCTCCAGTTTTCTGTCTCCTGATAATGATGCCCTCTGGAGTAGTACCCGCACAGAGATTCAAATGGGAGACTATTTTACTTCTGGAATATTTTACCCAAGAGGACGGCATCATCATTTAACAATACAGTATAGCTGCATGCCCTTGGGAAAAATTACGGCTGTAGTTTTCCCTTGCTTTCAGCCGTTCACAGTGCCAGCATAGCAAGGCTGTTTTGGCTAATGTTAGAAGACCAGATCAGTCAATCATCCAGACTGTTGTCCCTGCAATTACTGAAATGGCTGCTGCCCCTCTTTAGGAACCACACGTTTGTCTGGCGTCTCAACAGATACCCCTCCATTGTGGTTGCACCTATGGTATGGCTGTTTCATTGAGGTATGCAACAAGCCTCCCCACCAATGGCAAGGTCCATGGTTAATGGGGGAGAACATTCCCTGTACGTAATATAAAACTTAGATATGGTGGCTGTTGAAACACCAAACACTTCTGCTACCTCAGTTATGAAATGATCCGCCATATGGGACCAATAATTTTCCACATCCAAATTCACTTAGCTCCAACATAATGCACTAACATCTACACAGAGAACTGTTGTGACCAATAGTCTTTTGTGATATGTCCCGATCCTGGTGAAATACAGCAGCACATCCTGCAGGCATGGCTAGCGTCTGTTTTTATGTTCAAGCGTGAAGTTCTCATGGTGTTTATACATTTTTGTCCATCATCCATAGCTACCATGCCAAAAGAATCAGAATTTCGCACAGCAGACTTAGAACCTATGGAAATGGCTTTTAACCCTAAAGACACAGCACCACTGGAAGAAGTTGCTATCCCTGCAGACCCAGTGCCACAAGCAGTAATCTCTTGCTTAAACGGCACAGTGACACCAGAAGTACCTGTTCCCTCAGATGAAGTTCTGAAGCAAGCAGAGCAACCCAATGCATGCACACGTGCGCGCGTGAATGCCCGCGTGCGCGCCCACGCACGCACGCACACACACACACACACACACACACACACACACACACACACAGAGAGAGAGAGAGAGAGAGAGAGAGAGAGAAACAGACACACACACACACAAACCAGTACATGCGTAGGGGTATGTCAAAAAAGTTTTGAAGAACTGCTGTTAGACATGCTTAAGAATGAAAAAGGACACAAAACAGCTGACAAAAAGTGTGAAAGACTTGTGAGTTATTGTGAGAGTATTATATAAAAGGAATATCTGTTAATAAAAGAAAGAGGAACAGGTTGCAAGAGAAATGAAGAAAGAATCTTCAAAGGTAAACATACCTAAGCCCAATGCTAGCAGCAAAATTAAAAAGAAGAAACTTAACAACACCGGGGCGAGACAAGTGAAGGAAGTTATCAGTTTTCTGTGTGTGACAGTGACAATGATTACACATGTATCAGTTATGGTGAAGAAATAGATGAACAATGGGTGAATATTGTGTTGTAAAAGCCTACAGAAAATCAGATGAAAATCTCAGGTTGTACATAGCAAAAGTGGAGAACCAATTAAATGCTGAACATGAAGTCATGTTCTTCAAACATCATCCACACATAATGAAGTTTATGGAAACAGGAGAAATCCTGACACTGTCAAAAAAGATAGAGGTAGAAAGTTTTCAAAGGCCCTTGAAAGCAGCCCTGCTAGGTTCAAAGATATGACCAGCTTCACTGCTGCTTTGAGTGACTTGCTGAATACTTACTAACATTCTGTCAACTACACAAATAGTATTATACTTAAATATTAGCACCTGTAATTGGATTTTACTTTGCTTATTACTTAGTAAAAGTTGTTTTATTCAAAAATGTGAATCAATTTCACACCCAGCCACTATGTAGAAATTCTCATATGCTGGCGGTAATTTGACTACAGCGCGGTTGAAATGATGAGGTTTATGTGTTTGCCAATGGATCGAATTACTTCAGTTCAAATAACAATAGTTTGTATCAAACTAAGATCATTAAGGCCCAGCTGCCACAATTTCTAGGGGTACCTGGGCCCATTAAGCTTTTTTTCTTTCCTTCTTTTCCCCTAAGTTTTAACTATAAATAAATTTAAATTCCAGTATAATATATTTCAAGGCTGCATCTTGTATTATAAATGAATATTGTGGGTATTAATGTCACATATTAGTGCTTCTAAGGCTAGTACCAAGCTAGAAACTAAGCACTCATGTTGTAAAATCAAGGCCCACATATCCCAACTGCACTTAATGTGTACACACAGGGCATGTGGCCTATAGTTGAAAACCTGTCATGAGGATCTCTCCATTGGCAAAAAATTCTGAGTTAGTCTCTCGCTCAGATCTTTGGGAGGGGACAGCTGATGGGAAGGAGATCATGAGAAAAAGACCAAAAAACCGACAAAGTGATAACATTTTACAAGTTGGGAGATGAACATAGTAAGTCTGAAAGTGTTGGTAAGCTAGAAAAATCTGAAAAGGGAAACACAAAGGAAAAATGCCACCCTTATCTCGGATCACTACTGATCATTCTCAACCACTTGTGGACTGGAACTGCACCAGGCCAACTAAAAGGACCTGCACTCTTCACCCATTTGACTGGTCGATGTGGTGCAGTGTTCTCACAATGTGTGCTGCCACAGGCTTCTGAGGCTGGCCTCTCATCATCCCCAAGAGGGCACGATTTTGACACAGTTGTGAACTGCCCCACTCAGATATTAATGTCTGTGAGCACCTGAACAGTGGGTACCCCACCATTGCATTGTATAGGGAATACCTATCCAGCACCTAGTGTGATAACTGCATCTCACTTCTGTGGATTTTCTCCTATGGAGTTATGTGAGGCTGTCACTGTGTGGGTCCCTGGAAGGAACTGCAGAGGAACTGGTAAATAGGGGCCTCACTGTCTGCCCCAGCCAGCAGGGTATCTGGGAGAGTATGTCAACATATTATGTGCTGTGTGCATCGAGGCTACCGATATCAGTGTGAACGCGACTGCTAAGGTCACAGTTTCGAATCCTGCCTCGGGCATGGATGTGTGTGATGTCCTTAGGTTAGTTAGGTTTAAGTAGTTCTAAGTTCTAGGGGACTGATGACCTTAGAAGTTAAGTCTCATAGTGCTCAGAGCCATTTGAACCATTTTATCAGTGTGAATAACTGTTAATGAAATGTAAGAGTGATAGCCAGCTTATAAAGTAGTATGTGAACGAAGAATTACTGTACTACCTGATAAATGTAAATTTCCCAGTTCTACAGCAGGTCTTTTGGGGTCTCTTACATAGTACAACAATACACTTGTACAGTTTTCAATAGATGACTGAGACTTTTGGTTACTAATTTGAGGATTTGCTCAACTTTGTGGTTAGATGTTTTAATTGGCAAACTTAAAAATGTCTAATAAAAATATACAAGTATGGGGGACTGTTTGGTTAAGTTGCAGACAGGTACAATTGAAAGACATTTATACATAGCTTTCGGCCACAGCCTTCATCAGTAAAAGAGAGATACATACCAATCACACATACAAGCAAGCACACCTCATGCACACAATACCACCAACTTCATCATCTCTGACCTGAGATGCTGGAGTCAGCAGTTGTGTGTGTGTGAGGTGTGCTTACTTGTGTGTGTGTGTGTGTGAATGGTCTGTGTCTCTCTTTTACTGATGAAGGCTGTGGCTGAAAGCTATATGAAAGGACCTTTTAATTGTGCCTGTCTGCAACTTGTCTTCTTTATGGTACGTAATAATCTGTTTTTTCCTATATTACTGATATTCCTACCTGGAGTTTCCATTGTTTGATTCCAGCCCAGTATGTTGGAGTGTGGTGGCTGTGCATGTGAGGTGTGCCTGCTTGTGTGTGTGTGTGTGTGTGTGTGTGTGTGTGTGTGTGTGTGTGTGTGTGTGTGTGTGTGTGTGAATGGTGCAATGGTGCATGTCTCTCTTTTACTGCTGAAGGCTGTGGGTGAAAATCATATGTGTCTCTCTTTATTGTGGCAGTCTGCACCTTGACGTGTCTTCTTTATGGTAAGTAGCAATGTCATTTCCCACATTGTTGATGTTCCTACCTGGAGTTTCCATTGTCCGATTTGAACTTTGTGGTTCAAGTCATGTAAATTCTAAAAAATTTTGTAAACTGTCACTTTTATAAGAAAATGGATTTAAAACAATGTTAAATCACTGCCTTCACATGGGTGAGTGCTTGAGCCTTTTTAAAGTGTGAAAAATACTGTACTGACCACAAAGAAAGTCAAAGAAGAGAAAATATGTATTTATGTTAGTAAAAACAAATGTTCATAAAACATTATGGTCATAATCATAAAAAAAATTAAATAATTTAATGATTGCAGTTTCCGATGAAATTATCAGCATGTAATTATATCAATTGTAATTGACATTGCAACAAAGAAATTAAAGATAGTTAGTTTTAGAAACTATAAATACAGTACATTAGTAGCAGATTCTGCATGGTCCTTTTACTGTAGTGGCTCTATTGTCACTCCCTGCTGACATGATGGAAACTGTATAATTTTCTTGCCCTGCTTGTCAAAATACATATTGTATAGATAAATGTCACCTTACAGTTCTTAAATCAGCACAGATCTACTACATCTCATAACATAAGGTAACATAAGGTAAGTAGTTTAGTCTTATCTGTAACTTATCTACTTGCCTCATTGGCACATACTGATACAGTATAGTGTTTTTGTGCAAATCACAACTAATAAAAAACGAAAATTTCAATTTGTTTTGCAAATATTTATTTTATTTAAATTATGCACTTTTCTTATATTATTACTGACTGATGATTATGAATGCTTACGGGTTCACAGATGTATGCAAAATTGTTGTTTACTTCCAACACAAAGAGCTGAATTTGCCCATAGGTAGGCTGATGCAGTTCACTGATGCAGGATATGCAGTGTAGAATACACAAAGCACTGACTACTAAACAATGTTGTTTCCTTGTGTAGTGCTTGTTTCTGCAACTGTATCGTTGCACAAGTGAGCATGTTCAAAAATGAAAGTGCCATGAAAAGAGTTATTATTCCAAATTGGGATCCCCCTGTCCCAATGCCAACCAGACTAGTATGGCCCAAAAGAGATAAGCTCTATAAGGGCCCACCCTCTCCTTTACAGGTAGGAGTGAAGTTGATGGAGGCGGAGGAAGGGAAGGGAAAAAAAAAAGTTACAAGAACAAATGGTGTTTGGGGTGGGGCCACCATCAGATCATCGGTGGGCTGCATACAGCTGGCAGGCCATGGTCTGTGCATCCCTGCTGTAAAATTTAAGTTGTTTGTGTCAATAAAAACTAAATCTTTATTTTCAATCATTACTCCTGATCTCAGTTTAGGGTCATCTAGCACAAAGCTTTTATAGATGCCTTGATTTTGGGCTAACGACTTTAAATGTGGCTGCGGAAGCATGGAAATTGAACTTTGTCACCAATGGGTAAATGAAAGTACAATACAGGAAAACATTGAAAAATTTCATAAAGTGTTAATGGGAGACTGCAGAACGAGTGAGTGCTACATAGCTGATATTGTAAGCAATTGAAATGCTCTCTCTCCATGAATACCTAAACATGAATAATAAAATCTATGCAGTGTGATTTCCAACTTTTGACAGAAAGGCATGTAGAGGACCTTTCTGACACAGGTAAATCTGGAGGACTACTGTGCAGATGTGCAATCCTTGATGACTGATAGCCTATTTTGCTATAAATACAGTTGTGGACCACTAACATTTGTGGCCCATGACTGGATTTATTATAAATAAATAACACCCAGCTCACTGGAGAACCTTACTGCAACTATGTTGCAACTCATGAATAACTGATAGCAACAAATGACTTGGGTGAAAGTACACCCAAGTAAAAATGTTCCATCAGACACGAGCCATATGCTAATTGAAAAAGTGTGGCTGTGAGCTGCCATTGACATCAGTATTGAATATTGTCCTAGTTAGAACCATTGTATTTGGAATGTGAACTTTTTGATTAAGTACCCATATAATGCGCCCCCAAATTCTACCCACAGTTGGGGAATGTGGTACCAGCACATATTGCTGCTTGTGTAAGACAACACATGACATGCCAATTTGTTCCAAGGTGGATAGGTGAAGCAGGGCCCTTATCTTGGTGTCCAAGATCACTTGACTTCAAAACATCTGAATTTCCTGCCTCGGGTCTTTTCAAAAGTGAAGCATACAGCACTCTATACAGTTAAGGAAGTGGAGAAGCAAAGTGTTCAGTCTTCTCAAAATTTACCAAATTATCTGGGGCATTTAGAAGAATTTGTAATGCATTGCAGAAATTGTTATATTATTACATGCATTTGGGTGCTGGACTATCTCATGAAAATTGGTAACACAGCACAAGGACATACACAGTTATGATACCAGAGGAGAGTCAAATATCCACCAAATATTTATCAGAACATCACCGTATTAGAGAACTGGAATACACTGTGCTGTCACACTGCACAACTCACCAGAAGAAATAAAATTTGCTCCAAAGCCAGTATTCAGGAACAAGGTAAAAGCATGGCTAATAAAACCACACTCTTTACCTGTACACAAAACTCTAAACATGCAAAAAGTAATTTTTCTTCAAATGTATTACAATCAATTATATATCTAGAATGTAAGAAAGTTTATTTATTTTCCATTTTTGTTTACACTGTATGTTATTTTATTTTCACTTGTCTAATAGCTATTGTAAAACCTGTACTATATGTTAAAGCTAGACTAAGAAATATACAGTAAAATGTGCAAATGCAATATAGTATTGTAAAGGTAGGCCACACATAAAATTTGGGCCCAGTCAAATGAGGATTTAATAAAAAAAATTACATTTCTAGTACATATGTACTAATGAGGACAGTACATCATAGTGAAGCCAGTAGCAGCTCATCAACCATATATTCACAATTATCTCACAAACAGCTTGTATGTGAACTCACATTTACAGAAATGTTTGTGCTTCTATTACTGTTTTTTAACTTCTTTATTATTTTATTATTTTTTTTTGTATTGACCAACTGGGATCACATAACAACTTCAATTTCTCTTCATTCTTTGTTGTTTTCTATTTTTCCAGCACTCCGTAATCTTCTCCCCATGTTGTCTTTTCTGTCCATGTTGTTCCCAATTTCTTATTACTTCTGCATTGAAAGACTTCCAGATTTAATGTTTTATTCTTGAAAGGATTTCTGTCTGCTATTTCTGATTCTTTGACACTGGTTCTTTCTAAATATTTCCATATTTCTGTATGTGTATTTCTTCTTCCAGAAATACACGAATATTTGTTTCTTGAACCTGTCAATAGCTTATAGTTCAGTGTTATGCATTCATATCCATATAAACATTTTAGTCATAGCACTGTGGTATAGAGTTTTAGTTTTGTTTTTCTATATATGCATTTCTTGTTGTAAACATTCTTTGTTAAACCATATGCTCTCTCCATTTTGTTATCTCCTACATCTACTGCAAATTTTTCTGGTCCATTCTGTTGAATAGTTTCTCCAAGATACTCAAATCTACTTACTCACTATATTTTACCTTTTTGTGCTTCTATGAACTTTGGTGCATTTTTGTATGTTTGTCATAGATTTTTTTAGATGAAATTTTGAGACCAGTTCTATTTGCTATTTCATCCAGAAGAGTTATTTGAATAACTTCGTCTGTCAGATTTTCTGAAAATATTGCAAAATCATCTGCAAAAGCCAGGCAGTTTACCTTAATTCCATTTGTTTTCCTTCCTAGAATTGTTGGCTCAATTTTGTGATTCTTTGGCTCCTAATTCCAGATCCTTACAATATTTCCCTCAAGCAGTTAAACAGTAAAAGTAAAAAACCACCCCTTATCTAACACCAGTTTTAATTTGAAATGGCTAAGATAGTTCTTCCATAATTTTAACTTCAGAATTTCAGTATACTTTACTCAAGTCAGTTTTCACTATTATACTGATTTTTATAAAAAGGACTGAATCATGAAGGACAAGGCAGGCAGAATGATTACACTCCCAGTTTTGAAGGACCAACATTTATTGCACTAAATGGCCACAAATCTTGTGTTAGTACAGTATCAGGCCTCTATGGTTGTGAATATAAGCATCCATATTTCACATTATGGAGTTGTACAGATCTTTGATGCAGTCCTGTAATACTGTATTATATGCCATTCCACTTGCACCTGAGTGTGCAATTCCTGCAGAATGGGGGGAGGAGGTGGAGTCCTGATGGCACACTGCATGACACCCAGAACATTTTCGATTAGAGAGAGATTGGGCAATGCTGCTGGTCATGGACGAGTAACCACATATGTGAAACACACTCAGCATGTGCCAGTGGCATGTGGACAAGTGTTATCCTCCTGAAACAGGGTATGGGCAGAGGTGAGCACAAATGGCACAGCCACTGGTTACAGGACTTCCTTATTTATTCTGCGACTGATGAGGAGCCTGTTATGAACAGGCACCATGGGATATCACTCCCCACACCATCCCACCAGACTGGCAGGATACATGATGGGTGACCACAAATTGCTCTTCGTGGAGCTGTCCAGTGTGCCTCCAGATGCAGGGCTGCTGGCCACTGCCTCCAAAGCAGAAGCGGGACTTACCTAAAGATGACCTGCTGCCGGGCTGCAAGGCCCCATGTCCATCATTGCTGACAATAGAAAAGCTGGGTGCGACCATTGCTGTGAGGCTGTGAGAAGCAGATCCCTTAATGGTTGCTGTGTGACAAGTCCTGCATTGTGCAACCACCTCCCAATGATACTAGCACTTACAGGATGGTGTGTGGAAGGTAGGACAAACTGATGAATGACACCTACCATTGTCATTGGACCTGTTCATGCTTCATTTACCTACATCTACATGGATACCCTGCAGATCACCTTAATTGCCTGGCAGAGGGGTCACCAAACCACCTTCACAATAGTTCTCTAATATTCCACTCTTGAACAGTGCACATAAATAACAAACACCTACATCTTTCTGTGCAAGCTCTAATCATTTCTCCCTATGTAGATTGGCATCAACTAAATATTTTTGCATTTGGAGGAGAACGCTGGTGACTGAGATTTCATGAGAAGATTCTGCTGCAACAAAAAACACCTTTGTCTTAATGGCATCCACCCCAAACCCTTTACCATGTCAGTGACACTCTCTCCCATATTTTGCAATAATACAAAACATGCTGCTCTTCTTTCAACTTTTTCAATGTACTTCATTAATCCTATTTGCTAAGGACCCCAGACCATGCAATAGCACTCCAAAAGAGGATACACATGCATAGTGCAGGCAGTCTCTTTAGTAGATCTGTTGCACCTTCTAAGTGTTCTGCCAATAAAACACAGTCTTTGGCTCACCTTCCCCTGTAACATTTTCTGTGTGATCCTTCCCATATAAGTCGTTCATAATTGTAATTCCTAGGTATTTAGTTGAATATACAACCTTCAGATTAGACTGATTTATCGTGTAACCGAAGCTAACAGAATCCTTTTAGCACTCATGTGGATGACTTCACACTTTTCATTATTTATTGTCAATTGTCTTTTTCTGCACCATACAGATATCATGTCTAAATAATTTTGCAATTTGTTTTGATCTTCTGATGGCTTTATTACATGACAAATGACAGCATCATCTGCAAACAACCTAAGATAGCTGCTAAGATTGCCTTCTAAATCGTTTATATAGATAAGGAACAGCAGAGGGCCTATAACACTACCCTGGGCAACACCAGAAGTCACTTCTATTTTACTTGATGTCTTTCTGTCAGTTACTACAAACTGTGATATCTCTGACAGTAAATCATGAATCCGGTCACACAACTGAGACAATATTCCACAAGCCCATAATTTGAAACAAGTCACTTGTGAGATACAGTGTCAAAAGCCTTCTGGAAACCCAGAAATACTGAATCAGTTTGAAATCCCTTGTCAATTACACACAACACTCCATGAGAGTAGAGAGCTAGTTGTGTTTCACAAGAACAATGCTTTCTAAATCCACGTTGACTCAGTGTCAATAAACCATTCTCTTTGAGGTAATTCATAATGTTTGAACACAATATGTGTTCCAAAATCCTGCTGCATATTGACGTTAATGATGTGGGCCTGTAATTTAGTGGATTACTCCTACTACCTTTCTTGAATATTGATGTGACCTGTGAAACTTTCCAGTCTGTGGGTATGGATCTTTCATTGTGTCAGTTGTATATGATTGTTAGGTATAGAGCTATTGTATCAGCACACTCTGAAAGGTATGTAATTGGACTGGAGTGATTTTAGCTGCTTCACTACTCCAAGGATATTTACTTCTAAGTAACTTATGTTGGGAGCTGTTGTTGATTTGATTTCTCGAATATTTACTTCATCTTCTATGGTGAACGAATTTCAGAAGGCTGTGTTTAGTAACTCTACTTTGGCGGCACTGTCATCAATAGTATTTCCATTGCTATTGTGCAGAGAAGGCATTGATTGTGTCTTGCTGCTAGAATACTTTACATAAAACCAGAATCTCTTTGGATTTTATACCAGGTTTCAAGACAAAGTTTTGTTGGGGAAACTATTATAAGCATCTCACATTGAAGTCCGTGCTAAATTTCAAACTTCTGTAAAAGATCACCAATCTTGGAGATCTTGCATTCTTTTAAATTTGGCATGTTCTTTTTGTTGTTTCTGCAACAATGTTATGACCTGTTTTGTGTACCAAGGGGGATCAGCTCTATCATTTGGTACAAATCTCTCAGTTGCTGTTGATACTATTTCCTTGAATTCAAGTCACATCTGGTCTACACCATGTTGTTAATTTGGAATGAGTGGAGATAGTCTCTCAGGAAGGCATCAAATGATTTTTATCTGATTTTTTGAATAGGTATATTTTTCATTTATTTGGAGCATTTGGGGGTTACAACACATAGTCTCACCAATCCTTGTAGATGCTTTGATGCTCGTTATTAGCGCAGGGTTATTTGTTGCTAAGAGGCCAAGTATGTTTTCACAGCCATTTACTATTTGCATGGGGTCATGAACTAACTAATTGAGATAATTTTCAGAGAATGGAATTAGCACAATTTCGGATGATGTTTTATGCATACCTCTGGGTACAAACACATATTTTTGCCAACATATCAAGGATAAATTAAAGTCACCAACAACAATAATTGTATGAGCTGGGTACATGTTTGAAATTAAACTCAAGTTTTCCTTGAACCTTTCAGGAATTGTGTCATCTGAGTTGAGAGGTCAGTAAAAGGATCCAATTACTATTTTATTCCAGTTGTCAAGAATGGCTTTTGTCCATACTATCTCACAGGAAATATCTACTTCAATTTTGCTACAAGATAAACTACTTCTAACAGCAACAAACGCGCCACTGCAAACTATGTTTAGCCTATCCTTTCTGAACATCATCAGGTCCTTCACAAAAAATTCAGCTAAAGTTATCTCCAGCTTTAGCCAGCTTTCAGTGACTGTAACTATTTGAGCATCAGTGCTTTCTATTAGCACTTGGAGCTATAGTACTTTTCCAGCATAGCTACAACAATTTACAACAGTTATATTGATTGTTCCTGGACCAATGTTCTTCCTGTATTCAACCTGCATCCTTTGAGATTAAACCCCTTTTTGTGTTTCCCTGAGACTCTCTAGTCTAAAAGCTACCTAGTCCATGCCACGCAGCCCCTGCTACTCATGTAGCCACATTCTGTGTACAAGGGAATCCTGACCTGTTCAGTGGAACCTGAAACAAGTCTAGGAATCTGTAGCCTACACACTCATAGAGCTGTTTGAGCCTCTGATTCAGATAATCCACTCAGCTCTGTACCAGAGATCCGCAGTCAGTTCTGTTGACTACACTGCAAATGGTGGGCTCTGCTTTCATCTTGCAATTCATTAGTTCTCGCCCCTTGTGGCATGTGTCAAATGTTGAAATCCTATATGTTGTTCATGTGTACCTTCTTGTATCCATTGCCACCAACAATGGGCAATGGTTGCATCCACACAATCAATGTGGCACGCAGTATGATGATAGGACCATCTCACGTCCCATAGTCCCACGATGTAGCCATTCCTAAACTCATATATACTGTCAAGCATTTTGCCTGGGCACAGAGCATTTGCAGGTGATGTTCAAATGATGCTGCCCACTGCTGTACATGTTGTCTCAAAAGAAAGTTTATATATGAAAAGTGCAACAAATTGGAGGTGAGTGGGGGTATGTTCATTGCTTGCTTGGCCTTTAGGAATTCAGTCAATATAGTCATCTCCTTTAATTGGTATGATGTCCAGAAAATATGCTATGATATGAGGATATCAATAGCTACAACAAACAAACAGTGGTGCATGCATACTATGCACACTTCCAATTACTGTTTCACCATGAACTCATTTTCTGAGGAAATGCTGCTCACAGAAGAAATGTATATAGAGTGCAAAATAGAGTACTCAGCATAAGTTGTGGCCTTAAAATGGAATACAGTAAACCTTCTTGGGAGATTTCTGCATATTCTGTGTGTGAGAATTATACAAAAAAAGTGACTCAGCATGGGTGAAATTTTGAAGTGGTTGTGGATTTCATAATGTAAATGATGCTACAAGTGTTCCCCTTACATGGAAATGGATCACAATATTTGAAGAGGCTGGTTCAACACTGGTCAAACTGAAATCTGGGTGACCAAGGTCATCAAGAATGGAGAATCCATGGAGGGAGTAAATCAGTCTGTTCATGATGATCCTAACCTCTCAGTTTATATGTGTGCAAGTTCTTTAAAAATATGCATAGACCATCACTGCACTGAATTCTGCAAAAAGACCTTAAACTGCACCCTTTCAAAATCCAATTGGTACCAGAATTAAAGCCTCAGGATACCAGATATAGGCTGCAGTTTGTTAATGATGTGACTGAGTACCCTTCATTTAACAACATATTTTTTCTGATGAGGCTCATTTTCACCCAAATGGTCATGTCAGTAAGCAAAACTGCTGCTACTGGAGTGCAGTGAATCCTAACAGAAGCACAAGGTACCCCTTCATTCACCAAAAGTTACTGTATGGGCTCTGATATCAGCTCAAAGAGTAATTGACCCATACTTTCTCACGGATAAGAGCAGTTACAATGAATTCAGAACATTATGTGATTATGTTAAATAATTTTTTGGTGCCAGAATTGCAAAACTTTCCTGGCTATAGCCAAAAAACATAGTTTCAAAAAGAGAAAGCCACGGCACATGTTTGATATGTCTACACTGCAAGTTCATGAAATTTTTCCTGTAAAATTGATCTCCAGAAAGGGTGACATAAATTGGCCCCAACACAGGCCATATTTGAGCTCCATGGATATTTTATTATGGGGAGATGTCAAATTTAAAGTGTATGTCAATAATCTGGCTTCTCTGGAGCAGCTGAAAGAAAATATCCATATCGAAGAGGAAAGCATTCCAGTGTCTACATTCCAAGCCATCATGCAAAATTTTGTTCATCATTTAAATGAGCATTGTAGGCGTTCAGGATTGCATTTAAATGACATAACATGACATGACCAAGGCCTTCAAAGACAGGCACTATCCCCCAGACTTAGTTCAGAAACAGATCTCCCGAGCCATTTCCCCTCACAACCTCTATCCTCCCACTATTCCCAAAAATCAGCCACAAAGGAGTGTCCCCTTTGTCATGCAGTACCACCCCAGACTGGAAAAACTGAACCAAATCCTTCACCAGGGCACTGATTATCTTTCATTGTGTCCTGAAATGAGGGACATCCTGCCCGAGATACTTCCCACCCCTCCTAAAATTGCATTCTGTCGCCCACCCAACCAACACAACATGTTTGTCCACCCCTATGTCATTCCAACCCCTTGCCACAAGGATTATAGCACTTCTTATTCCAGTCCTGTCACAGGTTTGTCCTACACCATCGGGAGCTGCCCCAACAGTGAAAGCAACCATGTCTTCTACTAGCTCTGCTGCAACCATTGTACAGCTTTTTATATTGGTCCACCAGGATGAACAGCCACTGCCAAACTGTGGCCAAAAGCAAAGTAGACCACCCTGAGGTACAACATGCAGCTGAACATAACACATTTGATTTCAATGGCTGCTTCACTACCCGAGCCATCTGGATCATACACTTCACCACCAGATTTTCTGAATTGCACAGATGGCAGTTATCCTTATAACACATTCTTCACTTCCACAATTATCCCGGCCTCAACCTCCATCCAACAGTTTCCATCCCTCTGTCTTATCATCTCCTACCCACTCTTGTCTCCCACCCTGTTTATCTGCAGCCCTCTGCCGACACAGCTGCCTGTCTTTCCTATTCCTCTCCTTTTTTGATACTTTTTTCCTCACCTCCCTGCCCCACAACCTACTGACACTACACCTGTTGTCAGTCTAGTCCCTGCACACTGCACCAGACACCCTTTTCCTTACACTCTTACCCTTACCCCCTTAAGCTTACCCCCTTACCTTTAACCTTACAGATTGCTGCTTGCGTACCACATGATGTTGCATTCCAGCCTGAGATCCTGGAGTTGGCAGTCATGTGTGCACGAGGTGTGCTTGCTTTTGTGTGTGTGAATGGTGTGTGTGTCTTTACTGATGAATGCTGTGGCTGAAAGTTATATGGGAGTGTCTTTTAATTGTGTCTGTCTACAACTTGACATGTCCTCTTTACAGTAAGTAGCAATCTATCTTTTCCTATGTTGTTGATATTCTTACCTGGAGTTTCCATTGTTTGGTTTTATTTTTAAGAAGTAAATTCCTAAACCTTACATTTCAATAATAAATAAATTTTTGTCGACAGACTTCAATACCTATTTTATTTTGGCACATTAAATGTAAACTTTCTTTTGAGATCCCTAGTACTTGCTGGCACAACTATATTGGTCCATTTAGATCAACTTATGAGCATGACATCATGGCCCCACTCATTATCCTGAAGTGTGCCGCTGATTGTGCAGAAGTAATCATTGGCACAGCTGATTATGTGTTACATACCAAACCGGATCAGTCAGGTTCTTCTGGGTGCAGCTCTTTTTATGAGGACCAATGTAATTTTGATACACCCATTATAATTTTGAGCCATCATCACACAACAGAGCCAAAGCAAAACCTCTACACTTGCACAAAGACTGGCAATTGTGGTAAAGGAACTGGCATTTAGAATTTCCACAGTGCAATCGTGATGGGTTACTCAGACACGTCCACACCCATAACCAGTTTTTACTGAACTGCATTAACAGATTGTTTTAAGCTGAAGTGGTTTGAAAACTGACAAAGAATGCCAGTCTACTACATTTCTCAAACACAAAAAGTTGTTAATAAGTGAGGCCTTTGCTCAATACTAATTGGACAGATTTCCACCAATCTCGTATAAACAGCTGATTTTGGCTACAATAATCATTTCAAAGTGACTAACAATGGCATACAATTTGGCAAAATGTACTATGTCCACTTTTGTGGCGGCGTTCGTAGCGACAAGCAATTCGCTGTAGAAACTGCTTACGAAGTCACCGCCACACTTTTAATAGCGGGCCGATCGGTCCGCTGGAACAGTGAACAGAAAGATGAAAACCCAAACACTCTGATTAAATAAAAGTCGGTACTTATCTTTATTAACGAAGATAAAGTAACACAGTAGTGAACTCCGTGTCTACAGAAATCAGCGGGCTCGGGTGGCATTACTGGCTAGGATATAACACTCCTCCCCCCCAAATCGCCGCACTGTCGTTGAATAATGACGTGGGGGAGCGTCGACGGCGGGGGAGGGGTCTGGCCGCAGGCGTAGCGGATGAGACCGGGGCGGAGACTGTTGTCGGTGGCAGTCCCCGGTCCGCACCCCAGCATTGGCTGCGCGGGGCCTCGGGAAACACCGACTGAAAACCGAGGTCAGGGTGCACGCCTGTGACCACGGGCACAGCTTCTGGTACTGGACGCGACGGGGCGTCGGGACCCACGAAGAGAGGCAGCGTCTCCTGACGCTGCGTCGACGCCTGCTGAGTGGGCGCCGGACAAGGCGCTGCGGTGTCAGACTCCTTGGGGGTGCCCAAGGAACGCGGCTGCAGGACAGGCTGCACAGCCACCGCTTGGGAAGGCGGCCCGGCTGAGGGGTCGACGTCCATCAGCTCCGAAGGCGGTGGCGACTGAAGAGGGACCGCAGGCGCCGGAGCGACCACCTGGGGCGCTCCCGGATGAAGCTGCGCGGGAGGCATCAACGGGACGGGCTGTCAGCGTGGTAGCGGCGACGGCTGCTGCTGCTGCCCTGGGGGCGGCAGCGAAGTTGGAAGACGCGGCTGGAACCCGCCGCGGACCAAATCTGTGGACAAAGAACGAGCGGCAGAATCCGGGCGGCCAGCGCGGCGCAACTGGTTCTGATGCCTCCTGTGCACCCCAGTAGCACCTTGAACAGTATAAAAACCGCGACCCTGGACACTTATCACGGTACCACGTTCCCAACGACGGCGACCGTGATAAACTCTGAAAAAAACGGCGTCGTTGCGCTGAAAACGCGTGCGATGCTCAGAAGCGGCGGGTCGATCCGGGGGGTGCAACAACCGTAGTAGGGTGCGATGACGACGGCCGTGGAGAAGCTCCGCAGGCGAAGGGCCGTCGCGTGGCGTGGTCCGGTACGACGACAGGAACGTGATGAGGGCCTGCTGACGAGAGTGTGTAGCACGAAGGCGGTCCATATGATCCTTGAATGTGCGTACAAAACGTTCCGCTGCACCATTCGATTGAGGGTGGAACGGCGGAGTAAGAACATGGCGAATGCTATTGGCAGAACAAAAACTTTCAAATTCAGCAGAGGTAAATTGTGGACCATTGTCAGACACTAAAACTTCTGGAAGACCCTCAATACAAAAAATTGAAGTCAACGCCTGTATAGTTTGTGCAGACGTTGTAGACTGCATGGGCACAACAAACGGAAAATTACTAAATGCATCTATCACGATGAGCCAACGAGAATTCCAATATGGACCAGCGAAATCAATATGTACTCGCTGCCAGGGACCGGCAGGGTGTGCCCACTCAAAATAGCGTTGAGGCGGAGCAGCTTGGTGTTCGGCACACGTCGAACAATCTGTAGACATCTGCGTAATCTGCTTATCAATGCCGATCCATGTACAATGACGGCGGGCAAGCTGCTTGGTGTGGACCACTCCCCAATGACCTTGATGCAACAAGTCGAGGACCTTGAATTGGAGCGCTTGGGGAACCACTACACGAAGCTGGTCATTCTCGGTGCGTAACAGCAAAACTCCGTGCGAAACAGACAACAGATGACGTTGCGGATAATAGCGACGAACCACAGGATCCGATATGTCCTTTGCCTTGGACGGCCAACCACGTTGAACAAAACGTAATAGTAAACTCAGATGAGGATCCGTAGCTGTCTCACGTGCCACCTGACGATAATCAATCGGAAAATCCCGGAGGGATTGATGCTCATCAGCGTCAATCTGATGGCAAGAGTCGTCAGAGGAATCGAAGACATCATCCGCAGCAATCGGCAATCTAGAAAGCGCGTCAGCGTTTGCATGCTGAGCTGTAGGGCGATACAGTATCTCATACTGGTATTGTGATAACAAAAGAGCCCAACGTTGTAGTCTCTGAGCTGTCCGCTGAGGAACTGGTTTAGACGGATGAAACAGTGATGTCAGGGGCTTGTGATCTGTTACTAAATAGAATGGTCTACCATAGAGGTAGTGATGGAATTTTGTGACACCGAACACAATAGCCAATGCTTCCTTGTCCAATTGGCTATAATTACACTGAGCTTTGTTTAGCAATTTAGATGCGAACACAATAGGACGTTCGGTGTTACCGACTCGGTGAGACAACACAGCACTGAGGCCAAAAGAAGAGGCATCACACGCTAACACCAGAGGCTTGTTAGGGTCGTAATGGACCAGACAACGATCATTCAATAAAGCCTCTTTAAGCTGCTGAAAGGCTGATTGGCAATCAGCTGACCACACAAACGGAACATTCTTACGGCGGAGACGATGCAACGGTGCAGCAATCTGTGATGCATTAGGTATAAACCTAATATAATATGTCAATTTGCCAAGAACTGCTTGCAATTCATGCAGATTGCGAGGGGCGGGCAAATCACGAATAGCTGCTAAATGTGACTGGGAGGGATGAATGCCTTGAGCATTAATAACATGTCCCAGATACTCCAGCTCCGTAAGGAAAAATGAACATTTATCGATGTTGCAACGTAGGCCTGCCTGAGACAACACTTGAAACAAACACTCCAAATTACGGAAATGTTCAGCAGGCATCCGACCGGACACAACAATATCGTCTAAATAGTTGCAACACGATGGCACATTAGCCAGAAGTTGTGACAAAAAAAACGCTGAAAAACAGCTGGAGCTGACGCACAACCAAAAGGCAGAAAACGGAACAACCCCAACGACGTGTTTATGACAAAATACTGTTGTGATTGCTCGTCGAGGGGCAATTGCAAATATGCTTCACGGATCAATTTTGGAAAAGAAACGAGCTTCCCCTAACTTATCCATCAGCTCGTCCGGTCTAGGCAAAGGAAAAGAATCAATGACAGTCTGAGGATTAACTGTCGACTTAAAATCAGCACACAAACGTAACTTGCCAGACGGTTTCTTTATAATAACTAAGGGAGAAGCCCACTGGCTCGCTGAAATGGGTTGAATAACACCGTTGTTTTGCCAACGACGAAGTTCATCTGCTACAGGTGCCCGGAGGGCGTGAGGCACTGGACGAGCACGAAAAAATCGAGGCTGAGCATTATCTTTTAACGTAATATGAGCGGCAAAGTTCGCAGCACAACCTAGTTCGTCTTTAAATATGTCACTGTATCGTTTACACAAATCGGTTATGCTGTCTTGAGGAACTACAACAGAATTAATTTGCAACACATTGTCTTGGACAGACAGGCCAAACAAGTCAAAACAGTCTAATCCGAAAATGTTTACACTGTCTGTAGCGCGGAGCACTGTGAATGAAACTGTTTTTGTATTGCCACGGAATGTGGCTGGCACACTACATACACCTAACACAGGAATTTGTTCTCCACTATAAGTAGCCAAAGAATGTTTTGCTGCTGAAAGTTTAGGGCGGCCAATAGCCGCATATGTAGCACTATTTATGAGAGTCACAGACGCACCAGTGTCTAATTGAAAATTGAAGGTCTTATCCTGGATGCGTAGCTTCACAAATAGTTTATTACACTGTCTCTGGATCGGTGCAGTGGAGGCGGAAGACACAAAATCAGCGCGTTTAGCGCGTATTCGCTGCTTACGACAACTCGTGGGTTGGGCGGGTGGAACAACAACTCCCGCTTCACTTGCAGTCTGTACATTACGTTTTACAGCGTTTGAATTACGCTTGGGTCACATAGCAGAGGGCTGGGTGGGTGGCTTATTGCGAACAAGTTTATTACCCACACGAACCGTGGAAGAGTCTTTAAACGCGACCTTCTGGGCGGGCTGGCTTTGAAGAACATGAATATCCATGGGCTGGGCAGCACTAGAATTGTTCTTGCGTTTACGCAAACAAACAGTCTGGATGTGTCCTTTCCTTTGACTAAAGTGACAAACCGCGTTTCTTAACGGGCAACGTGCATGAGGATGAACAAGAACACACTTAGGGCAAGACTTAACTCTATCATTTTGCACACGCGGCTGACAAATGTGTTTAACATGACGCAGCCGGCTAGTGTTTACAGTCTGACTCTGCCGGTGGGGCCGCGGGCGTGACATGACTTGCTTAGCACAGGCAATTTGAGAAATACATGGCTGATCTAACTCACACTCAGCATAGTCAAAAGTATCTTGGGCTTCAATGATGTTCATCACAGTCTCTAATGACGGGTCAGGCAACTTTAAGATAGCAGCACGAATACGAGAATCTGCAATGTTTTGAGTAATAGCGTCTCGTAACATGAGATCACTGTAGGAAGCTCCACACACACAATTAAATCAGCACTGACGGGTGAGGCCCCGTAAATCTGTTAACCACTGTTTATTAGATTGATGTGGCAGTTTCTTTAATCTGAAGAACTTGAATCTGGCTGCTGCCACATGAACTCGCAACTCGAAATACTCAGCAAGCTTGTTAACAACGTCATAGTCTAAAGCTTCTGGCTGGGATTCCGGGAACAACTTACAAAGTAGTCGATAGACTTCCACGCCTGCAGTGGAAATTAAATAAAGCTGCCGCTCAGTACCTGTGATTTTGTAGACTGTCATGTGCGCCTGCAACTGCGCGAAATATTCTCGCCATTCTTCTCGTGATGCATCAAAAGCACGGAAAGGTGGTGCTGCCTGTGCTGGTTCCTTTTGTGTTGGAGGATTAGCCGCTTGTTTGGCAATTGCTTCCACCAAACTTTGTATTTGCTGACTCTGTAACAAGATCAACTGTTGTAATTCGGCAGACATAGTGAACACAAATTAAACCAGCCCCCAAAATTTTATCGCTATAATTAGTATAACCAGAAACAAGTTGAACCAGCCCTGCACACGAGTTCGGAAGTCCTCGTCGCCAGTTTTGTGGCGGCGTTCGTAGCGACAAGCAATTCGCTGTAGAAACTGCTTACGAAGTCACCACCACACTTTTAATAGCGGGCCGACCGGTCCGCTGGAACAGTGAACAGAAAGATGAAAACCCAAACACTCTGATTAAATAAAAGTCGGTACTTATCTTTATTTACGAAGATACAGATACTCAGTAGGGAACTCCGTGTCTACAGAATCTGTCTAGTTCGAGTCGGAGCGGCTAGGTCAGCATCGGCTGACGACAAACAACAACTCTGCTGCGATGAACACACAACTGACTAGCAAGTACACAATTCGGTGGCGAGTATACAACTGAGCGGCGAATACAGAACTGTCCTAGCGCTTGCGACTCCAGCGCTTAAGAAGCCAGAAGCCAGCGGTGCTGCGCGCAGACTTGCGGCGATTTCCTGTCTCGCTGGCGCTGCTTATGCGGACGGTGTCCGGACTTTGATGCTGCCAACCTTTTGGCAGCGGGCTCGGGTGGCATTACTGGCTAGGATATAACATCCACATTTCGTGTGCATGTGCACACAAATATATGAACCATGTGCACATATTCTGAATTTGTTTTAACATAAAATAGTGTGCTTCCATACTCAATCACTGACACAAAGATGTTGGTAAAGGCAGCATTTGAATGATTGTCATCATACCGGTGTTAATGAAGTATCATAAATGTAATTAATAAAATCAACAGTTACAGTCTATGCAGAACAAGACCAGTTAATTGTTGTTATTCTTGTTGTTGTTGTTGTTGTTGTTGTGGTCTTCAGTCCAGAGACTGGTTTGATGCAGCTCTCCATACTACTCTATCCTGTGCAAGCTTCTTCATCTCCCAGTACCCATTGCTACCTACATCCTTCTGAATCTGCTTAGTATATTCATCCCTTGGTCTCCCTCTACAATTTTTACCCTCCACGCTGCCCTCCAATACTAAATTGGTGATCCCTTGATGCCTCAGAACATGTCCTACCAACAGATCCCTTCTTCTAGTCAAGTTGTGCCACAAGCTCCTCTTCTCCCCAATTCTATTCAGTACCTCCTCATTAGTTGTCTGATCTACCCACCTAATCTTCAGCATTCTTCTGTAGCACCACATTTTGGAAACTTCTATTCTCTTCTTGTCCAAACTATTTATCATCCATGTTTCACTTCCATACATGGCTACACTCCATACAAATACTTTCAGAAATGACTCTCTGACACTTAAATCTATACTCAATGTTAACAGTTAGTTACAATGTGAAATTATCACAATCTGCAAACTTGTTGAGAAGCGAAATAGCATGTGGACAACACATCTACAATTACAAGCAATCCTCTGTTTCGTGTGCAGAAGGTCTTACTAAGATCTCCTTGGAAAGGCACCACCCTCTACCACATACACATGTGCCCCTAATCCTCCAACCACCTCCATAAATTAGCTGCAGTTGAGCTCCCTGTTCCACACCCAACATCACTCCAGTCATACTGGAACAATTTAACCATATTCTCTGTCAGAGCATTGACTAGGGTGGTGCTCTGAAAAGATCTTGATCAGACATTGAGAATGGGAGTTCCACTTTTTGAAAACCTCATATTTTTCAATATAATCTCCTATAATAGTAATATAATTCATCCATCAATGTTGCAGTGGCATTAGTACAGCTCTGTACAGTTCCTGTGGAGGTGTAGCACAAAACTTGTCTATATCACAAAACACTTCTTGGCTGGATGAAAAATGCTGGCTGAGAAGGGATAGTGTGAATTTTGGGAGGAGATGGAAGGCAGAGAGAGGAAAATCTGGGTAACAGTGTGGAAGTTCCAACATTGCACAGCAAACATTGCTCAACTTTCTTGTGACAAAGACACTTTTACTGACAGCTGAAGTACCTTGATGAAAGACAATTTTTTTTCCTTCTACAGACCAGGTTGCTTTTCTTGAACTTTTGCATCCATATCCATTATGTTAGAATAATATCTTGCAGTTATTGATTAACTATTTTAAGGCAGCCAACTAACAGAAATCCTTTCAAATTTCAAAATGCAACATTGTGATCTTTACCACTCTATTGTGTCGTTATGAATCCAATACTGACATAGAAAATCAGTTTTGTTTCTATGAAAATGTGGCAGATAGGCATAAAAAAAAAGTTTTTCACACTTAAAGCTTTTGTCAACAACACACACACACACACACACACACACACACACACACATACACACACTTGCGCAAGCGCAACTCTCACACATGAGTTGCGCTTGCGTGAGTCTGTGTGTGCATAAGAGTGTCTGTTGGCCAGAAGCTTTAAGTGTGAAAATCTTTTTATTGTGCCAATCTGCGACTCAGCATCTCCACTATATGGTGAGTAGCTACTTTTCTTATCATAATATTGTTACATTCCATCCTGGATTTTCCATTGTTTAAAAGTGTGGCAAACGTTGTTCAGAAATTGTTGTGTAAATTTGTTTCTAATCCATTACATGTAGGTGTGGCACTCATCTTGAACAAAGCATTTGACTTAATAAAAAATGTGGCCAGTACACTCTTTTGAAACCCATACAATCTTGGCAACATTACCCACCTCAGTGTGACTGCCTTCCGAGATCACATTGTGCACTTTTAATACAGTTTCTGGTATGGCTGAATTTCTCAGATGTACTTCATTTGGATCATCTTGAACCCTTTTATGGCACTGTTTAAATTCAACAGATTTTTTATTCTGATAGAAACTGAAGAGGAAGAGTCACTGTACCATTTATGAACCTCAAACGAATTTTGGTTAGTGTTAAACATTCTTTTAGAAAAAACTTTATCACTACACAATACTCAATTTTCTACATTTTGAAGAAATTATGGACCATTCCTTGCCCAGACAGCTGCCTTCAGTTGACAACTGAATGGAATGACTTGCATTTGCACAGAGTGTGTGTTTGAAGTTGTATCAATTCCTGGGGAAAAATTACGAACTTAGTGCTGTGATCTGTTATTGAGGGTGACAACTTTTCATACTACTCCTGATCCTTTCAATGTATCCTGAAATGAGTGACATTTTCACGACATTACTTCCCACCCCTCCATAACTGGTATTCTACTGCACACCCAATTGATTCAATATTCTAGTCCATCCTTATGCCACATCTGCTCTTGACCCTCTAACATGTGGGTCATACTGTCAAAGATACAGATGCCAACTTGCAAAACACACCAACCCAGCACATACACTGTCTGAAAAGAAGAATCCAGACATCTCTGTGTAAGGCATGACTGATTACTAGATGTCCTGAGAGGCAGACTTACCAGAGTAAAAAATGTAAAAGGTCATAGGGAGTATTATGTTATTACTAGAGAAGGAGAATCAGCAGAATTGGTCAGTCAGAAAATCTCAGTGGCTTCGAAAATGGACTAGTCACTGGATGTCACCTGAGTAATAAATTCATGAGACA
This sequence comes from Schistocerca americana, assembly GCF_021461395.2. Taxonomy (NCBI): domain Eukaryota; kingdom Metazoa; phylum Arthropoda; class Insecta; order Orthoptera; family Acrididae; genus Schistocerca; species Schistocerca americana. The sequence goes on along the minus strand of NC_060129.1, from coordinate 79,027,511 downwards.
CATTTCAACCCTTCTAAAGCAGTTCAGGTTGACTGTTCGTGATTGATTGTGAAGTGTAAATTCAAAGGTACTGTCAGCACATCTCCAGTTTTAGTAGTGTAAAAGATCAGTTAATTATGATATGAAATTATCACAATCTGCAAACTTGTTGAGAAGCTAAATAGCATGTGGAGAACACATCTACAATTACAAGCAATCCTCTGCTTAGTGTGCAGAAGGTCTTACTAAGATCTCCTTGGAAAGGCACCACCCTCTGCCACATACACACATGTCCCTAATCCTCCAACCAACTCCATAAATTAGCTGCAGTTGAGATCCCTGCTCGAAACCCAACATCACCCCAGCCATAGTGGAACAATTTAACCATATCCTTTGTCAGAGGGTGGTGGTCTGAAAAGATCTTGATCAGACGTTGAGAATGGGAATTCAACTTTTCAACTTTTTTAGTAGTGCAACACTACTAAACTCGGAGATGTACTGACAGTACCTTCGAATTTGCACTACACAATCAATCACGAACAGTCAACCTGAACTGCTTTTGATGGGTTGAAATGTGTCTCATAAATTTGTTACACAGGTGACATCCAGTGACTAGTCTATTTTCGAAGTCACTGAGCTCTTCTGACTGATCTATTCTGCTGACACTCCTTCTCCAGAAATAACATAACACTACCTATCTCCTTTTACACTTTTTTGCTCTGTTAAGTCTGTCTCTGAGGACATCTGGTAATCAGTTATGCCTCGCACAGAGATGTCTGCATTCTTTTGATCAGGCAGTGTATGTGCTGGGTTGGTGCATTTGGCAAGTCTTGCATCTGGATCTTTGACTGTATGACCCATGTGTTAGAGGGTCAAGAGCAGATGTGGTTGCACTACTAAATCTGGAGACATATTAGTCTGTCAAAGACCATCAAGTACTGTGAAAGACGATTGTAAAATGTCACACAAAATACGTGGATGGAATAAATTGAGTTCCAAAGTGCTATGTGCAGTCCAACTAGTACAATAACTGAGTACAGGGAGTTAAGGTTGGTTGATTGGTTGGTTGATTTCGGTTGGTTTGTTTGTGAGAGTTGAAGGGACCAGACTTCAAAGGCCATCAGTCGCAGGTTGATTTGGAGAAGGGGACCAAACAATGAGGTCATCGGTCCCACTGGGTAGGGAAGGACGGGGAAGGAAGTCAGCTGTGCCCTTTCAAAGGAACCATGCGAGCATTTGCATGAAGTGATTTGGGGTAATCATGGAAAATCTAAATCAGGATGGCCAGACACGGATTTGAGCTGTTGTTCTTCTGAATCCGAGTCAGGTGTGCTAACCACTGTCCCACCTTGCTCGGTGGGGAGTTAAGAAGAATGTGGTACAGTGATTGAGAGGCTCCTCATAGGCCACAATTCTGAAGTCATTGTTAAGAAATGCTAGAGGTGGTAGGCAGACCAACACCACTGGACAGTAGGTCACCCGAAACGAGTGATTCAATGTGACGAATCATGCTGTACCCTGTGGCAATCAGGTGGGAGGGCTTTGGTTTTGCAGATGCCTGGAGATTATTATCTGCCATTGTGTATAGTACCAACATTGAAGTATGGAGGAGGTGCTGTTATGGTGCAGGGGAATTTTGAGTGTTTAGGATGTAGCCTCTTTATTGTGCTTAATGCTAAATGCAGAAGGATATGAGTGCATTTTAAATCATTGTGTACAGTGTACAGAATAGGAACAGACATAAAGCAGCATCTCTGAGGCATTGGTGTCTGGATAATAACACTCAAACTTGGTGGATTACATTTTGTATGATTCAGAACATTACATCACTATACTGTCTGTGTTTGGCTCTTGAGGAAGAATGGGCTGTCATTCCTCCACAGACATTCACACCTCACAGAAAATGTCACTATCAGAGATCAAACCATCATAATGGTGACAGGTGGACATGTTGTTGTTGTGGTCTTCAGTCCTGAGACTGGTTTGATGGAGCTCTCCATGCTACTCTATCCTGTGCAAGCTTCTTCATCTACCAGTACCTACTGCAACCTACATCCTTCTGAATCTGCTTGGTGTATTCATCTCTTGGTCTCCCTCTACGATTTTTACCCTCCACGCTGCCCTCCAATACTAAATTGGTGATCCCTTGATGCCTCAGAACATGTCCTACCAACCGATCCCTTCTTCTAGTCAAGTTGTGCTACAAACATATTCAATGTTAATATCCACCAATAGGTGTCTGGGTACTATTGATCAGATAGTGTGTGTTCTACTTCACTACTGTTAAAGGCTTATCCTATCCTATCAGAGCCAAGGCCAAGTGTGAAGGCAGCCTCGTCATATAACAGCTCTGCTGTAACATCTGCACAGCATTTTATGATGGACAGACCACCAATCAGGCATTCACCAGAAAAAATGACCACCATCAAAACTCTGGCTGAGAGCAGGCTCAATGACCAATGGGGGGGGGGGGGGGGGGGGGGAACCAGCAACAACGATGAGCATGATGTGCCTAATTTTAGTGGCTGCTTCACAACCTTTGCCATGTAGATCCTTCACACTCTGACACCAGCATCTCTGAATAACACTGAAAGCAGTTGTCCTCACAATGCATCACTCTGTTCAGTATGAGCTAACACCCCTTTCCCACATCCACCTCTGCCCCCCCCCACCCCCACCCCCACCCCCACCCCCACCCCCAACCACAACCTGTAATCCACACTCTTACCCTCCTCCCATGTTTTGCCACTTTTTCTGTTCCATCCTCTCTCCTCGTTCACTCCTCCAGATCACAGTGTACCACACACAGCTTTAGAGTAATCTGAAAGGTGCCACATTCTTATCCCCAAACCTCACTGCCTTTCCTTCCCAACTGTTAGCTTCTTTCCCTCCAATCCTGCTTCCCTCCTTTTCCCTTTGCTGATACTTTCTCCTCTCATCCACAACATCAAGCACAAGCCCTCACCCAGTCAGGTTGCTTTAATCAGACAATGTTGTTGGCTAGGGTAATGTAGTTGTGTGCATGTATATGTATGTGATTTGTTAGTTAGCCTTCAATGATGACATTGTCTTCAAGACCAGCAATGTTTTCACTCTTGTTTATACACCATCAACAGAACAATGCCTCAGTTCAATTGTGAATGGTTATTTTACTGCTTACACTATTTGAATATGTTCTACTGTATGAAAACTGCAAAGAAAAGTTGTGATGATACAAAGCAATGTGACACTAGCTACATAAAGAAAACCTTATAATCCTTTCAATAATATCAAAAGACACCTTTAAAATTATGATAATTTCATTTTCTTCTGTACAACTCACTTACCTCAGCCCTAACAGGATCCTGAATGCCGACAATACAAAGACACGTCAAATCACTGACAATATAGTTCTCATCATCCCAATTTGGCTCACTGTCTATATACACGTCATTCTTTGCAGCACTCGTCCGCACAAAGTCCTTGTATGCTAGAGCTATTGTACGCAGGCCATCACGTGCCATTGGTTCGATAATGAGTCGAATCACATTTTGTTGCATTTCATGCGTAAAAACATCCAGTTTACCATTGCGGCCATAAATAAAGGAACATCTGCAAAATACCAGATACACTTTTCTTACAAGAAATGAAATGTAACAGTGTCAATTGTGAATGCCCACTGTCTCGTATATATCAGTAATTACAAAAATTATGGACAATGAAGCATTTTCCATTTATGACTAGAATTAGTGAAACAGTTTCTGATAAAATGCTAGAACCAACAGTGGACAGGGAAGTAACATGAGCACCTTCATATTGGCCCTGCACACTGACTGAGACAACAGATTCATCTACATCTACATCCATACTCCGCAAGCCACCTGACGGTGTGTGGCGGAGGGTACCCTGAGTACCTCTATCGGTTCTCTCTTCTATTCCAGTCTCGTATTGTTTGTGGAAAGAAGGATTGTCGGTATGCTTCTGTGTGGGCTCTAATCTCTCTGATTTTATCCTCACGGTCTCTTCGCGAGATATACGTACGAGGGAGCAATATACTGCTCGACTCTTCGGTGAAGGTATGTTCTTGAAACTTTAACAAAAGCCCGTACCGAACTACTGAGCGTCTCTCCTGCAGAGTCTTCCACTGGAGTTTATCTATCATCTCCGTAACACTTTCGTGATTACTAAATGATCCTGTAATGAAGCGCGCTACTCTCCGTTGGATCTTCTCTATCTCTTCTATCAACCCTATCTGGTACGGATTCCACACTGCTGAGCAGTATTCAAGCAGTGGGCGAACAAGTGTACTGTAATCTACTGGGTGTGCAGCCTCAGAAACTCCATGCCTTTCACTGATATTCATTCCATACACCATATGACCTCCTTCAAGTGAGCCAATTGACTAAAACCCATTTAGATGACACAATGCTGCCTGCAACTGTCATTTTTTTCTTTATTCATTGTACAATTAAGTGATTTCATCCTGAGACCACTATTAAGCATACTATTAAATGGAAACACAATACATTCACTGTATTACCTGTCAGTCAAAAGTTAAACATAGGAACAATTCAGAGCTTAAAATTTGCTGGGATTAATAAAATGTTACTTTACAAAAAATTGTTGATGTCACACTATGCCATAAAATTGTTTGCATGTGTATATGTTTAAATGACATCCACTGTGCTTGTAGTGCAGGAGCTGTAGTTGCCATAAAATCAGCATTAATAGCAATGTTAATGCAGATTCATGTCACTGTTTTAAAACTACATGTACTTTACATACTATCACATTCAACACACACATTATGACCACACAATTTTTAATGTGGGCCTCAGATTACAGAAAGGCTGTTACAGAGCTCTAATGCTGAAGTATACACAGACATGCACAGACAATGTACTTGACGTACACAGACATTTCACACAGGTGTGATAAATATTCTGTGTATCAAGTTCTTTCATGTAGATTTAAAAGAGTGGTAAAACAATGGAAACTCCATGTAGGAATATCAGTAATGTAGGAAAAAATAGATTGTTACTTACTGTAAAGAAGACACGTCAAGTTACAAACAGGCACAATAAAATGACACTTATCTAAAATCTATGACCACAGCCTTCATCAGCAAAAGAGAAATACACACCATTCATACACACATCATGTGCACATGACCACCAACTAAGGCAGCTCAGGCCAGAATGCAACTTTCATGTGAGATGCAAGCAGCATCTAGAGGGGTGAGGGGGGGGGGGGGGGGGGGGGGGAAGGTATAGTAGTGTATGGGTGTGGGAGAGAGATGAACGCTGTTTGGCAGAGTGTGCAGGGACTAGAATGCCAACAGGTGCAGTGTCGGGAGGTTGTGGAGCAGGGAGGTACGGTAAAAAGTGGTGACAAAGGAATGCAACTACTTCTCCTTTGAAGGAAAGTTATACAAACAAATTCACAGCACAGCCATGAGCATCTGCATGGCACCCTCGTATGCCAACCCTTTTTATGGGCCCTCTAAAGGAGACCTTCCTAGCCTCCTAAAACGCCAAACCCCTAGTCTGGTACAGGTTCATTGATGATATCTTCATAATCTAGACTCAGGACCAAGACATCGCCATCTACTTCACCTGGCCCTCCTCAACAAAGTACACCACCTGCCTGGACGTTGACCTCCTCCTCTCTTACGGCACCATCCACACCCCTGTCCACATTAAACCCCCAAACCACCAACAGTAACCTGCATATCGACAGCTGTCATCTCCTCCAAACCAAAAAATCTCTCCCACATAGCCTGGCCTGACCACTTGCATCTGCAGTCACAAGAACTCCCTCTCTCAGTAAGCTGAGGAACTCACCAAGTACTTCACAGACAGGCACTGTTCCCAGACCTAGTCCGCATGCAGATCTCCTGTGCCATTTCTGCTCACACCTCCAATCCTCACACCACCCGCAAGAACTAGCCACAAAGGAATGCCCTCTTTGTCACCCAATACCATGCTATACTGGAACAATTAAATCACATCCTTCCCCAGAGCTTTGATTACCTACCATCATGCCATGAAATGAGTGACATCCAGCCCGAGATTGTTCTCACCTGTCCTAAAGTAGTGTTCTGTTGCCCACCCTACCTCCACAACATCTATTCCACTCAAAATTGCAACCCCTTGCCCCTGTGGAAGACCCAGGTGCAAGACCTGCCCAGTCCACCCACCCAGCACTTCCCGTTACAGTCCTGTCACAGGATGGACAGAATTCGTCTCCCCCCCCCCCTCCGCAACCTCTCCAGCTATACACTACTATCCCTTCCCCTTCCTCTTCCCCTTCCCTGCCCTTTCCAGATTGCTGCCTCATCATGTGACAGTTGCATTCTGGCCCATGCTGCTGGAGTTGGTGGTCATGTGTGCCTCAGGTGTGCTTCCTTATGTGCATGAATGATCTATGTTTCTCTTTTGCTGACGGCAGCTGTGGCTTTATGGAAATGACTTGTAACTGAGCTTGTTTGCAACTCAACTTCTTTATGGTAAGTAGGAATCTATCTTTTCCCACATTGTTAAAAGAGTGGTAAGAGAGATTAAATTAAAAGAGATATTCTGTGACAAGATGTAGCATGTCCATGGCACATGCAGTTGTCACTAGGGTGGCAGGCATAGAGGGTGTCTGAGTCAAACATATAGTAAAATAAAATGTAATAACTTGTGAAGAAATTGAAATATTTATTGATGGTATCTTTCTATAAATATGGTAACTCAACATGTCTTTTTACACACCTGATACACCTCTACACACAACTTTAGTAGCACGAAAGAGATCTAACTGTATATCATTTCTCTTCAAACGTTCTGGTGCATTGCAGGTCTAACATTTGCAACAGCTACACAAACATGATGGTGCAGATCTGGTGGACTAAGAGCTGATGTCTGGAACCCTTGATTGCTAAGAAATCCCCACAGGAAAAAATTGATTGGTGTAATGTCTGGGCTTCTAGAGGGCACAGCAATTGATGGCACAGTGGACTGACATTGAAAATAAACTCCCAGTTTCCTGAAGTCAGTTTACCCTTTGCTGATCATTACATAAGTCACAGTCCATACTCATACTGAAAATGATATTTTACTAGTGAAACAGACCTTAGCTACACGAGAGACAGCACACAGAACACCTTCTCCTGTGGAGCCCACATGGCTACAAATGTACATTTATGTGAACAAAGCACTTATGCGAATGCCCGTGCAGTACCAACTGCCATATGGAAACATGGAAAACATTTTGAGTTATGATACTTGTAGAAGCAAACTGCCAATAAATGTATAAGCTACGTCTCGAGTTATTACATTTTATATTATTATATGTTTAACCCAAACACCCACTATGAGGCAACAACACAGGAGGCCATGCAGGTGTGATGGTTTCATTTTATTATGTAGTAGGGAGAGCACCATTTATTGCATTTTAGTTTACTTGACTCATCAATTACAGACCTTGTGGAATCGTACAACAAATAAACAAAAAATGACAACTGCATGCAGTGTTATATCATTTAAACAATGCATCACATCTGCTGGACCACATTTCAGTGAAAGTCACAACTAAAGCCCATTTAAAACTGAGGACTGCAGCACTGCGCATCTCTGGTGCAAGAGTGTTAGAGGCTGTACGCTCAGGCGATTCTGTGATTAGGATCAGTCGATGTCAGCTCTCTTGGAAGATGGCCAAAAGCACACAGCCCAAAAACTGTTGGAAGCAATGGAGCTGCAGGCCTTAGGAAAAGCATAAACCATATGGTACAGAACTACTGTTTGCAAAACAGGAAAAGGAGGGAAGGGTGGTGGGGGTTACTGTAATATGACTGTGTCCCCTGAATGCATCAGACAATTGCATGTATGACAGTGTTATGGCAGGTTGTGCTTCTTGTAATGTAACTACCAATGACAAGTAATACTGTAGAACACAACATGTGGAACAAATTTACAAACCCACATATGCTTATACTGGGCGGTTACAATTAAAGTGCAGGTTACTCACAGAGGTCACTGTGTGCTATAATTATTTTGTGGCAGCAAGATTTGGTAGATATCCTAATTCTTTAAGACAGAACTGATTTACACTCTAAAAAATTAGTTACAGTCTTGACCACTATGTGCAAATCTTCCTCAGATTAGCCTTCACACACAAACAGAAAAACCCAGTAGGTTACTTCACCATAGTTCAGCCAGTTTGCATAAAAATCTGTAAATTATAAACATAAACTTTACCTGTGACTTAGTCTCTGTTAGTAAAAACTGCATCAGAATCCCTGCAGCTGTTCCTTAGATAGCTGCAAACCATCGATGAAGGGCAACAGGCAGATTCCATATTCCTGGATTTCTGTTGGTTGGTTGGTTGATTTGGGGGAGGGGACCAAACAGCAAGGTCATCGTTCCCATCAGATTAAGGAAGGATGGGGAAGGAAGTCAGCTGTGTTCTTTCAAAGGAACCATCCCACCATTTGCCTGAACCAATTTTGGGAAATAATGGAAAACCTAAATCAGGATGACTGGATGTGAGTTTGAAACATCCTTCTCCTGAATGTGAGTCCATTATGCTAACCACTACACCACCTCGCTTGGTAGATTTCTGTTAATGAAGATTCAAGAAAGTGGAATAGGTTCCCAGGTATGTGAGTAGCTCAAAGACGTCTCAATTAACAGAACCCAGTACGTTATCCCCAACAGTGAGTGTTCATCAGAGATAAGGGTGTTGTCAGAGGTGCCCGTGGGAGGTGTGACCAGACTGCTATTACTCTCTATACACATAACTGATCTGGCGGGCAGAGTGGGCAGCAGTTTGCAGCTGTTTGCTGATGATGCTGTGGTGTACACTGAGGTGTTGAAGTTGAGTGACCAGAGTATGATGGTACAAGATGATTTGGACAAAATTTCTAGTCGGTGTGATGAATGGCAACTAGTGCTACATGTAGAAAAATGTAAGTTAATTCAGATGTGTTGGAAAGACAATCCCATAATATTCGAATACAGCATTAGTAGTACATTGCTTGACAGCCATGTTGATTAAATATTGAGACATAGCATTGCAAAGCAATATGAAATGGAAAAAGCATGTGAGGATTATAGTAGGGAAGGCAAATGGTCAAGACTGGCTTATTGGGAGAATTTTAGGAAACTGTGGCTCATCTGTACAGGAGAATGCTTATAGCACACTAGTTTGACCAATACTTGAGTACTGCTCAAGTGTTTCAGATTCCCAGCATGTTAGAATAAAGAAAGACATCAAAACAGTTCAGATGTGGGCTGCTGGATTTGCTACTAGTAGGTTCGACCAACACACAAGTATTACAGAGGTACTTTGAGGTCTCAAATGGGAATGCTTGGAGGGAAGGTGATGTTTTTTTCAAGGAATACTATTGAGAAAATTTAGAGAACCAGCTTTTCAAGCTAACTGCAAAAGGATTCTATTGCTGCCAACATATATTTCGCATTGGAACCACAAAGTTAAGATAAGAGAAATTAGGGCTTGTATGGAGCAATGTAGACAGTTGCTTTTCCCTTGCCCTATTTGTGAGTGGAACAGCAAAGGAAATGACTGGTAGTAGTGTAATGAACCATCCGCCACACCGGACAATGGCTTGGAGAATAAGTATGCAGAAGTAGATGTAGAGTAGCCTTCACATACGCACAGATAAAGCATGGCAAAAGACTTTAAATTTAGTGATATGTGAGATATATCATGAATCTAATCATAATTAAAGTCACAATAATGAATGAAAATGTGTATATAGTAAAAAAGTTATAAATTTTATTACAGCTGTGACCACATAGTCTCAGTATTGCTCTGTCTCTTGCTCACTTTGGTGCTGACATTTTTACACAGTCAAGCCACTTCCTAACTAAAATGTTTTGACTATTGTGTGGTTCAGATACTTTTTGCCCATTACAATTCATAGAAAACATTACCAGACAGTATCATTTTATTTGTGCTTTACAGACTGAAGACCAATTGATCAATCACAAATATCAGGTAAGTAGTTGGGTCTTTGTTTCCAATTTTACTGCTTCAAACAGAAATATGTAATGAAATTATTAATGTATCTGCTACAAAAATTATCTCAGTGACAAAATTTATCTTCTAAAGTAATTAATTTTATGTTATGTGCTGGAGTAGTAACTTGATAGGATCTCATCTACACCTATCAATCACTGTGAAACATGTGGCAGATTGTTCATTTTATTGTAAAGTATATTACGGTATTTTCCCATTGCATTTGAGGATGGAGCATAGGAAGACTCACCACCTGTATGCCTCAGTGTGAGATGTCATTTCCATAATTCTATCAGAGCAAAGTCTTCAAGGTAGATACAAAGACTGCTGAAGAATAAGCACAGTTTTTGTCTTGAAACACTGTTGTCATTTCTCATAGTTTTATAAGCAGGTTCTCATGAGATGTACACACACTTTTTTAAGTGTCTTCCTGTTCAGATTTATCAACATTCGTGTCACACTCTCTCCCCAGTTGAAGAAGCCTGTGACCATTTAGGCTGCCCTTCTTTGTATAAACTTGACATCCACATTAGTCCAACATCTTGTGGATCCCACGCACTCGAGTATTATTTGAGCACAGTCCACACAAGAAGTTGACATGATCAAATTTGTAGGACTAAATGTGGACAAGAACTTATGCTGGAATATGCATATTGGCTTCCTATGAAATAAATTAAGCAGTTGCAAATACTAGCTAATTTTGCTCACATGGGTACACAAAAAATAGCATATCATAATTATTTCGAATCTGTCTTTAGATATGGAATAATTTTCTGGGAAGTTCAAATAGTATATCTCAGATACTTAAACTGTAGAAGAAAATTATCAGATACATGTGTACAGTGCAGCAAAAAAAATCTTGTTGCCCATTATTTCAGGAACTGCAAATCCTAAGTGTTTCATCCATGTAAATTAAAAAAATTATAATCTTCCAACACAGCAGACGATAATTATTTGAGCAGAATCATTTTAACCACATGTATAACACAAGAAATAAAAAGAATTTTATGCTACCAACATACAAATTGAAATTATATGCATAGACTTCACAGGATATGGGGATGATGATATGTAACAAGTTAATGGATAAAAATAGAGAGAATTGCTACAATCCAGTAGAAAAATTCATAGAAGATGAACTGATCATTTGAGCAAGGGGTCATTAAGTATTAGATTATTTTTATACTGTATGCATGTATAACAATATCATATTATTATTATTATTATTATTATTATCACTATTACAAAGATGTTTGTTAACATCAGCTGTTCTATGTTTATGGTGATATTTTTCCACAATTTTGATGTTTCTCCCATGCTTGAATCAAATTATTCAGTTTATGTATGTCAGGAGACACATAAACCACAATTCACCATTGTATACAATCTTCTTTGTAATCAAAAACAGTTTTTCAGCATCATACCAATGATCTATATTCCTTGCAAATGAGCCTATTTGGTTATTCCACATCACAGCTTCACACCCTATTATTCTCACACACTTACATTGCATGACTAGTTGTGGCTGGTAGTCCTGCAGTCACAGGGTACCATTCCTTTAGATTTGCATAAACCGCTATCTGCATTGCTCCGTATTAAAATTTATTGCAACCAACCAATGTTTTGTCAAGATGCAACAAGGTATTACTGATATTTCCCCAGATAGAATTCTCTTGTAGGTGACTGCATCAGCTACAAAAATTCTGAAATTACAGCTAATAATATACACTAAGTCTGTAATGTGCCACACGGGCAGTGATGGTCCTTTCACACTCTCCTGGGCCATACAAGGTATTACATCCATGTCTGTAGAGGACTGTCCATCAAGGATAACATGCTGCATCCTGCAAGTCAGGAAATTTTTTATCTGTCTGAGGTGTAGAAACATATATTGATGGTAGGAAATCTGACAGAAGCTTTTGTGCCACAAGCAATGACTCTTGGCTCCAGGGAATACTTTTTGCATGCAAAGAGGCACATATGTTATGCATGCCAGGCCAGCTCATCAAGCTGTGTTGTCTCTGTGTACTTAACAGAGATGAAATATTGTGTATATCTTTACAAATCATTAAGTACTTTTTAGTAATTCAATTATTATTAAACTTTGTATAGTCTTTTGCACTGATAATACAGGGTGACTCAAATAAATGGGAAAAACAGAAAAAATAAATATTGTTAGGAGAAAATGTTGCTAAATAAATATATGTTATTTAAAAAAATGCAATTTAAGACTGCATTAAGTAAAGTTACTTTTTGAAGATGACGTCTTGCAGATGAGCTCCATTTTTGTATGAAACTCCTGTAGTCTCTTACATAAATTGTGCTTGGTTTGAAGTAACATTTCAACAGGATTTTTAACAAATGTTTCTTGGAGCTTAGCCTTTGATTCTTCTGTTGTAGCAGGATGACTACAGTAAACTTTGTTTTTATGGTGACCCCACAAGACTTGATACATAATTGCATGCTGACTCATTGGGGAATCTGGGAGGCAATGGAATATCACAGTTTCTCAAAATTACACTGTTGCCAAAAAATAAGTATACAGCAACCATAGAATGTGCTATGTGTGACAATCTGTCTTGCTGAAACTACCCATTGTCAATAATTTGTGGAAGTGTCTGTAGTTTTTATGTAACAAAGGTTTCAGGCATGAAGGTATACCAGTCCAATTGATTCTAATTGGAAGACCATTCTCGCCCTAAAAAGGAACCTATTATCTATATGATGACACAGTACACCATGCAGTAACTCTGTTGCTGTGCAATGATTGTTGGTGTATCTGAGTAGGATTTTTTGTGCCCAGTAACAAAAATTTGTTGAAATAACTTAGCAGAATGGAGCCAGGTGGCGATGTCAACTACTGTCAATATTTCAACAGTTGACCACCCTGCCATTTTCGAGTCAAAACTGTAGCAAGTAAATGCTGTGCAATGGAATTTACAACCTTGGTCTGAAGAGAAATTGTGGAAAGCCTCTCTCTCTCTCTCTCTCTCTCTCTCTCTCTCTCTCTCTCTCTCTCTCTCTGTAAATATGAGGGCCACCATACAACCAAAGAACCAATGTCAGAAGTTGTCAATACAAAATAACAGGTGAGGTAGCACTGACTGTGTCCCTCCGTTTTTTGACAAGAGAGAGGGCAGGATTGCGCAAGGAATTTAAGCAAAAATCTCCACTCCTGTTTACACGGTCAGTCAAGATAGTATGTTGGGACAAGCTGTTTATACGAAGCTTACTCACACTGACTCATGTCTACAAACTGATAGCTGTCACCACATCCAGCTCAGTGTGAAGCGGTACTTCATGCCTTGGTTCACAGGGCCTATGACATTTCGGACCATGAGAATTTGTCAGCGGAGTTAACCATCCAGATTTGTGGGGTATTCAGATATGACAGTGGCCCAATGTCGGATTGCACGGGAATGTGAATCCGTACTTATTGTCGAGGTTCGCACCAATCATGTCTCGGAAGAGAGGATCCTCATTTTGTGCACTGAGCACATTTTAACCTCTTCACATACGCATCTCACATCCAAGAATAACTAATGGATTCCCTGCAACATTGTATGTCATCCTGTGCCATTGGTTGGAGACTCACAGCAACTGGACTCAGGATTTATTGTTACAAGAGTAGACTGCTGTTAACACAACAACACAAATATCTACTTTGGAGTGGTGCTGTGACTGGGAACCATAGACTGCTGATGAATGGCATCACATTGTGTTAAGCATTGAATCATGCTTCTGCACTCCCTGGATGGTCTCTTGGCTTATATGGTAGTGACCTTGAGACTGATCCAATTCTTCGAATGTTTTGGAGATGCTTAGGAATGTTACTCCTTGTGTCATGTATGGAGAGCCATCAGGTATCAGTTCAGATCACAGCTGATAGTGACTGGGGAAATCTGAGGATGCAACACCAATTTCCAGACATTCTGCATCGTCAAGTGTTACTTGTCAGGCAACAGGCAACAGCGCAAGCTCGGGTGAGGGAAGGATGGGGAAGGAAATCGGCCGTGCCCTTTCAAAGGAACCATCCCGGCATTTGCCTGAAGCGATTTAGGGAAATCACGGAAAACCTAAATCAGGATGGCCAGAGACGGGATTGAATCATTGTCCTCCCAAATGCGAGTCCAGTGTGCTAACCACTGCGCCACCTCGCTCGGTCAACTACAAGTGGCGTATGTGTTTATGAACTGTGTGTGTGGTGTTGAAGTACTCCTTGTAGCCACCAAGAGCCCCAGACATGTGCCCAGTAGAAAATCTGGGACCACCCTGGATGTCAACTCCATCCCAGTTGCAGTATCCAGGATATTGAGGACCAGTTACAACAGTTGTTGGCCATCTTCTCTCAGGAGAGAATACAACAGCACAGGTCATACCCGTTTTTAAGAAAGGCCGTAGGACAGATCCACACAACTGTAGACCTATATTTTTGATGTCAATCTGTTGTAGAATTATGGAACATGTCTTATGGGAAATGAACATCTCCTCTATAAAAATCAATACGGATTTCGCAAACAGAGATCCTGCGAAACTCAGCTTGCTCTGTTCCTTTGTGAGATCCACAGTGCAGTGGACAACGGTGATCAGGTTGATGCCATATTCCTCGATTTCAGTAAGGGATTTGACACCATCGCGCACTGCTGTTTAATGAAAAGAATATGAGCTTACAGAGTATTGGAGCAGCCTTGTGATTGGATTTGAGACTTTCTTGCAGATAGAACTCAACACGTTGCTCTTAATGGAACAAAATCAACAGATGTAAAGGTAATATCCGGAGTACCACAGGGAAGTGTGATAGGACCATTGCTGTTTACAATATACTAATAAGAATTTGCAGAATGGCCTACAGAGAATTGATGAATGGTGCAGGCTCTGGCAGTTGACCCTGAACGTAAATACAATGTGCATTCAAGTTCTAAGGCCTCCGATTTTTTTTCTCCGGACTGGAAAGAGATAGAAACATGTGCATTGTTTTAAAATGAGGCTGCATTCATTGTCAATACGTCCCAGAGATGGCAGCACCATACAACAGATGGAATTTTACCGCCAGCGGCGAGAATGAGAACTGTTTTAAATACTTAAAATGCCGACGTTTTCCTTACTTGAACAGTGTGTAATCATTCGTTTTCTGAATTTGCGTGGTGTGAAACCAATTGAAATTCATCGACAGTTGAAGGAGATATGTGGTGATGTAGTTATGGATGTGTCAAAAGTGCGTTCGTGGGTGCGACAGTTTAATGAAGGCAGAACATCGTGTGACAACAAACCGAAACAACCTCGGGCTCGCACAAGCCGGTCTGACGACACGATCGAGAAAGTGGAGAGAATTGTTCTGGGGGATCGCCGAATGACTGTTGAACAGATTGCCTCCAGAGTTGGCATTTCTGTGGGTTCTGTGAACACAATCCTGCATGACGACCTGAAAATGCGAAAAGTGTCATCCAGGTGGGTGCCACGAATGCTGACGGACGACCACATGGCTGCCCGCGTAGCATGTTGCCAAGCAATGTTGACGCGCAACGAGAGCACGAATGGGACTTTCTTTTCGTCGGTAGTGACAATGGATGAGACGTGGATGCCATTTTTCAATCCAGAAACAAAGCGCCAGTCAGCTCAATGGAAGCACACAGATTCACCACCACCAAAAAAATTTCGGGGAACTGCCAGTGCTGAAAAAATGATGGTGTCCATGTTCTGGGACAGCGAGGGCGTAATCCTTACCCATTGCGTTCCAAAGGGCACTATGGTAACAGGTGTATCCTACGAAAATGTTTTGAAGAACAAATTCCTTCCTGCACTGCAACAAAAACGTCCGGGAAGGGCTGCGCGTGTGCCGTTTCACCGAGACAACGCACCCGCACATCGAGCTAATGTTACGCAACAGTTTCTTCGTGATAACAACTTTGAAGTGATTCCTCATGCTCCCTACTCACCTGATCTGGCTCCTAGTGACTTTTGACTTTTTCCAACAATGAAAGACACTCTCCGTGGCCGCACATTCACCAGCCGTGCTGCTATTGCCTCAGCGATTTTCCAGTGGTCAAAACAGACTCCTAAAGAAGCCTTCGCCGCTGCCATGGAATCGTGGCATCAGCGTTGTGAAAAATGTGTACGTCTGCAGGGCGATTACATCGAGAAGTAACGCCAGTTTCATCGATTTCAGGTGAGTAGTTAATTAGAAATCAAATCAGAGGCCTTAGAACTTGAATGCACCTCGTAAATGTAACATATTGCGCATACATAGGAAAAGAAATCCATTACAGTACAGCTACACCATTGATGACAAAGAGCTGGAGACAGCATCTGCCATAAAATATCTACACATAACTATCCAGGGTGACCTTAAATGGAATGTCATACATACAACAGATTCTGCGAAAGCAGATACCAGTCTCAGATTCATTGGAAAAATCTCAAGAAAATGTAACTCATCCACGAAAGAAATGGCTTATAAGGCACTTGTATGCCTGATTTTTGAGTACTGTTCATCTATCTGGGATCCCTATCAGGTAAGACTGATAGAGGAGATAGAGAAGATCCAGAGAAGAGCAGCGCATTTTGGCACGTGATCGTTTAGCTGGTGAGAGAGTATTACAGAGATGCTAAACAAACTCCATTGGCAGACGTTACAAGAGAGGCATTGTGCATCACAGAGAGATTTATTATTGAAATTTTGGGACAGCACCTTTCAGGAGGAGGCAGACAACCTACTCAATACATCTCGCATATTGACCACAAGGAATATGTTTGAGAAGTTAGAGCCATTTCAGAGGCTTCCCAACAATCATTCTTCCCATGCACTATTCCCAAGTAGAACAGGATTGGAGGGATCAGAAAGTGGTGCCGAAAGTACCCTCTGCCACACACCATTAGGTGACTTGCAGAGTATGATGTACACTACTGGCCATTAAAATTGCTACACCAGTGAAGATGACGTGCTACAGGTGTGAAATTTAACAGACAGGAAGAAGATGCTGTGATATGCAAATGATTAGGTTCTCAGAGCATTCACACAAGGTTGGCGCCGGTGGTGACACCTACGACGTGCTGACATGAGGAAAGTTTCCAACCGATTTCTCATACACAAACAGCAGTTGACCAGCATTGCCTGATGAAACATTGCTGTGATGCCTTGTGTAAGGAGGAGAAATGCGTACCATCACGTTTCCAACTTTGATAAGGGTCGCACTGTAGCCTATCGCGCTTGGGGTTTATCTTATCGCAACATCTGGTCAAGATCCAGTGACCATTAGCAGAATATGGAATCAGTGGGTTCAGGAGGGTAATACGGAACACTGTGCTGGATCCCAATGGCCTCGTACCACTAGCAGTCGAGATGACAGGCATCTTATCTGTATGGCTGTAACAGATCGTGCAGCCACATCTAGATCCCTGTGTCGTTGCATGACAAGAACCATCTGCGCGAACAGTTCGACAACATTTGCAGCAGTATGGACTAACAGCTTGGAGACCATGGCTGTCGTTACCCTTGACGCTGCATCACATACAGGAGCGCCTGCGATGGTGTACTCAGCGACGAACCTGGGTGCACAAATGGCAAAACGTCATTTTTTCTTTGGAATCCAGGTTCTGTTTACAGCATCATGATGGTCACATCTGTGTTTGGTGACATTGCAGTGAATGTGCATTGGAAGCGTGTATTCGTCATCACCATACTGGAATATCACCTGGCGTGATGGTATGGGGTGCCATTGGTTACACATCTTGGTCACCTCTTGTTTGCATTGACGGCACTTTGAACAGTGGACATTACATTTCAGATGTGTTATGTCCCATGGCTCTACCCTTCATTCGATCCCTGCGAAACCATACATCAGCAGGATAATGCACAACCGCATGTTGCAGGTCCTGTACAGGCCTTTCTAGATACAGAAAATGTTTGGCTGCTGCCCTGGCCAGCACATTCTCCAGATTTCTTACCAATTGAATGGTGGCCGAGCAACTGGCTCATCACAATACACCTGTAACTACTCTTGATGAACTGTGGTATTGTGTTGAAGCTGTATGGGCAGCTGTACCTGTACACGCCATCCAAGCTCTGCTTGACTCAATGCCCAGGCGTATCAAGGCCGTTATTATGGCCACAGGTGGTTGTTCTGGGTGCTGATTTCTCAGGATGTATGCACCCAAATTACGTGAAAATGTAATCACATGTCAGTTCTAGTATAATATATTTGTCCAATGAATACCTGTTTATCATCTGCTTTTCTTCTTGGTGTAGCAATTTTAATGGCCAGTAGTGTAGATGTGGATGCATGACACCTGTCTCAACCAAATAAGTGTATGCATCTGAGTCAGAGGGGTGCAAACGTCTTAATGATGACTATATGAAGCTGGTATCTGTACAGATATCATTGGTGATCTTCCAGCTCTAGAAGAATGAAATTGTAATGAAATCTAGACCTTTAGCTGGTTACAGGCATTGATAAATATCAATGAGGACAGTTGAAAAATGTGTTTCCTGACCAGGACTCAAACCCGCGACCTCCTGCTTACATGGCAGACACTGTATCCGACTGAGCCATTGAGGACACAGATGATAGTGTGACTGCAGAGACTTATCTCTGGCATGCTCCCTGTGAGACCCACACTTTCCAACTTACTGTCCACACACTACATTTGTAGTGCTCCTGCCCACCATACTCATTACTTGTGGCAGTCAATCTACAGATTTCCATAAGTGTTCCGGCAATTTGAGAGCATCCACACTGAAGACGACCATCGGCCGATAAGCCTTATCTATGTGAAGATGGTATCTGTTTTTCTACAATTGTTGTATGTGGACAGTAAGTTGGAAATGTGGGTCTCACAGGGAGCTTGCCAGAGATAAGTCCCTGCAGTTGCACTATCATCTGCGTCCTCGGTGGCTCAGTCGGACAGAGCATCTGCCATGTAAGTAGGAGGTCCCACGTTTGAGTCCCGGTCGGGGCACACATTTTTCAACTGCCCCATTGATATTTATCAACGCCTGTAAGCAGCTAAAGGTCTAGATTTCATTATAATTTCATTAATGATAACGGGCTTCATACTGCCTCATTCTTTGTAAATTTGACAATATCACATACCCTCTCATCCTGTGAAGTTTTATTTCATTTCCTCCTCTCGTTCTGGGTACTCCACTTTTTTTTGTCAGGTAGTGCATTCAAATTCATCATCAAATTATGTGCTAGGATAGTGGTACAAATAGGCATGAGTGACACTGGACTGTGGATCATCTCTCCAAACTTTTCCAGAGATGAGAGTGACCTGTGCTATTTTCCACTTATGAGAGTTAATTCAAAAGCTGATTATGTATAGAAATTGACACAGTCTCATCAGGGACTGAGTTTTTTTGGGGGGGGGGAGGGGGAGAGGGAGGGGGTAGAGGGAGGGAGGGAGGGAGGGAGGGAGGGAGGGGGGAGGGGGGAGGGAGGGAGGCAGGGAGGGAGGGTGGGAGGGAGGGAGGCAGGGAGGGGGGGTGGGAGGGAGGGAAGGAGGGAGTGAGGGGAGGAGGGGAGGAGGGGATGGTAGTGAGGGTGAGGGGGGCAAGATGGAGGGGCAAAACCATTTGCATTTAGTTATGATTTCTTAGGCAGACTGGAGCACATGCACTATCTGATCAAAAGTATCTGCACAACTATTAGTGGAAATTAATATGGGGTGCATCCACACTTTGCCTCAAATGCTACTGGGAAACTTTCAACAAGTTGTCTGAATGTATGTGGAGGAATGGCAGCCCATTCTTCCTCAAGAGCTGAAACCATTGTTGGTTGTGATCCTTGAATGCTGGAGTCTGGACTAAAGTCAATGTTATAACCATTCTAAAGGTGCTCTCCTGGGTTCAAGTATGGACTCTGGACAAGCCAGTCCATTTCAGTAATATTATAATCCACAAACCTTGTACTTTATGACAGGGTGCACTGTCATGCTCATAGAAACAATCATTGTCTCCAGACTGTTCGTCTAATGTTTTCAGTACACAACACTGTAAAATAAGTTCATGTCCTTCCATACTTAGCATTTTATTATGCACAATGAGGGTATGCCCTAACCACTAGAAACACCACCATACCATCTCTTCCACAGTTCACTGCTGGCACTCCATATGGTGGCAACATTCTCCAGGCATTTCCCAAACCCAAACCCTTCCATCAGACTGCCACAAGGTACAGTGAGATTTGTCACTCTGAATCACTAATTTCCAGTCTTCACTGTCCAGTGGCATTGCTCTTCATGTCATCCTTAAGCATCACTTAGTATTGATTACAGAAATGTGTGGTTTATGAGGAGCTGCTTGAGTATTGTAACATGTTCTTGTCAGCTCCCTAATTACAGTTATTGTGCTAGCTGGACTGCTGGAACTCACAAGTGATTCCTTCCACTGAATTAAAGTGATTTTTTTTTTACAACCACCATCTGCAATGTTTGATGGTCTCTGTTCTTCAATACATGTGGTCACCTCTGTCTTAGTATAGTGGTTGTTTCTTTGTCTTTCCACTTCACAATCCCACCACTAACAGTCTACTTGCACAGGCTTAGAAGGGGTGAAAGGTCCCTGATGGATTTCTTATGCAGATGACATATAATGAGCAGTCCACATTTGAAGTCATTGAGCCCTCTTCACTGGCCCATTCTGCTGTTACTGACAACACAATACTCACCAGCTCCTTTTAGATTAGCTGGTCCACCTCTCATGACATCCAATGGTAAATTTTGCATTACATTCAGGTGTGGGGATACTTTTGTTCAGATAGTGTACACAAAGTACCTGCCTGATAATGTCTGTTTTCTTATTCTGTTTGAAGATTCTGAAAAAGTGGGGAGTCAGTGTAATTCTGTTAGAGTCAAATAAATATCTGTTATGTTTTGTCCAGTCTGAGTTGTGTGAGCACTGTGAGAATATAAAGAACCATTGTAAGACAGGCAGTACATTTATGATGTCACAAAAATTAATTACAATATGTGTGGAGAAAAAATGGAGTTCTCACAGTTAATGGTTGTACATTAGATCATAAACTGAACAAGAATACAGACTTGGATGTACCATCTGATGGAGGCATTGTCTCACTTGAAATGAAGTGCAGGACTGCAGTTGTGGCAGTTTACAGATTTGATCACATAGTTAAATTTTGGGTTCCCAACTTATTTTTGGAGGTGAAAATAATTTTGAAACACAGATATAGAAGCAAAAGGTTCAAAAGAAGAAGGTTGAGGGTGGTGGCATGTGCTAATGACCGATGATTGCTGTTAAGTATTCAAAGGGGTAGTGAGGGTAATATTAGCAAATGTACTACAGCATGGGGAAAAATGAAACTAGTCTCTGAACAGATGACGAAAACAGTAACACTACCAACAGTAGTTACTCTCAGGTATTTGTGCACTATTCTTATACATAAAATTCTCGCGTCACAGTGTTAGTTGCCATACTCCTCCGAAATGGCTAGATCGATTCTAATGAAATTTTATATGTATATTTGGTAGGTCTGAGAATCAGTTGTAATCTATTTCTTATACCCCTAAGTGATAAGAGTGGTCCACCCCAAAAACTTTTTTCTTGTGTTTTGGACGGAACTTTTATTTTTATTTTTTAATGATGTGGCATTAAAAAATACACACAACCCTAAATTTTCACCATTCTACCATCAATCCCTATTTTTTAATAGCAATTTTAGTAATTTAATAATTTTCAACCCCGGTCAATAACTGATCAGTTATCGCTTGATCAACAGCTTGATCGATTGTGATGAAATTTTACATGTATATATGGTACGTCTGAGAATCGGTTGTAATCTATTTTTCATACCCCTAAGTGATAAGGGTGGTCCACCCCAAAAATGTTTCTCTTATTTTTTGGACAGACCTTTTTATTTTTATTTTTTTATGATGTGGCATTACAAAATACATGCAACCCTAAATTTTCACCCTTCTACCACCAACCTCTATTTATTAATAGGGATTTCAGTAACTGAATAATTTTCAACCTTGGTTGATAACTGATCAATTACCACATGATCAGTTATCCCCACCAGGTGTCTACAGGTGACAGTCTTTCACTATTCGATAGATAGGGAAGAAAACGTAACAAAAGCAACAACTCAAATATCCCTCTTTGAATCGACGTAACTAGACCGAGAAGTTTAACTAGGTAGCATGCGTCATTCGCCAAACTGACATTTAGGCCTAGCACACACGCATCAATTTTTATCGTATAGAACTATATCATACGATCAAATTCTTTTAGTGGAACAAACAAGTTCCTATGCTCTCCTTTGTTCCTCTAAAAGAATTTAATCGTACAATATTTTTACGTACGATAAAAATTGATATGTGTGCGCTTGGCCTTATTCATAATGCTGGTGAACATGTTTCGACACGAAATTGCCACTATGTTTGTATGCTCATGGATGAGCCGTGTATTGGCTGCAATTGTTAAATCCACGCGATCTACCATAGAAATGCTAGAACTAATAGTAGCCAATACTGCTAGACTTACCTCTAAGTCTTTTCTCACTCCCTACACAGTTTTTGGCCATTATTGTTGTTTGTGTCATGAGCTCCCACCAACAACGGCTATTGTGTTATACATATACATTGTGTTACACATATACATTATTCTTATGGACTAGAGATAATTTATATGGCAAAACAACATTTTCCGGGTCAGCTGTAATATATAAAGATTTCCAGAGGCGGAACGAAGTTGGCTGTTATAGCTAGTGATGATGTAAATTTCTCTAAATTATATCAAGAAGAGGAGCCAACAAGGATGTGATACAAGTGAAGGTCTTAAGGTCCCTACATCATAACAAATGCAAGCAAATCATAGATACTTAGTCTCTAAACTTTATTAACAGGAAACTGTCAGTGCTGCTATTCCTGCATATGTCACCTAAGTATAATTAAGTTTATTCCAAAGAAAGCTGGTATTCTGGATGGAACTAGTGCCACCCGTGCTTTTGTTTGTCTGCTATTGCTACTTTAATGTTTACTTCATTACAACAATATTTTAAAAACAAAATAGTTACTCACATCTTTAAATACATTCCTACTTGTTATACAGCTTTACAACTCCATGTAGCTAACAGGAGTTTTCAGTCCCTGAAAGCTACATATACAGATAATTTGTATAGAGGCTGGCTAATGAGGTATGTTTATAATTTCATTTTGAATTGGTAGGGATTCACAATTTCTTGCTTTATGTTGGATCAAAGTTTGTTGAATACTTTCCCACAAGTGCACCTAATTCCAATCCCAGTTGTAGACAAGAGGACACGAAAATTATTTTGTGTCTGGTATTATGACTGTATAGAGCACAAATTGTGCCAAGCTGCATTTTTCTGTCAGCAACTGAACCTACTAATCATTAAATCTATGGGGAAGTGAGTGTATGAATCTGAAGATCCTCTGCCAGACATTTAGTTATTTACCTAACACAAAATTATTACTGCTCACTTCCACTGAATGAACTGTTTATTTATTTTAGGTGCTCTGCCACTTAAAACATCTCCAAAAGACAAGGAGTGAGAATCTCCAAAGAAGGCCACCTCACTAGAATTTTGGCCAACACAGTGAGAGATGCTTCTAAGGGCAGAACACAGGTGAGCCTCCTATTAGCTCATCCACGTGTTGATGCCATTTTAACTTGTTATCCAACAGGACCCCAAAGAATTTTACACACTGTGTGTTGTATCTGCAGTAGCTGGATATCGGTGCTCACATCGGTTAATACAGAAATGGAGGGAGTCAGTGACTGAAAGCACTACCGCTTCTGAACTTCAACAAGGAGATATTCAAATTCCGTGTGATGCTGCTGTTCCTGTTCCGAAAACCATTAAACAAATCTCCCAAGAAGAGGTTAGCATCCTGTACACAGAACCAAGCAATCAATGTAGTCCAGTAGAATGCCTAAAAAGACAATGGCAGGCTGTTCCTGTCACAAAACGCGATAGAGACTGTGTAAACTTCCCACCCTTGGAAAACAGATTTAGTGTCCTTGAGCATGTTGATGCTACAGGAAAAAACATTAAAGTAGACTCGCAAGTCAAGGTGCTTAACACAAGAAAGCTTAATGAAAGTGAAGTGAGTAATTTGTGTAGCAACAATATTACAGCAACTGTCAATAAAAGTGAAGTGAATAATAGGTGCAGTGAAAATTTTAAGTCAACTGTCAATAGAAGTAATGAAACCAAAAACCCCAAGAAAGCAAGCCGCAATTGCAGACCCAGGCCTGTGGAAATACAATTATATGCAGACAGTCAAGGAAGGAAATTAAGGGATATAGTTGAGAACAATTCAAGCCACCATATCTCAGCCACAATAAAACCTAGTGCAAAATTGAAAGATGTAGCACATTCTTCATTGGCAGAAGCTATGGAACTGGCAGTTTTTCTGGCTGGATCAAATAATGTAGCGAGAAATGTAGGAAAAGACTCCTTGTTATCATTAAAGAAGAAACTGCAGGAACTACAAAATACAAAAATCCTCATCTTTTGAATACCATGTCGGCATGATCTTCCATCCTGGTCTTGTGTGAATGTTGAAGTGAGAAGAGTAAATGAAGAAATGAAGAAAATTTGTAAATACTTTAAAAATGTCTGTTTTGTAAACATAACTAACTTAGGTACAAGATTCCACACTGCTCATGGTCTCCATCTGAATCAACTCGGAAAGACGTATGTGAGTAATGAAATCATAAAAGTAGCCAGTGAGTTAGGCATAGCAAAAATTGATAGCTCTGAGTCAATACCAATTAGATTTAGGGAAAACTCTTTTTTAGAGGTAGCAGATTTGTCCAGATTCACACTGGACGACTAGATTAAAGATAAGAATAATATAATAAATGTCGGTAACACTAGAGAGAAATATATCAGTAATGACGATTGCCCCCACAAAAAAAATTACTCACCAACTTTGTCTGTCAAAATAGGTTACCTCAATATTGAAAGTATAAGTGGAAAACACGTAATTTTAAACGAATTTGCAAATGAAAACTTATTTGATGCATTATGCTTAAGTGAGCACTGGCGTAAAGGAAATGAAATATCTTTTCATGTACTAGATGATTTCCACTTAGCAAACAGCTTTAGCAGAGAGCAGCATGTTCATGGGGGTGTATCAATTTACATTAAGAAAGAATTAATAAATTGTAGTAATGAACTAGATCTAGGATTTCTGTGCAGTGAGATACATTTTGAAGCCACAGGTGTATATCTGGATCATTTAAAAATAGCTATTGTATCTCTTTATAGATCACCAGACGGAAGTCCACTAATATTTTTAGAAAAACTTGAGACTTCACTAAATTTCTTTCTTAGTCCTCAGTGGAAGAAATATAGTATAGTGATTGGTGGTGACATAAATGCTGCATTTGATGTAAACAAAGACATGCACACTGTCAATGAATTTAAAAACCTGTTACGACAATTCAACTTCATTTTTACGAACTGCAAACCCACAAGACAGTCCGCTTGTCTCGTCAACATACTTACAAATGTCAGTAGAGAGTCACTGTCTTCAGATGTAACTGCCTTTGATTTTTCAGACCATGACTCAGTTTGGGTAAAACCAGGTACAGATAGGACTAATATGGACTATAGGGAGTTTAAAGCGCCTAAAATAGTCATCACAAGATCAATGATGCAAGAAAAATTGTCTAATTTCATGGTCTCACTCAGTAATTATGACTGATCACATATTTTTAACAATAATGCCCAGCGCTCTGGCAATACATTGTTCAATAGATTTTTTCATTCTTTATTAAATATGTTCAAGACAAACTGCCCTCAATACATATGTAAAGTTAAACTTAAAAGTAAGAGTAATAGACGTAGGGCTAAGAATCCATGGTATATCGCTCAGCTAGCCAATATGAAAAGGAGGTTGTTGTTGTATAGAGATTCTTACAAACTTCTGAAAACTGATATAGCTAAGCAAAGGTACTCAAGAGCACAAAAGGAATATAAGTATGCTTTAAATGAGGCCAAAAAACAACATAACCTAGTCAGCATTGAGTCATCAAAAAATAAATGCAAAAAAGCATGGACTACAATAAATTCGGTGGCCAAAAGCAGGCAGCAAGCTGAGGTAGAAATTTCAGCAGATGAATTTAATAACTACTGTACAAAATCTGTTAACCAAATTAGGGAAAGCATTGGGAGGCTGCAAGAAACTGTAGCTGATCTCATTAAATATCATAATGTTGACTACACCCTGAAAGATAAATTCCTTTTAACAGAGGTAACACCAGATGTTGTTTTAACTATTGTAAATAATTTTAGGCCCTCTGATAGTGAAGATATATATGGTATTTCTTGCAATATGTTAAAAAAGATAATTGGGCACATAGTATATCCTCTTACTAAATGTATAAACAGATGTCTAATTGAAGGAGTATTCCCAGATGTATTAAAATTATTCAGGGTAGTGCCCATTTACAAGAAAGGAGACAAAAATTGCCCCTTTAGCTATCACCCAATATCTCTGACACCTATTTTATCTAAAGTTCTGAATCCATCATCAACTCCCAGTTGTGTGATTATCTGACATGTAATAACATTATTACTGCGGTACAATTTGGCTTTAGGAAGGGCAAATCCACAGTCCATGCCATTGACTCCCTGATTAAAAAAGTGCTTAATTCTTGTGAAGGAAAAAATTTTGCTCAGGCTACCTTTTGTGATCTTAGCAAAGCCTTCGATTGTGTGGAGCATATTACACTCCTCAACAAACTAGTTTATTACGGAATCACAAACAGTGAAGTTGACAACATTTTCGAATCTTTCCTCAGCAACCGTAAACAAATTGTTTATATTGGTAAACAGAGATCACAGCTAACTGAAGTTAAGTGTGGTGTGCCACGAGGCTCAGTATTAGGACCTCTGCTAATTATCCTAATGACAAACGATCTACCATCTACATTTTTTCAATGTCAGCTCAGACATGGATATGCTCCAAACTGTGGCAAATGACTCAATATCACAAGCATCAGTCTGGTTTCGAGCTAATGGTTTCCTGCTTAATGAGAGTAAAACTCAAAAGATTGTATTTAGTTTAAGAGATCTGCCAGTAGCAGCATTCATGGATAGTGTTAAGTTCTTAGGTATTGTTATAGATAGTAAATTGACTTGGGAGCCACATACTAAATACATTACTGCAAGGCTGCCTAGAGTGGTGTATTTGTTAAGGAATTTAAAAAACCATGTACCTGCAGTCTATGTAAGATCAGCCTACTTTGCTTTTTTTCAAAGCATTATATCTTATGGGCTTTTAATATGGAGCAATAGCTCACACCTTCAGGACATTTTGGTACTTCAGAAGAAAGTAATTCGAATTATAACAAATAGTGATAAACTGGCCCACTGCAAACCACTGTTTATCAACTTCAAAATATTAACTGTTATAAACATGTATATTTACACTGCCCTACTGTATATAAAGATCAACTTATCAGAATACCAGTGTAGAAGAGATGTACACTCTCATTGAGCCAGAAATAGTAGATATCTTGACATACGTTACTACAGATTATCCGTCACTGAATAGCTACGAAGTGGTGGGAAGATGTTTAACAAACTGCCACTAGAATGGGTAGAAGCTACATTTGACTTATTTAAAGACAAATTATTCAGTTGGTTAGCTGCAAATCTTTGCTACTCACTTCAGGAATTTTATGACTGTAAAATATCATAGTGGTACCGGTTTGGAGAGTTCAGCATAATTTCTTTAACTGAGTAATTTATGATGCAATGCTTTTCATATTATTTGATTTTAAATATTGTATTATATGGAAAACCAATAGTGACATATTGATCTTCAACCCATGTATATATGCTGCATAGCTTGTATTTATGTAATTTGACTTTGTCAATTGCTGTAATAGCTAAACGACAATAAAATTTCATTCAATTCAATTCAATTCCACCTGGGTCAGGATCTGTAGTTGTAGAGTGCTTCAGACAGAACTTGCAGAATATCATTAGTAATTTTCCTGATCATGCCATTGTAATATGGGGTGACTTCAACTTGCCAGGTATAGATTGAGAATGTTCTTCCCACGCACTATTCGCGAATGAAAGAGGGTGCAAGGGATCAGAAAGTGGTACCAAAAGTACCCTCCCCACACACCATTAAGTGGCTTGCAGAGAATGATGTATATGTAGATGTAGATCAGCTATAGAAGTCCATCTTCTCTGGTGTGGATTCAGCCTCTGCGACACCTGGTAACAGACCCCCCCCCCCCCCCCCTCACCCTATGGATGGTGCCATGGTGGGCAGAAAGAAGATACAGGTGATGACCCAGATCCATTGACTACAGGATAGAGAAAGGGATGGTGGGATGGTGGTCAGTGGTGTCCATTGTGACACCACTGGATGTGTGGACAGTGGAGGGTTCTTCTGATTTATGGGGAAGCAGAAGGCAGTGCTGGAGCACCTGTGAGAAGTCGCTGGCAGTCACCAGTGGCGCTAGCCTTGAGGTTACTGGACGGTGGAGAGGGAGAGGCAGCAGGCAGTGATGTGTGTTCCATCTGCACTTGAGGCTGGAGCTGTTTGCAATGGCAGCACTCAACCCCTTCCATGTTTGGACAGATGTAACTTGATGCCTGTGGGTCCCTTTTATGTTGCCAGTATCTGAGCTGCAGGACTCCCTCAGAAATTGGCCCATGCAGTCACTCCAGATGTAATGCTGGGACAGCTGAGAGCAGGGTACTGGTGGGGGTGGTGTCAGAAGATGAAGTAGTACTATTGTTGCCACCAGTGGAGCAGCTCAGCAGGGCTACGACCATCAATTGGTGTGGTGCAGTAGGTGCTCAAAACAGTGTCAGGGCTGTGGTAGTGTCAGAGAAGTTAACAATCTTCTTCATTTATTGCTCAAAGGTCTGAACTAGACGTTCTGTGTCACCACTCAGGAAAGATGGAATGGAGGCGTGAGAATATGTTTTATGCTACTTGCCACAAAGTACTCTTTGAAAGTAGACACCTTAAATGGGGGGGGGGGGGGCATTACAAGAAATCAAAGTGTGAGGTTACACATCAGTGATGAAAATCTGGGCCAAGGCAGTGAGAGTGGCAGCGATCATGGTGCACGCAATGTATATTACATATGGGCAACCATCTCAATCACAAAAATAGGCCACAAAAGGAAGATGGATGTAGTTCCATGGATGGAGAGATGTAGGCCATGGGAAAAGTGACTTTGGGTGCAATTGTAGACCATTCACTCAATGCCACTACTGATACCTGGCCAATATGTGTGTCATTGAGCCAAAGCCTTCATGTGTGATGTCCCCTATGTCCCTGGTGCAACAAGCACAGGACTTACCACTGCAATTTGACAAGAATCACCAACTGATGTATCTCTGTCACAGTATCCAAGAGAAGAATGTCATCGACAACTACAGAGCCTGTGAGGAATTAGTTTCCAGGTTTTAAAATCCCGGTGGGTGAGATAGGTCATCTGGCCATAGGTCACATACCAGAGGACCTGCCACATGGCGGGGCCACAGAATGTGCAGTTATAATAGGGAAACCATTGAATGTATGTTGTTATGCAGTGGATAGAGGCATTTGTTCTGCTTAAACTGAATGGTAAGCACTGAGCCATTCACTCCAGGTGGTTTGAATGAGGCCCACATAAGGTGACGAAAGGTTTGTGATCCGTAACAAGAGCAAACTTTGCCCCAAAAAGGTAGACATGAAATATTTTAATGGCGAACACAATCGTCAATGCCTCCCTTTCAATCTGTGAGTAGTTGCTTTGTGCAAGGGTCTATGTCTTGGATGCATAAGGAATTGGGTGCTTGGACCCCCATCATCACTCCTGTGTCCCAGAACCACCCCAATGGCATAGGCAGATGATGGGTCAGCCACCTCAACCAATGGACATCCCGGACAAAAAGGGATGAAGTAAGGGGTGGGTTGCAGCACAGTTTTTAATTTATTAAAAGCTTAGTCACAGACAGGCATCCAATTGCAGGGCACTCCTTTCTTATGTAAATGATTGAGGAGTTGTGAAACATCAGCTGCCTGGAGAAGGACTTGGAGTAGTATTTGACTTTGCCCAAAAACTCCAGCAGTTTGGATAGGTTCTTTGGGTGGGGAAGAGAATCCAGGATGGTGACATTTCGATCAATCAGCCTGATTCCATTTTTGGTGTACCAGTGCCCCAAATACTCTGTTTCTGGTTGAAAAAATCAACTCTCCTCCAAATGACATTGCAGACCTGCATCCTGCAGGGTGGTAAAGAGAGTGCATTTTGCAAATGCTTTTGACAGGATGTTCTCATAACGGTTAGATTATCCAGCTAATTCACACAAGATAAAATGTGTGTGTGTGTGTGTGTGTGTGTGTGTGTGTATGTGTGTGTGTGTGTGTGTGAGAGAGAGAGAGAGAGAGAGAGAGAGAGAGAGAGAGAGAGAGAGACTTACACATTACTTAAACTAACTTATGCT
Source organism: Schistocerca americana (assembly GCF_021461395.2). Classification (NCBI taxonomy): domain Eukaryota; kingdom Metazoa; phylum Arthropoda; class Insecta; order Orthoptera; family Acrididae; genus Schistocerca; species Schistocerca americana. The sequence continues at coordinate 78,997,080 of NC_060129.1, read as the reverse complement.
AAGAATAACACGCATACCCATGCCTGAGGGAGGACTCCAACCTCTGGCGGGAGGGGCCACACAATCTGTGACATGGTGCCTCAAATTGCATGGCCACTCCATGTGGCAAGCTGGAATGCACTGTCAGTTGTTGAAGATACCTTTGGAAAACTGCTGGGGCTGGGGCTGAGGCAGTGTCAAATGGGGTGTCACTTGCACTAAAATAATCTAAAGGGTGTTCTGAGATGTCTCATCTAGAGGCAAATGAAGTAAGCATCAACAAGGAGAATCGTTGCGTGGTATTCCCCACCAGCAAGTTTTGTAATGAGGACTTCTGTCCAGAGAATAGGGTAAGTTTCAACAAGCAACAGAGCATTAATGCTAGCTTTGAAATTCCCACATAATCAAATAAGACCATTGGGCTTTTTGAGGATAAAAAGGAGAGTGGCCTATGAGCTAGATTCCACAAGTTCAGTAACTCCAGCAGCCTGGAGATGATCCAGCTCCTGCTTCACCACAGTACACAAGGTGACTGAAATGAGTCTGGCACAGTAAAAATGAGGCATGGTGTCCAGCCAAAGGGTGATGTGTGCATGAAAACCCAATGAGCATTCCAAATCTGGCTTAAATAGCAATACAAATGCTGAGCAACGATGGCCTAGTTCCTGGAAAGGGACTGCAATGAATGTAACCTCAACTTCATCAGAGATAGGAAACCCCAACAGTGTAAAGGTTTCAAGGGCAAAAATGTTATTAGCTGATAGGCGGACAACAACAAATAGCATAGTGAGCCATGTAACATGTTTGTAGGGTGCTGTGACCAAAAGCTGCCCACAAAGGGGGATGGAACTATTCCCACATGTCACTAAATGCTGTTAGCCCAGTTGTGCATATGTTGCCAGATTGATCGCAGAGAAAGTGGCCCCGGTGTCATTCTAAAACAGCAACGTCCACATAAAAGGGTCTCCCACTGAAACAACAGGCTGCAGGGCAGGTGCAGCATCATGATTCTCTCATGAGGCAGGATGGGAGCAGGACGTGCAGCTGCGATATGCTGATCAATAATTCCCTTCTTTGCCGCAAAACATGCAGCTCCCACCAGTCTGGACAATCTGTCCAAGAGTGAGTGGAAAAGCACTGTCAGCACAAAGGGAGCAGCTCACGTGATCCTGCAACTTGTGGCCTCGCCATTAGCCATTCAATAGCCACCCGTGCAATTTTCAATGAGTATGCAATGCACAAAATGTCCTCGAACAAGGGGTTATCCAGTTTCAATGACAAAGTGTGGAACTCTGCATCTGCTGCAAGCTCCACGTCACGACTCAAGGAGTCTGCATAAAAAGCCCTGCAGCCTTAATTGGGGAAAGTGAAATCACATTTGTGACTGAGATCCTGAAAGTCAGTGACCCAATAGTGTTATGACTGCCCCTGTTGTTTATGATATCAACAGAACTCAAGCCTGGAGATGAGCAAACAGCAGCACTGCGAATAATAATTAGTCAACAGGATATGAGCTCCTGATCTGTCAGATATCAGTGTGCATGACAGTGAGTGAAACAGATGCAGTTGTCAGGTGGGAGACCCACCTACAGAAGAGTACCCTAAACCATCGCTACAGAGAATGAAATGCGACAGAAAAACTACAGATAAAACAACATATGAAGACAGAGACAAAAAACCTTATGACAATAAGGCACCACACAAAGCAGTCACCACAACAATGACAATGAGATCGAGAGCAACAGAGAGATAAATCTGAGACACAACTAGAGAGAATAAATTGGTGACATGCAAGATAGTTATCCAACAGTTCTAGTATATCAAACATTGATCTGTACTTATCAAGCACAAGCAATGAACTGACAGGCTGTGCACTGTGTGGCTGCCTAAATACCAGCCATGTGGAATGGTATTGGCCAGCACACTCACATGGTGCATCAGTGGCATGCTCACCATCTGAGGGCTGTGTGGCCATGGTGCCCTCTGTCAGCTATTGAGGTCCGTCTCCTTCAGCAGGTATTCAACATCAGTAGTACCCAATACCAGACTGTGCCTCATTCAGTGTATGGCCATTCATGTCTACTTCTGATAGTAAAAGGTCATTACTGCTTGTCTGAAATGAATTTTTGTGAGATTAAGACTTAACTTTAAGCTGTTAAACACTTATAGGTTTTTTCAACTAACATCTGAGCTGTGTCTGGTATGGTTAAATTTGGAGCCTTCATTAATATGCTTGTGTCATCAGCAAACAATGCATCTAATTATTTCTAGTCAGATAAGTGAAGGGTCATATCAACAGCAGCAGAAAATGCTGTTATCAGGGTAAGATTCATTATGAACAGGAAAGTAGAGCAGAAAATGTGTTGTCATGGACAGTTCAGGGGAATCAGAACAACAGTAGTTCATTAGAGGGAAACATTCCACGTCTGCTTGTGTCTGTGTATGTGCGGATGGATATGTGTGTGTGTGCGAGTGTATACCTGTCCTTTTTTCCCCCCTAAGGTAAGTCTTTCCACTCCCGGGATTGGAAAGACTCCTTACCCTCTCCCTTAAAACCCACATCCTTTCGTCTTTCCCTCTCGTTCCCTCTTTCCTGATGAAGCAACCGTTTGTTGCAAAAGCTTGAATTTCATGTGTATGTTTGTGTTTGTTTGTGTGTCTATCAACCAGCCAGCACTTTCGTTCGGTAAGTCACATCATTTTATATATATATATATATATATATATATATATATATATATATATATATATATATATATATATATATATATATATATATATATAATAGAAGGAAACATTCCACGTGGGAAAAATTATATATAAAATCAAAGATGAGGTGACTTACCGAACGAAAGCGCTGGCAGGTCGATAGACACACAAACAAACACAAACATACACACAAAATTCAAGCTTTCGCAACAAACTGTTGCCTCATCAGGAAAGAGGGAAGGAGAGGGGAAGACGAAAGGAAGTGGGTTTTAAGGGAGAGGGTAAGGAGTCATTCCAATCCCGGGAGCGGAAAGACTTACCTTAGGGGGAAAAAAGGACAGGTATACACTCGCACACACGCACATATCCATCCACACATACAGACACAAGCAGACATATTTAAAGACAAAGAGTTTGGGCAGAGATGTCAGTCGAGGCAGAAGTGTAGAGGCAAAGAAGTTGTTGAAAGACAGGTGAGGTATGAGTGGCGGAAACTTGAAATTAGCGGAGATTGAGGCCTGGCGGATGACGAGAAGAGAGGATATACTGAAGGGCAAGTTCCCATCTCCGGAGTTCGGATAGGTTGGTGTTGGTGGGAAGTATCCAGATAACCCGGACGGTGTAACACTGTGCCAAGATGTGCTGGCTGTGCACCAAGGCATGTTTAGCCACAGGGTGATCCTCATTACCAACAAACACTGTCTGCCTGTGTCCATTCATGCGAATGGACAGTTTGTTGCTGGTCAGTTGGTAAATCACGTGGGTGCTTTCACACGTGGCTCTGCCTTTGATCGTGTACACCTTCCGGGTTACAGGACTGGAGTAGGTGGTGGTGGGAGGGTGCATGGGACAGGTTTTGCATCGGGGGCGGTTACAAGGATAGGAGCCAGAGGGTAGGGAAGGTGGTTTGGGGATTTCATAGGGATGAACTAACAGGTTACGAAGGTTAGGTGGACGGCGGAAAGACACTCTTGGCGGAGTGGGGAGGATTTCATGAAGGATGGATCTCATTTCAGGGCAGGATTTGAGGAAGTCGTATCCCTGCTGGAGAGCCACATTCAGAGTCTGGTCCAGTCCCGGAAAGTATCCTGTCACAAGTGGGGCACTTTTGTGTTTTTTCTGTGGGGGATTCTGGGTTTGAGGGGACGAGGAAGTGGCTCTGGTTATTTGCTTCTGTACCAGGTCGGGAGGGTAGTTGCGGGATGCGAAAGCTGTTTTCAGGTTGTTGGTGTACTGATTCAGGGATTCCGGACTGGAGCAGATTCGTTTGCCACGAAGACCTAGGCTGTAGGGAAGGGACCGTTTGATGTGGAATGGGTGGCAGCTGTCATAATGGAGGTACTGTTGCTTGTTGGTGGGTTTGATGTGGACGGACGTGTGAAGTTGGCCATTGGACAGGTGGAGGTCAACGTCAAGGAAAGTGGCATGGGATTTGGAAAGACTCCTTACCCTCTCCCTTAAAACCCACATCCTCTCCTCCTCTCCTCTCCTCTCCTTCCCTCTTTCCTGATGAGGCAACAGTTTGTTGCGAAAGATTGAATTTTGTGTGTATGTTTGTGTTTGTTTGTGTGTCTATCGACCTGCCAGCGCTTTCGTTCGGTAAGTCACCTCATCTTTGATTTTTTTATATATATATATATATATATATATATATATATATATATATATATATATATAAAATACAGGGAAACATTCCACGTAGGAAAAATATATCTAAAAACAAAGATGATGTGACTTACCAAATGAAAGTGCTGGCAGGTCGACAGACACACAAACAAACACAAACATACACACAAAATTCAAGCTTTCGCAACAAACTGTTGCCTCATCAGGAAAGAGGGAAGGATGGGAAAGACGAAAGGATGTGGGTTTTAAGGGAGAGGGTAAGGAGTCATTCCAATCCCGGGAGCGGAAAGACTTACCTTGGGGGAAAAAAGGACAGGTATACACTCGCACACACACGCATATCCATCTGCACATACACAGACACAAGCAGACATTTGTAAAGGCAAAGAGTTCGGGCAGAGATGTCAGTCCAGGCGGAAGTATAGAGGCAAAGATGTTGAAAGACAGGTGAGGTATGAGTGGCGACAACTTGAAATTAGCGGAGGTTGAGGCCTGGCGGATAACGAGAGGAGAGGATATACTGAAGGGCAAGTTCCCATCTCCAGAGTTCGGATAGGTTGGTGTTAGTGGGAAGTATCCAGATAACCCGGACGGTGTAACACTGTGCCAAGATGTGCTGGCCGTGCACCAAGGCATGTTTAGCCACAGGGTGATCCTCATTACCAACAAACACTGTCTGCCTGTGTCCATTCATGCAAATGGACAGTTTGTTGCTGGTGATTCCCACATAGAATGCGTCACAGTGTAGGCAGGTCAGTTGGTAGATCACGTGGGTGCTTTCACACGTGGCTCTGCCTTTGATCGTGTACACCTTCCGGGTTACAGGACTGGAGTAGGTGGTGGTGAGGGTGCATGGGACAGGTTTTACACCGGGGGCAGTTACAAGGGTAGGAGCCAGAGGGTAGGGAAGGTGGTTTGGGGATTTCATAGGGATGAACTAAGAGGCTACGAAGGTTAGGTGGACGGCGGAAAGACACTCTTGGTGGAGTGGGGAGGATTTCATGAAGGATGGATCTCATTTCAGGGCAGGATTTGAGGAAGTTGTATGCCTGCTGGAGAGCCACATTCAGAATCTGATCCAGTCCCGGAAAGTATCCTGTCACAAGTGGGGCACTTTTGTGGTTCTTCTGTGGGAGGTTCTGGGTTTGAGGGGATGAGGAAGTGGCTCTGGTTATTTGCTTCTGTACCAGGTCGGGAGGGTAGTTGCGGGATGCGAAAGCTGTTGTCAGGTTGTTGGTGTAATGGTTCAGGGATTCTGGATTGGAGCAGATTCGTTTGCCAGCTTCACACGTCCGTCCACATCAAACCCACCAACACGCAACAGTACCTCCATTATGACAGCTGCCACCCATTCCACATCAAACGGTCCTTCCCTACAGCATAGGTCCCGTTATCCACCAGGCCTCAATCTCCGCTAATTTCAAGTTGCCGCCACTCATACCTCACCTGTCATTCAACAACATCTTTGCCCCTGCACTTCTGCCTCGACTGACATCTCTGCCCAAACTCTTTGTCTTTAAATATGTCTGCTTGTGTCTGTATATGTGTGGATGGATATGTGTGTGTGTGCGAGTGTATACCCGTCCTTTTTTCCCCCCTAAGGTAAGTCTTTCCGCTCCCGGGATTGGAATGACTCCTTACCCTCTCCCTTAAAACCCGCATCCTTTCATCTTTCCCTCTCCTTCCCTCTTTCCTAATGAGGCAACAGTTTGTTGCGAAAGCTTGAATTTTGTGTGTCTATCAACATGCCAGCGCTTTCGTTCGGTAAGTCACCTCATCTTTGTTTTTATATATAATTTTTCCCACGTGGAATGTTTCCCTCTATTATACATATATATATATATCTGTGTGTGTGTGTGTGTCATGTAATATTTTGTGTAGTGTAATATATTGTATAGACACCTTTTATTAACCTGACACGTTTCACATCATTATGAAGTGTCGTATTCAAGTACTAATCTAATCTAATCTAATCTTGCACAAAGCTGGTGAAATGGTAAAATGGAGAGTTAATAGAACAACCAAGGAGATAAGGAAAAGATGGAAAAAGTACTTTGACAAACTACTTCATACGAAAAACAGCTACAAAAATGGAATAGAAGAACACCAGTGTGACCTGGGTCTGGAAAGAAAGGAAGATATTACAATCTTGGAAATAAGACTTAGAATAATGAAAACAGCAAGGGATAGATGAATTAAGTGTGGAGATGATAAAGGCAGCTGTACCTACTGGGCTACATTGGTTACACATACTGCTAAGATGTGTACGGATTCGGGAAAGTGTACCCGAAAAATTAAGAATTCTAGTGTTGCAAGAAGAGAGAGAGAGAAAAGTATGCAATAACTATAGAGGACTCACCATTGTATCAGAAGCAGCAAGAGTAATGAAGAGGATACTGCAAAGAAGACTGAGGGAAAAAGTGGAAGGTCAGTCAGAGGAGGAGCAGTATGGCTTTCGACATGGTAGACCAACAGTGGACCCAGTCATTACTATGAGGAATTTGACAGAAAGGCATTGTGAATATTTGAAAGATTTGGTGATGAGATTTCTTGATTTAGTGAAGGCTTATGATAGTGTTTCCAGAGTAAAGGGATGGGAAGCTTTGGAGAGAAAGTGAGTTGGCAAATGAACATTTTAAATTCTTCAAGCACCATATACAAAAGCTTCAGAAGTGCCCAGACCCAAGATGGGAGTACTGCTTGATTTAGGAATGTTATAGGGTTGAGACAAGGAAGAGTGGCATCACCATTATTATTTATAATCATAAAGGAGACAAATGAAGCTTACATAGTAACAATGATGAAGTTATTGGTATTTGCTGAAAATATGATGGCATGTGGAATCAAAAGCAATAATGGACAGGAGCACATTAGACATCTCAAATGAAAAAAGTGAGCAATATGAAATGAATTTCAGTGTAGAGAAAAGCAAGACTATGGCGGTAACCAGAGTAGACAGAAAAGGGACACATTAATAGTTTAGGACAGTATATTGAAATTGTGGATATCTTCAAACATCTAGGAAGTGTGATGAAGGAGAATGCAACACCGGAGACAGGAATTAGCAGAAGGATACAATAGAGCAACACGTTTTACTGGTGTGCGGGTGAATTCGTCTAGGGAAGGGAGGTACCAATGAATTTTAACTAAGTGCTGTGCAAGATGTACTTTACACTCATGCTGATGTATGCACTGGAGAACTGGAAACTAAGAAGAAGAGAGGAGATAGTAGAGTCCAAGAAAGAGAAATGACATTCCTAAGAAGTATGTTAGTGAAAACGACGAGAGACTGAGTGAGAAATGAAGGTGTTAGGAACGAAACTGGAGTATAAAATCTGAATGAGAGAATTGAGAACAACAGGTTAAAATGGTCTGGAGAGAATGGAAGATGGAACAATAGCAAAACAAATGCTGGAGGCTAAGTTTGAATGACAGAGGGAGACACAGAGCAAGATGGACTGACTCAATAAAAGTTTAAGAAGAAGGAATCTGGACTGAAACAAAACAGTTACAGAAGAAGTTGGCAGAAAGTGGAGTCATCATGATACTGGAAGTGGAGTTTAGGTACCCAGTCAAAAAAGTGGTCCCAAATAGGTCTTGTATGATATCTGTTTGAACAATATGTGTGAACAGGGACAGCAAAACACAAAGAAGAACCAGGATTGCAGCAGTAACTGGCAGCGGCAGAAGGGCAACACAGCACGGGCTGGCACACAAAATGAGAAGGGTGAGTCGGTCCAGGAATGTGTGGCCAACAAGTGTTTGTTGATATGGCAAGTACTAGAAGGGATACACTGATGAGCCAAAACACTGTGACCACTGCCCACCATGATAATGAATACCATCAGTGGTGTGACATGTTTGGGAAAGTGTATAGATGAATGAGAAAGCATTTCAGTGATGATATAGGTTGCAAATGGGGAAGCAGCTTTTATGAAAGGAAGACTGTTATGAACCACAATGTGGGAATGCACACCTCAGAAACAGAAAAGTTTACACACTATTTGAGCATCTACAGAAAGTGGTTGAAGGATGATGAAACCACGAGTAAGTGATAAGGTGTTGAACGTCCATGCCTCATTACAGTATGCAGAGGCTGTTGAATATGGGGTACCAGAGCAGATGATCCCTACATGTTACCACATTGACACAATGACATTTCCACTTGCAACTACAGTGGGCACAAGATCGCTAAGATTGGATGTGGATCAATGAAAAGATATCAACTAGTCAGATGAATCACTTTTCTTGTGACACAACATCAATGGTCAGGTCCTGATATACTGTTATCTAGGCAAATGTCAGCTCAAAATATGTATCACACCATGGACACAGACAGTGTGGGCAGTATTATGTGTCAATGGGAAATTTACCTAAGCTTCCACAAGACCAGTGGTACCAATCGAAGGCACTGTGTCAGCTGTGTACTATGTGAACATTGAAGTGAACCACCTGCACTATTTAATGCCCAATGTCTTCTCTGAGAGTGAGGGCATCTTCCAGCAGAATAACTGTCTGCTTCACAAGGCAAGAATCATCCTACAGTTAATATCTCAGTCACAACATTCACCTCATTTGACCCAAACAAAACACACCTTGGATGATTTTGAGTGCCAGCTCTGCACCCACAAATAACCTGTGCATAATTTATGAGAATCACTTGACTTGTATGCAGACATCTGGTGCCACACAATTCCTAAAACCAACCAAGGACTTGTTGAATCTGTGCCATGCAAAACTGCTGCTGTGCTGTCTTCCAAATGTGGGCCACCATGCTATTAAGTGGGTAGTCATAATGTTTTGGCTGATGAGTGTGCTATTACTGAGTATCACATCATACCATACTAATTGAGACTGCTCTAGAGAATAGCTGCATAAAAAAGCAATATGACAAATGATTTTGTTTCTAATGAGAAATAAATGAAATAATCCTACATTTTACACAGACAATGTGTGTCATATGAAATATATGTTCAGTACTGGTTTGGGCTGACTCATTCTACACACTCCATAAACAAAACAGCTGACAACTCTTAGGTAAGGCACATGGCATAAAACAATTAATTAGTCACCTTGAAGAGATCTGTCTCCATAAAGCCTCACTATTTGTAGCTGTGTTTGCTTTAAGAGTAAATCTGTTTAATCTGCCTTGGGCAAAATAATTCCTTGTTTTGCTCTCTCTTTGCTCACACATGTCTCATTATTTTACTTAACAGGGTATTCAGTTGTTTAAGACAATGTTGTCTTCTGCAGTACAGCTGATTTTTCAATTCAGTCTGCCATCTACAGTTACATGGTTGCTGCTGCTGTCGGCTGAGATTTCAGCCTTGCCAGAACTCTGTAGCCTGTATTCACAACATGCACAATTTCACCACTGAACAAATAGAAAACTAACAGTGCATGTTGCAAACACTGTTTATTCAGTTTTGTGAATGTGAAAACCACCACCACCACCATCACCAATAACAACAAAACTTTAGATCACAAACTGAACTGAATATTGGATACATTGCAGATGAAGACAGTAAAATAATTTTTCTTCCTAGCAGATTCTTCATTTAAAACTGGACTGTCAATCAACAGCACCAGTTCAACTGTGAGAATAAACTTTTCATTTTTCCAGTGAAATAGGCAACAACAAGCCTGGGAAAAAATTTGTCAGCATTTATTCTTCACATAAAAACAAAAATATCTAACATTTTGTAGTAAAATATGCACAGAAAGCTGTTAGAAGTTTTGGTTTTATTACTCTTCAAATTATTTAGACCTAAGGTTTAACCTTGATTGGACCCGTAATTCTCCCAATCTAATGTTACGTCAGCTGATATCAGAATGGAAACGAACATCAAGATTACAATGTAAGTGCTTACACTGAAGCACAAGGCCAATCTGACAATGACCGGTGACACACAGTATTGGATTGATGAGTTGACGGACCAAACACGTTTGTTTTCAGTCTGGTACATGAGCATGACAGCACATAATGGTGGCAAAAATTGATTATCTCTAGCTTGTATCTAGTTACTCATCAACAGTTCACTTATTAATAACAACAATACTACCTTGAAAATATTATTAGACACTGTCAGTTGTGTTACCTCCCACATGAATCACTGCAGCAATTTTGATGTTTGGTGGGCCAAGTGGAGTGTTGCAATGCTCAATTTTCCCTGCTGCTTTTCTTTAATTGTCTCATGCAACCAGTGCGACATTTGACAATATCAAGCAGAGTTGACACTGTTGTGCCCTTTGACATAAATTCCGCACGCACCACGACCTACATGTCAAAGAACTCTGTCACTATCACCTTTCCTGGTGGAGGCTGTACCTTGGCCTTCTTTCACTGCGGTGATGTGATGTGCACCCATTCCATTGATTTTCTCTTTGTTTTGGGGGTGAAATGATGGACCTACAATTCATCCCCTGTGATAATTCGCTGCAGAAACTCATTACCCTCCACAGAATACCATTCAAAAATCGTCAGTGATGATTGGAAATGTCTCTTGTGAACATTGGGAGCAGCCATGGGACCTATCTGGCACACAGTTTATGATATCCAAAGTACTGGTCAACAGTAAACACAACACTGCCATATGAAATGTTCAGCATGCTGTCAATTTTCTGCAGTGTTACGAACTGATCCTTTCTAATTATCTCATCCACACAGTCAACATTTGCAATGGTACTGAATGTTGTGGGGCTGTCTTTGTGATATTCATCAGTCAGATCTGTTTGTCTTGTGCCAGGTTAATTAAACCACTTTAAAATACCTTGCCAAGAGGTTGCATGCTCATCACATACAGTAGTGATTTCACAATGAATGTCCATGTGATTGAGCTATTTAATCAACAGAAATCTGATAACTATGTGTACCTTCAATTTGGAGCGAACATCCAGTTGACATGCCATTGAGCTTAGCACGCTCTGCACACACAATGTGATAAGATATCACACCATCCATCCCATCAGACGTGTCAGCAGTTACTGTCATGTTCGGCACACTGGCCATGATCACGACACAGAATGTGCTCTTACGGTGAGCTAATGTAACTTACTTTTCGATTCACCCTTGTATATGATAACAGAAGCAAAAGTGTGCCGCTGAGGGGGCCCATCAACAAGGCATTTGTGAGATAACTGTGAATGTGTGGTTATGAACCATCCCCGACATCAGTACAAAATGTTGGCCTAGATAATAAAGATGTATTTGAAACTTAAACTATTCTATCAAGTCCTCATCTAATTGAGGTCCATTTTCACACAACTCAGTGACTACAAAATTTGCAAAAACTAGTAATATGTGTATTCATGTACTCCTAAATGAGATGAATCCATTGTGGTACATGGATTTTATAAAAACTTACTATTTGCCTTTTTAATATTGCACACAAAACTGTGAAATATTGATAAACATGACATCTATGAAAAACAAGTTTTGCCAAATGTGAACATCTACTGTTTGTGTTTGACAAAGTAACTCACTACTTCTCAATCAGGAGTCATAGTTATATGACACCCGATAGGCTATTTGATACCATTAAAAAGGAATTGAGAAAACTTTGAAACCATAACCTTACAATTACACTGTCATGAGGTTCAGGGCTATTACAGTACATGTATGGTTCTGGGCAAGGATTGGCATGTGTATGATTTCAAGACTACTAATAACAGGCTAATAAAAGAGGAACTACCATTCAAAGCGTCTGAAGCCAGAGCTTTTTTTTTTTTTATTTTTTTTATTTTTTTTATTTTTTTTTTAAATAAAAGTAATGCCATCTGCAGAATCAAAACAACACACTTCTCCTCTCTGTTCTCTGATTATTGTCAAAGTGAAGAAGACTAATATAGATAGTTTCAAGGACATTGATGAAACAGATGTAATAAAATCCAGAAACCATGTCAGTGTCACAAAAACTGATGATGAAGAAACTAAAGAGAGGTTTTGATACATCACCAGAAGCTGCCCAAAGTTCTATGGGAAGGCCCTAGCATGTTGTGATGAACATGATAGTGAAACTAATGAAGTACAATACATCAATGAAACAGTTTATTACATTGTTATTTGTTCAGTAGGTTAAAATAAACTAGAACAGTACTGCTATAACACAATTAACATATAGATGTTCAGTTTTGGAATAAAATCATGGTTTGTATTTGCAAATGAAAGCTGACAGATATGTTTTTCCACTATTGTGCTATGTATCTAGAGTTTATTTGTGAAATATAATTTTGTAAGACCTCAGAAATGTATACTGTTCAAGTAATTCAATGAAATGTACTTCCTGAAAATTTTGTTTTTTGTAGAGCTGACATTTGTGAAAACTGTTCTCTATTGGGATCAAATTTCACCCGTGGCATACTTAACACCACATTGGGAGTATGGTAAACACACAAGGCACACTGTCACATTTTGTTGCTGATTTAACATGACACTAATGGGCCAATATGGTCCAAGGGGTAATGTCAAACAAAGCTAGTACGTTGGCCACCAAAGTCATCTGACCTCCTTCCATTGGATTTTTCTGTATAAGCTGATCTCAAAAGGGAAGTGTACAGCACTGCTGTTGGTACGGCTGTGGAATTGTAGCAGCAAATTGTACAGAGGTGTCAATATTTACAAGAGGATCTGGTATGTTCTAAAGATTTCATAATTCAGTGCAGAGTCAAGTGCAGTATTGCTTTCAGATATGAGGATGACACACAGAACACATCTTTTAACAAGGGTGAGTGTACAGTAATTTCTGTAAAGTAGTGCTCTGAAGTAGTGTTGTTATTTCTTGTTAAGGTAGACCCCATGTGAAATTTGCACAAAATTAGATGGGGATTTTTCTCCTCAATCCTACTCTGCGTAGGTAGGAACATATTTTATGATAACTCACACTGATGAAGCATACAGTTTGAGAAAGGTGAAATAATAACCAACACTAGACCAGAGTGTAGGCAAGTCATCTAAAGCATATATTGGGTATCTCAAAAGCAAGCTCTTTGCAGATGTGCAATGAATCAAAGGGGAATGAGGGTTCATTCATCGCTTGCTTGGCCTTTAGAAATTCAGTGGATATGGAGCACTTCTAGGGAGTGGACTGCGCATTCTATGTGCAAAAATTTACAAAATCAGTGATTCAGTAGCTGTAGCAAGGAGGAAATTTTGCAGTGATTGTGGATTGCCTAATGTAAAAGATGCTACGAGTGTTCCCCTTATCCAGAAATGGATCAAAACCTTTGAGGAGACTGGTTAAACCCTAACCAAAATCCAGATTACTGAGGTCATTAAGAATGGGCAACTCTGTGGAGAGTGTAAACTGGTCTATTTGCGATGATCCCAAACTCTCCATCCATAAGTGTGCAAAGATCATCACTATACCAAATTCTGCAGAAAGACCTTAAACTGCACCCTTACAAAATCCAAGTGGTGGAAGAATCAAAGTCTCAGGATGCCAGACATAGGCTGCAGTTTGTTAGTGATATAATTGAGCACCCTTCATTTAACAAAATTTTCACCTGAATGGTCACATTACTAAGAAAAATGACCAATACTTGAGTGTAACAAATCCACAGCAGAAGCATGAAAAACCCCATCACTCAACCAAAGTTACAATGGCAACTTTCACTTGGAAAATCAATAATTTAAAGAAAATATAGATTGCTACTTGCTGTAAAGATAACACATTAAATTGCATACAGGCAGAATTAAAATACACTTACACATAAGCTTTCTGGTATAGCCTTTGTTATAAAAAGTAAGAAAAATGTACATCATTCATTCATACAAGCAAGCACACTTCACGCACACATGAACATCAACTCAGGCAGCTCAGACCAGAATCCAACTGTCAAATGGAATGGGAGCAGCAATCTGGAAGGGTTGGGTAAGAGGATGCCCAAGCTTTCCTGAACTATGCATATGTGAGTTATCCCTATAACACATTCTCGCCTCTGAAATTATGCCACCTTCAACCTATGGTAACATATTGTTCCCACACCCTCTACCCAACAGTTTCCACGCCCTCTGTACTATCACCTCCTCTTTATTCCATCTCCCACCCTCTTTGTGTGGCATCCTCTGCCAGTGCACCTGCCACCTTTCCCCACTCCACTCCTCCTTTTCCTTTCTGTTTTCCCCACCTCCCTGCCCCACTGTCTCCTGACACTGAGCCTGTTGGCAGTCTAGTCCCGGCACACTCCACTAGAAGCCGCTTCCTGCCCCCCTCCCCCTCCCCCCCCCCCCCCCCCCCCCGCCCCCAACCCACACCCTCCCAGACATACACTGCTATCCCTTCCCCTTCTCCACCCCCTCCAGATAACTATTTCCACTTCATGTGACAGCTGCATTCTGCTCCATGCTGCTGGAGTTGTCAGTCATGTGTGCGTGAGGTGTACGTGATTGTGTGAACAAATGGTGTTTGTTTCTCTTTCTTTCTCTGACAAAAGCTGTAGCCGAAAGCTTATGTTTGATTGTCTTTTAATTGTGCCTGTCTGCAACTTAATGTGTCATCTTTGCTGTAAGTAGCAATCTATCTTTTCCTTACACTGTTTACATTTTAAATACATTTGTACCCACCAGGGCAACATTTTACAGTGGCAACTTATAGCCACACACTCTCAGTGATCTCACATGTGGCTTGTTTACTGAATCGGTTTTGCTTCTATAAGTATTATCATGTACTTTCAGCTGTGTCAGATTTTGATACTTATTATTTTTGAGTCTATACACAAATTTTGCATTTGGCTGTATTACGCCCACATCTCAGCTCGGCACACTGAGTGGCTAATTATGTCACTCAGGAATTAAACTGCCCTAATAACCAGTTATATCATTTCTTATGCCATCAAAAATGTTATCATATGTTTCTATAGCCATATGGTAGTAGTTCTTATATTCATTTAGATACTTTTGTGTTAAGGCTGGCAGGTTTCAAAAAAACCCCGTGCAGATCTATCTTTCTTAAACTGGTGCATCCTTACCTTTTTCCAGGTATCTTATTATGGAGAACACTCTTCTCCAACAGAAGTCAACTCAGAAATGACCATGGGACACATAATAACTTTACATCGTATCAGGGGAACAACACCTGTTGATGTTGGGTCACATAATCAGTCCATATCAGATATACATGAAATACAGGTCCAATGAAAGTGTAGTGATCTTCTTGCAGAACTTTTAAAATAATGTTATGGTGAACACCAAACAACAAAAATTTTGAAAAGTAATCCACGGTTACTTATCGATGTGTGAATTGCAGGCCCACACATACAGCACAACACTGTCATGTTTCAAACTTGATGATGTCGTGCTATACGTGGGAGCCACATACTCAGACAGCAATAATTAATACATGCTACCTGTCGGACAATTTTAAGGAGATGTTATGAAAATAATAGCTTACTGCAAAGCACTCACTTATTGAGCATGACTTCTGCAGCACCTTTCGAGAAGAGTCTGTAGCCACTGCCTGCAATCGGTATGACTGTACTCATAGACTTGCGTATGGAGTTAAACGTGTACACCCTGGTGAAACTTTCTTCTGGCATGTCAGCTCTTACAGCCTCATAGTCTTTTCCCATGCTCAGCACAAATCCCAGAAGTGCACACTCTGTCTTGTTACCAAATTGTTTTGGGAGACCTCCACGGCTATCTGCTGGCTAAAAATGGGTGGACACTCCCATGACAAACTGTACACAACAAGAAATAGCAACAGCATAAGAATGCAAACTTCAATGCATTACTAAATAAAACAAATAAAATTATCACAGTTCTTTCACAACTCACTTAAAATAATTTGACTATTATGTTTTGCTTCATATGATCAAACATGAGTGTCATTCAGACAGTAAAGAAACAAAACGCAAAAAAAAGCTGGAAGAAAGTACTACAGGTTAACTGAATGCACATTGTTACATAATTGACCAGAAATTGAAACACTTGTCATAATACTGCACAAGTCTACTTGTGTGATGGTACTACTTGTCTTGTGCACAGTTTTTCAACTGTCTAGCAACAAGGTCACTACAACAGAACATACACTTTTAGCCTGTATTTCACAACCTTTATTTCACTGAACCACGGTGTGAGATCAAAGTCCATGTTGTAGGGTTGCCTCTTGATAGTTGCTATTTGTGTCTTTTGGTGTACAAAAAAACAAAGATTCTGCAGCTACCAAAGAATTCAAGTGGTGACGCAGAATGCATCAAGAGCTTAAAATATTCAACAATGAGTGGTGGTATGAGATGTTAATGGCGTAATGTCCAAATGCATTACAGGTAAAAGACATATTTTTTCACTACATTATATTAGCAATGTGTTAAATAGGTTACAGGTTAAATACAGAGTTTTTCCTTACACATAATTGAATCTAGGTTAACATTTACTATCGTATAGTGAGTCAAAGTCTTAATCAGTATTTGGGTACAGAGTTTTTGGTACCAATTATATAATAGAGGGGTGAGGATTAATCAGGTTTTCTTTTAACCCAGAAATGTTAGCCACAGTAGTACAGACAAACAAGTGGTCACTATGTAGTATCAAACACACAGAATCAGCTAATCAGCAATACAGTGTTATGGATGTGGTGATTTTTGATAATGTATCACAACACCCACAAAAAGATGCCTGCTTCAATTCTGTCCTGCACAAAATGGTACCAATTTAAAAAATGCTTTGAAGATAAGAAATGATGATTATTTTGAACAGGCACAGAGTGGTGTATAGTGCAAAAGTATGATGGTCTCAGAGATTATGACCAAATTGAAATGAGATTTGTAATGCGACACTGAGAGCACACAGAGAGTACTGAAGATTAAAAAGTTACGTATGGTACTCATAATAGAAAGATGTGCCGCAACAGTGGAGGAAAACAGAATAATTTAAAAGACCAGGATAAGGTGGGGAAAGGTAAATTATTTGGTGTATATAAGAAGATGGAAATATTTGCTAAAAAATGGAGAAAACAGGGTTCACTACTTAAGAAAAAGGATAAAATTAAAAGAATTGGTATTTACTCCTTCTTTCAAAATCTACTGCAGTAAGAATAATGAGTAGACCTCATGGCTCAGTGCCCAAACATGTGCCCAAAAAATGCCACACAAGCAGCACACAAGGTGGGATGTGGGTGACACGCAACAGGGATCTCTGGAAAACTGCAGCAGAATGAATGACTAGAACAAGCCAGCTACAAATGATGGATGGTCTCTTTACATCTTCAATCAATTAGGAATCTCTCTATATGCTGAAAGAGACATGATGGTGG